>NC_090751.1:15145762-15175762 GCF_036898095.1 Palaemon carinicauda
ATAAAAACTGATGAAAGACAACTAATACAACAAATTCATTTCACTTTATATTTCGTATTCTTTACTGATTCGTTTTACATAAATTACATCCCCAACTCTATCAAGTTACAGTGAGGTATCAGATCTGTGCAACTAACACTGATATCCTATGCAGAGAACCTCGCGTCTCATTTTCTCCTAGTCTTCTTTCCCGGCAGTGTTCTTACAATCGGTGCCAAGAAAAATCCCCAGTCTGCTTGATAACAATACCCGTCTTGATCTCAGTTAGGGGAAAAATACATGATGGCGCGATACGATCGCTGATAATAGATCAGCGCAACGAGGGTGAGAGGAGGAACGGTTTTGGCCGCTTGGGGAAGCCATCTGTCATCCGCACGAGAAACGCCGCCTTCCATCCTTTTCTCCGGAACCACTCACCCCTAAACTTGATATCTCTTCCTTCTGTCCCATCTATATTCTCTCTCTCTCTCTCTCTCTCTCTCTCTCTCTCTCTCCTCTCTCTCTCCTCTCTCTCCTCTCTCTCTCTCTCTCTCTCTCTCTCTCTCGTGCATGTATTTCCTTTTCTTTTGTATCACATCGCATCTTTTCCTATAGTTATATTTCCTGAAACCAAGAACCAGCAAATTACCGTCTAGTCAGGAAAGTCGTTAATCATCTTGGCCAAAATAGGGGATTAGTCCAACAAACTGATCAAGGCTAAATTTGGTAGAGTAATTATTTGATAACTTTACTTATTTCGTTATTATGTAATGTTGCCAATCCGTTTCACCATATGTCTTTCCCCATTCCTCACAAACTTTTTATGTTTTGATGCCCCGTATTCGTTATACACTCCCTCCCCTATCTTTTTTTCCTAACTATTCTTTATACTTATGTAATACAGTTCTCCCTCATTTAACTCCGCACCTTATCTTTTAAATATATTATGAAACAAATTCCCTGTAATTTCCTTCCTTTACTGGGAAATACCATGATGCTGTTCGACATTTTCCCATTTGCCATCTGTCCTTTTCCTGTCAATCTGAACAGCTAATTAATCAAACCGAAGGCAAATACCATAATGCCTTTATATAGTTTCCCATTTACTGTCAGTCCTTTTCTATCACCTACTTTTACCGACTCGATCTACTGTCAATTAAAAAATTTATTCAATAATTACTTAACTGCGCTTACGCCCTCTGTACACTTTATTACATTTATAAAGTTTTCGTAGGCCATGGCTTGTTACGACAGTTTACTCAAATCAAACAAAAAATAAATAAATCTTACATATGGAAACACTAGGGAATGAAACATTATATTTGCACCTTTATTGTGCTACTGTCTTACAGCCAACCTCCCCCACCCACTTCTTACATATGCAAACACCAGCGAACGTAACGGAACCCAGGAACCGCGTCTTTGTTTTGTTCCTCAGCCACACATTTGCCATTAGTCAAACCGACTAATCTCCGGGGTTAATTCATTATCGAAGGCCAATACAAAAGCGGTGTTCGAGCCCAACGCACTCGGATTATTAAATCAGGGTGACAAACACTGCTTGTCCCGGTGACGTTACTAGAGAAATGGGGTCTGGGTCTCGTTTTAACCTCTACTACATAACAGTGGCTCGTATTTGCATTTCTGTCTTTAACTAATTTCCTCAGTGGGGTCTGGGATTATTCTTTTTACACATACTTACAACAAACGTTGTGAGTGACCAGAGTCATTATTAAGACTAAATAAACGAATTGTCATACACTTGACCTATTGCCTTATCCCCCTTTTTAAGGAGCGAGATTTGCAAATATGACTCGATAAATATCGCATATCCAGCTTGAAAACACAATGAAAATGAGAACCTCGAAGTTTTTCCTGATAAGAAAATATACAAACGTTCATACATAAACATAAACAAATGCAAATTTAAGTGGACAGGACTCCGCTGAAATTTGAAAAAAAAAAAAAAAAAAAAAAAAAAAAAACATAGATACGAACTGATGTTAAAACAAGCAACCAATACAAAGTTTGCTCTGGGACTTATCTTATGCCATAAAATTAACCTCCTGCAAACTTGTTTAGCTTAAACTAACCTTTTTATGACGTCACAAATATAAACCAAGACTTCCCCATACCAACATCAACTCTCTCTCTCTCTCTCTCTCTCTCTCTCTCTCTCTCTCTCTCTCTCTCTCTCTCTCTCTCTCTCTCTCTAGCCCTTATCTTTTATCATCCCCATTGAACGACGTTAACTGAGCACTACTTTCAAGCATGATATTGACGCGTGTATTTAAAAAATACGGGTTATTATTATCAGTATCATTATTTCTATTGAAAGTAAAATCTGCATGATGTGAATCTTGAAATGGCCAGGAGTAACGAATAGGATATCCTTATATCATGAATTAAAGATGATTGCAGTATTTAAATAAAAGGACGTTTCAAAAACCTGAACGATAAGTAGATCGCTCAGATTTCGAACCCTGTTTCAACCTAAGTTAAATCAGCGTTGATAAACGATGTATCATAATGAACTCGAGCATTTATATCTATAAGTCACTTTTTTCATCACACTGAGATGCCTAAATAAAACATCTTGTATATTTCGAGGCGCAAGGCAATAATAGGCTGTAATGGAATCTTATTTTAGTATACAACACGCACAAAGACACTACCAAGAAGATATTCAGGCACTTTTCCTATTTCATGTATTTCATCTGATTCGAATTTACATAGCCTATACAAAGTAACATAAATGGGCCCACACAAAAGGTCTTCATTGTTGCAAAAGGCTTTGATGAGTCATGAAGGGGGCAAACCAGCCATAAATATTTAGGTTTAGAAAAGACGACGTAACCCACCAGGCGTCACTGGGAGGTGAGTGCCCAGCCACTAACCCCTCTCTCCTTCTCTCGCTTGCTTATAATAAGCTAACCTGGTAGTTGAGAAAAGAGGGAGGAGGGAAAGCATGATGATATCAATTTAGCATAGATTTATCTAAACTGGTTTATCCGACATAGTCTCAGGTATTGTAAAGAGACAGCAAGCTAAATACTATAAATTTTATATGGATTACGAGAGAGAGAGAGAGAGAGAGAGAGAGAGAGAGAGAGAGAGAGAGAGAGAGAGAGAGAGAGAGAGAGATTTTACATTGTGGAGACATCATTGAAGATAGTTTCCATTCTCTTAATGATTTATGTTATCTTAAATCTACGAAACTAATGTAATCTTCCTCATACTACTATTCCATGCGTCATTTGCAACTTGAGCATCTTCTTTACCTCATCCTCTCACTAGTATTTATAAAGCTAACCAGGGTTAACTAAAAAGTAACCACTTATACCTGTTATAATTGTATGAACTCTCTCTATCTCTCTCTCTCTCTCTCTCTCTCTCTCTCTCTCTCTCTCTCTCTCTCTCTCTCTCTCTCTCTTTCTCTCTCCATCAATCTTGTCCTACCATTTACTATTTCTGATAAAATTAGAATTCCTCCCATACGCTTTAGAGTGAGTCAGCCAGGGACACCTTACTGTGTAAACTATGTTTATTCTAAAACCTCACATTGGAAAATGTTAGATGAAAAACGTTTGGTCACCAGAATACAATGGAGATTTTATTTTGCATTATTGACTTGAAAATAACGTTAGTTACTAAACGAATACAATAAAAAAAATAAGAATGGTTTATTATTTGATAACAATATATCAATAAACTACCTTACTTTGTTGGACGAACAATTAATGAGCATATTTATTCTTCCACAGACGGTCGTGGCCGACGTAGTGCAAAACTGGATGGTCAGATCGTCCACTTCCACGTAGCAGTTCCAGTGCGTCGTGTTTATTCACATGATCTGGATGTCAAGCAAGCAACGTGTCGATTATGGAAGACTGGTGGTCCCGTGCCGGAAGAACCTGGTCATGATACTATTACCGTCAGTGTTTTCAAAATGGATGACGGTGGTCGACGGAGAAGACGACGCAAGCAAGATCCCGTTCTCATCCAGTCACTGAATGTATCTGTGACAGGAGATGAGTGGCTCTCTGTCGACGTGACGGAAGCAGTCAAGGAGTGGGTGAATTCCCCGAAAGGAGAAGCCGGTGTGCTGGTTCAGTGCCCAGACTGCCCTGCTGCTGGGGTAGCAATCCACACAGGTGCCAGCTCTTCCAACACCAGCTATGTCCCGACTTTAGATGTACAAACTCAAGTTGCAGCTGGTCGGAGAGTAAAGCGATCTAAAGAACTTACTCGGGCCACAAAAGCAAAGTGGAGACGACGTGGAGACTGCAGAAACAAACGCAGTGGAAACAGACGATCTCGATGTTGTAGGCGCTCCATGAAAGTTCGATTCAAGGACCTTCCAAGTTTTGACTTCGTCACATCTCCGGAGGAATTTGATGCTTACTACTGCAGTGGAAGATGTCCAGCACGTTTCAATCCCGCAAATGAACATGCTCTTTTGCAGTCCTTATTGAAAATGCAACGTCGGGAAGAAATTCCTCGACCATGTTGTGCACCAACAGCGCTTCAAGGATTGCATATTCTCCATGTCAATGAACATGGAAAGCTCACTACTACTTACTGGAGCGATGTCATTGTCACAGAGTGTGGCTGTGCCTGAGTGTCACAAGCTACACTGTGTATTAGTCCAGTAGAAGCAGCAGCAGAAGACGGGTTGAGTCCCGTTTCGAAGGTTGCCCACAACAAAAGCAGCAGCAGCATTGCAGCAACAGCAGCAGGTGGCCTACACTAGTCACTCCCACTACGCTTCCTGAATCGCCAGGGCCACACCATCAGGTGATCTAGCAAATAAGAAGCAGTGATCCTAAAGGTGTTATGGCACCCTGGTTGCCTCGCCGTGTGCCCCACAATGTGCTCTATGTTCCGGTGTTCCGGTGTTCATGCGTACATGACGGTGTTCCAGACCCGTGTTATCTGTACGTTACTTTGTTCCTCCATACATCGTGGTGTTCCTTAGTTGACTGATTTCCCGCAACAGTACATTCCTCTCCACCAGGCGGGGCTGTGTTGATGTGCAGACAGTGGTACATTAGACCCTCTCTGACCCCATAGTGACCCAAAAAGATTCTTCCAAAATGCCTATCCTCACCCATCCTCTCTCTCTTGTCTGACACAAGCCACATCACTTCGATTCTTAAGGACTCTACCATAAAATTGGAGAGAACTCCATTCCTGCTCAACCTGTTTTTATACTGAACCTTATTCAAATGTTTCAACAAACCCTGAAAGTTTAGCGTTTGTGTTATCTTTATTCTACAGACTTGGAATATTGGACATCGTCAAAATATATTGAGAAATCAGGAAGTAACTGTGGAATCTACAGCTGGTTTTGTAGATTGCTACTCTGAGTCGTTGTTTAACCAAAACCTATGGCTAGTAATAGAGTTCCTGTGTTTTGCAATTGTAATGATCCATCCTGTTAGTGCCAGATATCTCTCTATTATTATCACTTTTATGCTGTACAGTCATTTTGGAGCTTTTTGCTACTTTTCTACCGCTTTCTTACAAGTAAACCCAGATTCCAACCAGGCTTAGCTTTACATTTACAACTTCTGTTCTGTAATGCTAAGCTTTCGTTTTATAATTCCAATGAAAAAAAGAAAGTCATGAAACTGCCTTGTTCTGTCAGGCCATCCCTTCCAAATCTTGCAGATCCCCTCTCGGTACCCACCCATCCCTCTCATTTCACATTTTCGAAATTACCAGAATCTACTCGTGTCCCAAACAAACTTCACACCATCCCCTTCCTTCCTAACCTGATCCAGATCACCTACTACTTATCCACCTTCCCTACAGTCATGATGGGGTCGGTGTAGCCTTTTAGTTCTCATGTTTGATGTTGTACTCAAACTGCATTGTGATGTGGCTATTAGTTCTTCAAGACGTGACTTTTTATTTAGCATCATGTGACTAACTTTAATTGTGATGTGACAATTATTTTGGAGATGAGATTCAATAGTGTTTTTGCTATGGGATGTAACTATTCACTGACAAACAACTCGAAAATAAATTCTCCTCATTGGAACAAAAATATCTCAGTACTGAAGGTGGCAGTAAAAAAAAATAATTGCTGGTGTTGTAGAAGGATGTTGCATTCCATATCAAAATGGTTAGATTTTCGTGACAAAGCTACTATTAGTTATTTTTTTCTGTTGTGCCGTGAGCATTAGATGTTCTCGATACATGACTATTATTTCTCCATGATGTAACTATTTACTCAGTTTATACTTTTATATGGAAACGGGTGTTCTGATGTCATGATTTATGTCGAAATGACGTCATTGCTTCAAAGTGACGTCGGAGGCTTCATGATGTCGCAGTGGCCGTGTGTGTGAGTGTGTGTGTGCGTGTGCGTATTTATGTCGTCACCACATAGCCACTGTTATGCTAATGTTAAATCTATTTTATTCTGAGCAGTATTGATTCCATGTATTAAGTGTTCGTTGTCTATCTGTGATAAGTGTGCATAATGATTTACCATTTTTTTTCCTCAACCAATTTAACATTGGTCGTCTATGAATACTGTCAATAACTAGACTCAGTACAGACTTTATTCAGTGTATATTAGTATTCCATATGATAAATGATTACATGATAGGTTTAGATTTTACCAATATGTACTGTAGGCTTTCAGAGTATTCGAATTCTCGTATTATCAGCTTTTATAATGCTCTGGATTACTGTCTTAGAAATGTGTGGATATAAAAAGATATTAATTTGGGCTCCGTCTCTGAGGCTTGGCGTTAGCTTCTTTTTTAATCATTACAGACAAACAAACACTCACCAGTAGCTAACGAAAGGCTCCAGAGACTTCTTTCTTCGTTTGCCTATGAATCACCTAGGTCTTCAGTTTCCTTTTGGTGTTTTCGTTTGGATGTCAGCAACGTATCAAGATGTAGTTTCAATGCTAATGTCAACCAATGGTAATAGTTCGACGGCACGTCAGTGACTGACTTGCCGTTTCGTTGCATGTAACCCTTGTGCATGTACAGATGTTCAAAATACATATAAATGCAGAGATGAAGCAGCTTTACTCAGATGTACACAGACAAACACACATACACATAAAGACGAGACAGCTCTCACACCATAGTAGGAAATTGTCTCAATGTCATAAAACTCAAGATTCGTAGGATTTTAGAATCATGCAGTGTATAAGGACCCTTACGCGGTTGCAGTTCGGAGGGGTGTTGGATGATCAACCTCCTATAGATCATTTATGAGGTTTCAAACGCTTCCCCTTTTGGCATCTTGCATACTTGGAGATGAAAAGAAAATCAAGTTTATTAACCTTCATACTATCATGAGCACATCAAATGGTCAGCAGAAGCAGCACCAGGATGCTTTGGCACATTAGCTTACGCACCTGTTTTTATTAACTTGAAAAAGAGCTCCATCAAGTTGGTGTGCACTTATGAAGTATACATGTGTATATTCATGCATATTTATGCATACCAGATATATGCTACACAAAGAAACACATGAGTCTACATATATGTGTGCAATGAATTGATACTGATTAAATCGGCATTAAGAAACACACACATGATAAACAGAAAGATTTCTCGGCATCTAAACATACCACCAGCTTTGGATCCTGCCGTCAGTATAGAACACGCTAAGATTTATAGAGCGGTGATTGCCACTCTTCAAAGTAAAAAAAAAAAAAAAAATAAATAAATAAATAAAGCTGCTGAATTATGGTGCAGTTTCATTATTATATGAAACCAAAATTATTTATGTTTTAATTTGTAATAATGCCACTAG
Organism: Palaemon carinicauda; assembly: GCF_036898095.1. Classification (NCBI taxonomy): domain Eukaryota; kingdom Metazoa; phylum Arthropoda; class Malacostraca; order Decapoda; family Palaemonidae; genus Palaemon; species Palaemon carinicauda. The sequence continues at coordinate 15,153,530 of NC_090751.1, forward strand.
AGACAAACAACTGTTAGGAGACTTATCATTTTTATTTATTACGGATAACTTTTGTTTACTTCTAACAAACTTCTGCCAAAGCTGAACTTATAAGGCAAAATATTAACCGACAGCATCCATTAAATAGATTATGGCAAGTGGTTTATTTATCATAGGACCTTATACTATGGTATGCCTTGCTAATGTCAATTATTTCGTTTAACTTCATTTTCAGAGGACGTTTGGAAAAATAATCATAGATCTCCCATCGGATAAATTTAACCAATCTAAAAGTATATTTACCTCACTTTTATCATATTTGATTAAATAAAAATAACACTGATTCACTTCTTCTACATTCGGCAGTCTTAGGATAGGCATTTACTTTATGAGGTCTCAGCTAGCAGACTTCAAAAAGTATCATCTCCTTTCCCGATCGTGTTTTGTTAGGTACTACCTGCTTTATCATCCCTACCTCATTTGAGGAATGAGATGTTTTAAATTAGCATTCGAATCAAGTCAATCAAACTTGGTCCACTCGGAAAAGTATCCCTTTAACTTTTGTTACACTCGACAAATCCAACATAACATCCGCCTCACTTCAAATCTAAACAAAACTAAAATCAGTCACAAACAAAACTATAATAATTCAGATTATCAAAATCAGTTTTCCTACAATTATCGCTCTTAAATTAGCAATCACATTCAGACCCCAAAACAGCATCCACATCTGTCTAATCTAGTGATTTTAAGTGCATCTGAACTTTATCATCATCCGTTCAGCTTTGGCAAAAAAAAAAAAGAAAAAAAAATAGTTCAGGAATACGTATTCAATAACGAAGATACTCATATATTTCTGATATGAAAAATTCATTTTCACTGTTGATTAGTTCTGAGCATTTTAGAATAGTAACAATTTCATAATGATCGGTTTAGAGTTCAAAGACTTAGCAGCAGTTAAGTCAAAGATATATACACAGTTTTTATATATACTTGTGTGTAATTGTGGACATACATGTACGCATGTGAATGTGTTTACATCAAATACACAAACATATCAACACGCATGCATACATATGCACATAAATACACGCAAATATATGTACACTGCACACAATGCTATTAGGTAATAAAAAGTAGTAACTTTATCGAGGCAACACTTCTGTATTTAGATATGCACTGAAGAGCCGTGTAAAAGATTAATCTTTTACACAAATGTTTCAGAGCATTTTAGTGATTGTGTATGACTAGCAGTCGTAAAAGGAAACAGAAGTAGCTGTAAAAGGTGTATGGTTTTGTACACTCAAAAGATTTTGAACAGTAACCTTGTGAAACCTGGATATGTATCGTATAGGCAACGTTTTTCAGTTCTATTATCTTATTTTCTTTTCCTTGTGTAAATATGAAAAATTCACCTTTCTGCTTAGACTCTGATCTTCTACCCGTTAGACATAAACACTTTACAATATTAATAATATATGAGATAAAGTCAGTCTTGAACATCCATATCTGTCATAGAATTTAGGAGGCAGTGCACGCCTCTTAGAAAGGAAAAATCGTATTTAGGACAAAGTCTGTTTTTGTCTCTCATTTCGGTTGAACATGTCGGTAAAAAAAACCTGTCAACTACTCAAGCCACATACGAGAACATTCGTGGTATTGACTTAAAAACAAACATTATAATACAAAAATAGCTTTTTAGTTAGGGAGTTGCTATCATTTAGCAAATGGAAGCTGTTCTGAAACTCACTATCGCACGTGATCGTTTGTTATCTGGCATCATTGGTCAAAGAGAAATATTGTATATTAGTTGGTATTAAGGATCCAACATCTTCGTTGGTTTCAATGGTCTACCGTGAATTTCTTCGAGGAAGAGATAATTATAAGCTCTTTTTGGAGTTGCAGAGGTTTTCTGGAAGTTAGTGCTGATGATTGAACACACTTCTTGTAACTGACATCAGTGGCACAAGGACAATTTTGTTTTAATGGCCTATCGATGATTATACTTGAAGTTAGTTTTCATTTAATATCAATAACAAAACCCCTGATCTTAGGGAGATGATATCAATGATCAAACCAGAGTTAATTTAAGAATTGGAAACAATTGCTAGGCAGATGCCCTTTAGCCCGCTGGTTTTAGTTGCATATTTAAATCTTACTTGGAAGATGATATCAATGACCAAGCTGAAATCTTTAAATTGGTTTTGGATATCCCTTGTTACAGTATTTCCGAAGTTCTCTGGAAATAATCTTTAAGAATTCGAAATCTACAGGCCAAGAATTTTCATGGTTGAGCATATCAAGCAAGTGAGTGCTTACTGTGCATAAAATATTTTTGGAGATCTGCTATAATTGCAATTCCTTTAATAACCCATCCGATACCAGCATTTCACGAAAGTTCTTTTAGAATAGAAATAATATCTTTCAAGTTCTTATAGAAATATTTTTTTCACCTAAAATGCTAGCATGATAAAAAATATATATTAATTCCAATCCTCTGTTTGTTCCTGACTGTTTAAGGATGCAGATACTGAAGTCCTTTGGGACACTGAATCTACACTTAAGCTCTTCACCTAGAAAGTAAGATATAAAGTAGTTATGTGTACTTCAAAAAAAGTTCTGTCAATAGAACTGACTTCCAATATGTGTGGATTTACAAGTCCTTTTTGAATGATCGCTATCCAGCGGCTTGGTTCAGGAGCCCCTGTACTATCCTTGACAGCAGATTTAACTAGAGTTGAGTTTGGCCCTTATCGCCCTGTTCCCCAGTGACTTCTTTGGTAACCAACACCATTCCTACTCCCCTGTGGACAAGACCTTCCTTGGATTAAACTCAAATGTCCTTCTGGGATCTCCTGAGTCTCCCCAGGAGTACCCCAGGGTACTATTTTTTTTTTTACGCTCATACCCTAACCTATTCTTTCTTTTAGCATGCTGTTGTGGCTGGGTGTGGGACGGTACTCCATGTCATGGTCTCCTGTGCAGGGCAGTGGGTATTAAAGGTTCTTTTGGGTAGTGCTAGGGCGGGAGTATGTTGAAATACTGGCAGGGCGATGCCAGGTCACATTTGACAAATCTTAAGTCGGGGAAAGAGGTATTAGCCTGGCAACATGTAGGATGAGTTTCACCGCCCGCCAGGCTACAAAGGGTCGACAGCTGGCGGGCCCGGCAAAGAATTGATTCCTGTGATAGTGTCCCTAGTCATAAGGCACGGTGGCTTTGAAGTTTCCTTCTTCCTTGTAAGGCTCCTACTCCCCTTTCTTCGCCTTTTACTCGTATTTTTCACCTTGGGTGCTTCTACATATCTTCCTAATCTGGCTAATGATACTTGCGCTCTTACATATCTTCAAACACATCTGCATCTACTGTTGTTAACCGAACACCAGATCACTTCAGAGACTAACATATTTTTTTAGGAAGTACGTCTTAAAAAAAAACCTTTAAGTACCAAAATAAACATATCACATATTAACAATGACACTTTTGGCTTCTGCCATAAATGACTTAAACATATTCCTTTAATTCAAAAACTACCTTGGTCTCTGAGACCTCTAATGTCATTTTGTTCTTGATGCTGTCATTTATACCCACTTCTGCCACCAGAAAAGGCGCCGGTCAAGAAAAGAAATTTCCGTCATTTGAGATTCAGTCTTTTCTTCCTAATCAGGATCCTTTTGACTTTAACCAGAGTAATTGAAGCCCAAGATATTGGGTCACTTGGAAAAATATCTTCCTTTGATGATTTTTTTATGTATGTTCTTATTTATTCTAACATCAATGCTACTGGCTGTTCCTATTAATCCACATAGAATCAAACCATTATGTTTGTATATAATCTAATGTGCTATGTTCTGAAGAAAATATTTATGTGAACCAGAATTTTTATCCATATGTTATTTTACCGCACTGTCTGAATAAATGAATGTAAAAAAACACTCCCAAAAGGATGTGTATATATAATTCATATGTCTATGTATATGAACGTACATGTATACAAACATAAAGTACATACACACGAGTGTGAAATTATGCTTGTATGTATGCATGCTTATGTAGGCTTGTGTGCACATATATACATACATTAATACATCTATGTGTAAATTATGTATTTGTATATATTTATATATATATATATATATATATATATATATATATATATATATATATATATATACATATATGTATATATATACATATATATTTATATATACATATATATATATTTATTTATATGTATATTTATATGTGTATATATATATACATACATACATACATATATATATATATATATATATATATATATATATATATATATATATATATATATATATATATGCCATCAGTCGAACGAAGGAAACTAATACCCTTTTCTAAGAATAACCACTATGATGGAATTAATCATTTCTATGCCACTTGTGAAGATACACCAATCGGTTATATTTGCATAAACTTACTTGATAGTCAATTGCACTTGTGTTATACGTATGCCTTTGACTTTTCCTAGTCAATAGAATATATCCCAACTTGACATACCCATACCTAACTAAACCTATGATGCAGCATTCTACCTGTCCAGAGGGTTTCACTCACTTCTGTCCCCCTTCACCTGTTACAACTGGCATATGAAAATGATTTTTTTTTTTTTAACAAAAGGAGGGGGTTAACGGCTGAGTATACGTCAATGATCAATGTGCATTGCACGAGGCGGTCTATAATCAGACTATATATATATATATATATATATATATATATATATATATATATATATATATATATATATATATATGTGTGTGTGTGTATATATATATGTATATATATATATATATGTATGTGTATATATATACATATATATATATATATATATATATATATATATATATATATATATATATATATATGTACAGTATATATATATATATATATATATATATATATATATATATATATATATATATATATATATATATATATATATATATAGATACATATACATATATTTATATATACATATATATACATATATATAGATACATATACATATATATGTATATATATATGTATATATATATATATATATATATATATATATATATATATATATCAGTACGTATATGTAAATGTAAATATTTAGGAAATACCGGTGGATGTGTACATATGATCTGAGACTTATATACATTAACCTATAACGAAACAGAGAATCCATTATTATAATAGAAACTGTACACCATTTATTCAGATATGTTGTCTTGTGAGTCAGGTGGATGTACCGCGCATATTGTGATGCTTAGTGATGCTATAGTGTGTTACTAGAATTGTGATTTATTATTAATTATGATTATTTTTCATCACTGTAATTATAATTATCATTATTACTATCATCATTATTTATGAGACGACGCTGTACATACTTTAATTTGCTATTAATCCATTATTCAGGTTGTATATGTTGGCACAAATCGTACCGTAAGAACTTCTTTCCAAAGACAGTCAATACTGCTTCCTGTTATAATAAAAGTATTTTTGTATATTAATCTACATAAAAATACATTAAAATGATGGACCTAGTTCTCCTTCATTTAATCCTAGTTTTGCAATGAATCCTTATGTATTATTTTTGGTAGCTGTAGATTAGAATGTTTTTGTGCTTTAAGTACCGCAAACTTCGTACTAAATGGTGGTCAATTTGTATTAGAGCAATTTGCTGTAAGTAGACAATACCAATCTATAAGGACAGGGAAGAGACAAGCAGAAAATTAACATTATGAACTTATCATTCATATGTATATATGTAAATGCATCCATAAGTTAAGTTAATTCAACATTCCACTTATATAATTATAATGTAAATTTATCCCTAATCCAAAGTTATGTCAAAAAAGTGAATACACCTCTACAGTATTTGGAAGTCACATAAGGCTTATAGTATATGAAGTAGCGCAGTGCAATTATGTCTGCATTATTTCAGTATAATATTTTTTGACAATTTTGCCCCCCTTTATTACTAAATGATTTTGAAGTCACTTGTTATTCAATATGTTTCCCCACAGCATTGTAAATTCTTGTCAACGAACATAAAGAAAAAAGCTATGCCCTAAACAGCAAAGAGCAAATCATTAAAAAAAATAAACTTTGCATAAGCAGCGCCTTAGTTGTCAGGTCTTCCGGTAACAACCCTAGAGTAGTTAGTAAGTCGAAAGTTCTACGCAAGTCAAAAGCTCTTTGTTTCTATTCAATGGGGGAAATTCAAGGATTCAGACCCAATTCTTCAACCCTTATTATTTGGTATTGTCTCCTCATAGGAATACTATTTATTTCCCTGTTGGTCCATCTGCACTTCTCATATCAATGATTAAACTTTAAAAAAAGTGTCTCAGTGAAGAGGGCATATCATTTCATTATATGAATATTCATTATTATCGATGTATTATACAAAGGTAGCGACATACAGGGGCAGACGTTTCAGAGTATATCAGAGTTTAAAGCTATTGAATATACAGTATATAAGTCTAAGAATTTTTATACATGCATATACATACATGTATACAATTTGTTACGCCTTAGCTCAACCGAGCGAGGGCAAACATACCATATCAGGTTTGCTTATCATTATTATAGTAATTTATGAGAACTTCCGATGTGCAATGTGCCTTGGGCTCATTGGCAATATAAATTAATCGAATCTGGAACTGACGCTGAAATCCTGCATCATACAAAGTGCATCTTACTTGAAATAACTGATGTAAACAACGTTTCAGTGTGTGTCACTAACAATAATGGCATGTATTTTGGGCATTGTTTCAACGGATTCCTTTGACTGCCTACAAGAATATGCCTTTGTATGATGCTACTCTCAGCCTGGCCAAAATTCTTAAATACCACTGAAACTAAGAATGCTTTCACTCTCCAATGCTGGCAGAGAAGTTGAAGTCTCAGAATTCAAAACATTTTACGTCTATGAAAACTTACTTCATTATGTCTGATGAATATTTTTATTATCTTTTGGTTGTTTCAAATACCTTATGTTTACCTTACATTAAATAAGGCCATGAAATAAACATTTGACTGAGTATATTTTCTTCAATCAACTTCAAAATCAGGGAAGACTAGCAGTTTCTTTTTTTCGTGTCAGCATTAGATGGAACATGATCTTATCTCCAAATATCCCAAGAGTCCTTTACCTTAGAAACAATTATTTTTGTTATACTGTTAGTTATAAGATTATGTCCCTGTATGTCTACCTAGATGGGTATATAACTATATTTTACATAAAAAAAACTTCTATTAATAAAGGAAATTGTAATATAGTTATCCTCTTGAGATGAAGTTTCTTGTTATTTTGCATTATTTCATACTTAAAGAAAAATTAATTTATTTAATTAATATACAGCTTCCTTACATTACACTACAACCACTATAAACTTGCATTACTATTTCCATCGAATTATTTTGTCATTTCTAAATTAGATTTTTCTAAACCGATTAACAGTGAAACTATGGAGGAGCGAAATGCGAATAGCCCGAGGGAGAGAATTAAGGCGTGAATTTATATATTCAAAGTTTCCATGCATAATTCATTATTACCAAATATTTCTATTTTTTTTTTTGTCCACTTTTCAAATGGGAACAAGGAGACTCCTTTCCAAAACACAAGGTAACATATCACATACCGTAACTTTTTTTTTTTTTTTACTTCGAATACAAATGATTTTACAGAATTTTGCATAGATGATCATTCCAACCAAGATTTCCTTAACTATCATCTAGTTGAATTGGTCAACATAATCCTGATTTTGTTTCTTAAATAAACACACACATGAATAAATTAAGCTCCGAATAAAAGGACTCCATTTCCTATAAATTACCACTCTTCACTTGTCTTACAACCAAGCATTTAAAAATATTTTTATGGAAACAGTTCATCTCATTCATTGCCGTTCTCAAATACAGTAATAAACAACTTTAGCCCCAGTGTATACAAAAGTATTTTCCCCTCTGATGAAACTTCATGTGATTGAAGTAAAGTCTCTCAGGTCTTTTGAATTTTAAGGGTTTGATGTCGAATATTGAATGAGGTATTTTATCTCCAGTTTCTAAGGCTTACATCAGTTTACGTCATTCAATTCCAAAGGTTTGAAAGTAGTTCCAATAGGATATAGGTACAACTAACTCGGTTTTCCAATACTCTCTCACGCATACAAACACCTATTCACATACACAAACACATGCACACGGACATATATACAGTAAGTATATATATATATATATATATATATATATATATATATATATATAATGTTTGTGTGTATGTGTATATATAAGTTTATGAACATAAAAGCGTAAACAACCAGGCTCTCATAATCTCAAGAGGATAAATGATGTTTTAGAATTGGCAACCATATGGAAAAAATGTTTAAAAAGAATTATTTTGTAAAAGATTCAACTCGGATAATATATCGCGTTTTATTAACTTGTGTTTCACTCCAAACCTTTCATCCCTGTTCCCACTAGAATTTAGATAAAGGCAATTCAGAGTCATTTTAAAAACCTCAAGCATTTGCAATGTATCAACTGATGCTGCGATGTCAGGTGATGTTTGCCTAATCATTCAACCAGATATCAAAATAAGTACACAAAGGACGAACATACCTAATCAGTATAATCAGTTATATAAAAACCATAAATACAAAGATAAGATGACTCTTTAGAAATGATGCTTCAAATAGCCTAAAAAAAAAAAAAAAAAGAAAAAAAAAAAAAAAAAAAGAAAACTAGAGGTTCTGGTCTTAAGAGCAAAGACAAAATAAAATACCTTTATGAAGTGATCGAAATAAATTTAACAGAATAGAAAAAAAAGAAAAAAAAAAACGTAAAATCTTTTCGAGTTCCTTATTTCTGAATCCTAAAGTATACAAGTGTAGAAGCATCTACAAGGAAAATATCATCAACCAAAGCTAAAGATGGTTTCGGGTAAGTAAATAAAAGCAATAATAAAAGCAAAAAAAAAAAAAAACCACAAACTAAACCCGTTACATTCTATGATACCGAAGAATGTTGGAGGTCCATGACTACAAATAATAAACACATATCTGCAAGAATTCCGATACTTATAAACGAAAATACATAATACATAGCAACATAAGTTATCACAAATAATAGAGGGCAAATAAAAGAGCAAAATAGTTTTGTATCTTAATTTAGATAATCAAGAAATCCATGTATCCAAATAAAAAAAAAAAATATATCCGCTTTAGAGGTAAGTACAAAACAACAACATCATTTCATAAACAAAATCTAAAAGTAACGACAACAAGAGTCAAGAACAGCATAAAGGCGTAGGAAACATATAAAAGAATAAAGTAAACCTCATATCGAGGAAGGAAGGCGACAAAAGAAAAAAAAAACGCTTAGGACAGAAGATTGAGGCTAGAGGGGCAAGAATCAGAGAGAAGGAAATAAGTCACCAAACTGAACTCTGGGTAGCAAAACCAACACGGTGTCATTTTTCTGTCATTTAGATAAGGACAGTATCAGAAGTTTCGGGAAAAAAAAGAAACAAGGTCACTAGGCACATCTCAAAAGAGAGAGAACACAAACTGAAATAAGCCTATTTCCCTTAATATCAGTGTCCCATTTTATATACTATTCATTTTAAGGATGGGGCCATAATACATAGCAGTAGCCTACATCGAGCCCGTAGAACATAAAAAGAAATATTATTATTATTATTATTACTATCCAAGCTACAACCCTAGTTGGAAAAGCAAGATGCTATAAGCCCAGGGGCTCCAACAGGGAAAAATAGCCCAGTGAGGAAAGGAAATAAGGAAATAAATAAATGAAGAGAACAAATTAACAATAAATCATTCTAAAATAAGAAACAACGTCAAAACAGACATGTCATATAATAAACTATCAACAACATAAAAACCAAATATGTCATAAATAAACTATAAAAAGACTATGTCCGCCTGATCAACAAAAAAGCATTTGCTCCAACTTTGAACTTTAGAAGTTCTACTGATTCAACCACCCGATTAGGAAGACCATTCCACAACTTGGTCACAGCTGGAATAAAACTTCTAGAGTACTGCGTAGTATTGAGCCTCGTGATGGAGAAGGCCTGGCTATTAGAATTAACTGCCTGCCTAGTATTACGAACAGGATAGAATTGTCCGGGGAGATCTGAATGTAAAGGATGGTCAGAGTTGTGAAAAATCTTATGCAACATGCATAATGAACTAAGTGTAAAAGAGAAACAGTACGAGATCTCATGCAAGATGAAAGAGATAAAAGACGGTATTCTATTTCTTAAGAAAAATTGGGCTATGGAATTTTGGAAATACACTACTTTAAGGCTATGAAAGATTAAACAAACTGAACAGAGCAAATTGTGCCACTAGTTCCTCATTGTAAAAGAATACAGAGCTCTTAAACACAGATGTTGGGAGTTTTCAAGGGGTAAGTTTTAATCTTAAAAATAGATCCAAAATCTAATCAGGAGAAATATGATGCTATAGAGATCCCTTCCTTCCTTATGCAAAGTTCGAAGGGACGGACCGTTTATCTAGCCCAGTACAAGGCGTGAAGATGAAGTGGGTCCAGCTAGAACACATTCTTATATTGCGTCCAGGCTTATTGTCACCAATGCCCATTTAAAACTGTGAGAAGCATCTTGAAATTACACAAATTAAACATACGTCGAAACAGTTTTTTTTTTTTAACAAAGGTAAATTTAAGAATGAAAACAGCTACTTTAATCTTTATGAAATTGTTTCCCTGATTCAGAGGGCCGAGTTTGCAGAACAGGTTTGAGTAGCCATACTCAGTCGGATATCTCCAACAAAAACACCTTTAGAAGGATGCCAAAAGTATCATCCTAAATGTTTCTTATAAGACAAACAGGAAGTAACTGGACTGTTTTTTCCCAGTAAACAATATCAAAGTGCAATCATCAGATGAATTTGTGTTGTGTATGGTCACTCCTAAGGCGATGGCATGTTTATTTTTTTTTTTTTTTTACAGGAGGTGACTGGATGCACCAACTTTAAAAGCAGATCCAAGATGACAATGAAAGTGCTGTAATGCGACATTCTTTAGACATAGGCTATATTGAAAAAAAAAAATTAAGTAATACAGGAAAAAAATATATCGAAATAATTTACTAGACATACATAATAGTAAAAACTCACTTCCCATTTCCATTCCGTTCACGTTCATATCAGGTAATTTGTTTGGTAAAGAAGATGAAAAATAAATGTGGCGCCTTTCCTTCTTTCACGGCAGTCGAAATAAGATCAACAAAGTTACGCCAACTAAGTTAGACCAAGTCTGCCCCCGCCAGTCCACCCAACCTACGTAGTCCCGCTTACAAAAAGAAAAAAAAAAGAAAAATCTTCCATTCGCTTCAAAACTTTTACCGTTTATATCTTACTGATATCATTTATCTTTCACTTTATCATCGTTTGAGCAATACATCTTGAAAGTTTAAGAATCGAACATAAATGGTGAATTGATTTATAAAACAATAAAACGTTTGAAGGATCGAAAACTGGCGTACAGGACTATCATTTATCAAGCCAAGGCATCATACTGAACACCAGTATGTACAATAGAAAAAATACTTCCACAAAACTCTCAACAATACAAAATAAAGTCAAATTGACCCCCACAGTCAAAAGGTATGCTCTTCCCTTTGTTGTATAACAGGGAGATGTGCGGCTCTTAAACGAGTCTTTTTTTATATATAAAAAAAAAACTACAACTAATATTTCCTCTTGACGAAATATAGGAATACTTTCATTATTGATTTGCTGGGTGTCCCAAACCCAATAGTGTAGTTTATATTTTACAAATGCACTAATAATGGACGGTTATCAATAACTGGCCTATAAAACTTATAAATCTAGATATCAGAGAGAAAAAATAATCAACATTGTGGAAGTTGTTGTTGTTGTTAAGGAAAGTGGGCGTTAAGTGACACGGGTTCATGTTCCTCAAGTATTAAAATTAAAAAAGAAAAGAGTATGAAAGGAAACAGTTTGAATTAGGAAGAATAAATGTTCAATGTTTTTGGTTATAAAGATAAACAGGACGACTAATAAGCAAAATAATACGAAGAAAGACAATGCAAGACTATTTAAACTGAAAGGAATAGGTCGAACTATATTACGAAAGAAAAAAAAAATGCGTCTACAAGTCAGAAGGGATCGTTTTCCCGCCAGGCCGCTACGGGCTGTTCTTTTACCTCCTCATAAGTTTTCACAAATATCGGGTTTCATTAATTCCATGATTTTGGTAAATTCTGGTATTCAAAGAAAGTTTATAATAACATGTTTAACTTATGCTGAGTGTAATCTAAACCAATTTGCGTTAAAATGTGTGAAAAATTACAAAATTACAAAGCGTGCATCCGAAAACAAGCTGCTGTCGTTGACTTCGGCGGATTGTGTTATTAAATTCAGACTTACCAAGACGATTCTTCATAATATATTTATTCTTTCACATTGTTTATTGACAAATCATATATCTGATGGAGAAATATAGGTTAATAAATAAGTTTCGATTCACATTACTTGGTGATTATTCGAGAACAATGAAGGTGTTCGGACAAAAATACTTCCGACCAATCAGGTATCAGGAACCTTTCAGAGCTAAAAGGGCACCCCTGTGAGTCAGTGCAAATATGCACCGCTATAGAAAAAAAATAGATTATAGTACTACACCTGGTGATAGACTACTAACTACTCACAGTATATCCCAGAGATAGTCCTTGAAATAATTATAGAAAGCTGAAAGTAGAATACTAAAATCTTCGTATGAGTGTCGAAAATCAAAGGAAACTTGTCATTACCTCATTACAGGCAGACATTTAATGCAATTGCCCTTCTTTGGGCAAATGAAAAGGGATGACTAAAATACCAAGGATCACAAGACCTTCATATTGATTAACCCTTAACATTTTTCTTTTTTTCATTTTACTAACCATAAACACAACTGTAGGTCACGCTGACTGATAAATTAACATTTACCAAGACTGGGAAAGTTCGGGACTGTCTGTCATCCACATGTCTGAGTGTGAGAAAACGTTGGGCTAGGATTGGGAAACATGCCCACAATATGATGACGGAGTATCAGGTGGGAGTATACAACACCAGACTTTAAACCTCTATAGAGAATATGGACAGACAAAACCGGTAGGGGAATATTAGTAACGTCGGTAGAGCAAAAGACTTGACAAACTGATCGAGTTACACAATTAAATTGTTTTAAAGAAATAAGGATATCAATTCTTGATATACGACTCCGACTAACCGTTATCAAAGTAAAGTATTTTCAGTTTTTTTTCCCTCAATCTTTTAACCACATTCTGCTAAAGATAGGTCAGGTTTGACTTGGAATAACAATAATCAGCTAGAAGCTGTTGATCAAAGAGTTCGTGCTTCAACTTCCTTCAACTGAAAAGGAATAAAATGTGCCCATAGAAGAAACCATCTCTGGTATAACCCTGAAATGAAATTGGTGGCTTAAATCAATTCAGCCGACAGTGAAAGTATATAAATCTTATAGCCTTCGAGAGAAAGGTGTTAAATGTCAACATTAAGAGTGATATGAACAATGTTTGAAAATTCATTACACTAAGCCTCTCCTCCCACATGTTTAATGCTATCCGTCCCCACACGCATCCCAATACCATTGCAGTGTAAATAAAAACGGAAAAGTAAATCCAATCATGCAACCTGGACAGTTTTCTAAATACTGCATAAATTTGGGTCGTAATCGTGTCTCTCTCTCTCTCTCTCTCTCTCTCTCTCTCTCTCTCTCTCTCTCTCTCTCTCTCTCTCTCTCTCTCTCAATATACCTACATCCGAATTCTATACTAAAGCATCAACTGAGTGTCAATTTTGAAGTTTAATCTGTTCAAAAACTTTCAAAACAAGATTTGATTACCTGCTGAGATATTAGTGTTATAGCTTAACTGGCAACTCCCAGGTTGAATTAGTGCCTTGAATAACGGCTTACAAAGCTTTATTATATTAATAGACTTCTACTTGGCACAAGACCAGTTTAATGTAACAAGATGTGTGTCAGAACAAATATTTATAGGGTTCACAATTGAATTGCCTAATTCATTATCGGTTTAGAGTGGAATGTTCAATGTGACATGCATAGTTTCGCTGAATCGAACCGTTCTTTAACGAAATACAGAGCTACCTTTTTACTGTGACGGAGTCGCTACGTTGCCTTGTATAATCATATTTTTCATCCTGTGAGCATGTTCGTGATTATCAACTAACTTCTAGTATTCGTCCCCTCTTCATTGTTTTTTTTTTTTTTTTTTTTTTTTTTTTTTTTTTTTTTTTTTTTTTTTTTTTTTTCTAGGAAAAGTTTCCGGTGGATGAGGTAGGTCACTGAAAATGAATCCGTTGTAATAACCTCACCGAGCCGTTCGTTGAGGCTAATCTATTTACTGGATTTATAATTACATATCCGCTATGAACATTTTTAGTTTTGCGCTCCAAGTTATATTCATTATGCTTGGACATGATGCGTTATTTTGAGGCAATGTCGTTGCTTAATTCTCATATAAAAAACGCTTACCAAAGGCATCAGTTGGGTCAGAAATTATTGTAATTCAAGACACGAACAGTGCTTCGATGTAAGTTTTTCTTGATATCTCACAAGCTAATTGAATACAAACAACAATAGATTTAACACGATAACAAGAAGATTGTATTAATATTCAATGGGGCAGTCATAACAATTACATGGTAATAACAGGGCTTTGAGACAATAAAACTCTTACAATGTTGCACAAGATCAAAACTAATGAAACATTACATGGCACAAGGGAGGTCATAGAGTAGCTATCTACCAAACAAACACTCTTCCCTGACAAACCAGACAAAATGTGATAAATTTACTGTAATAGTGATGATTTGATGCATGAACTGTATGAACAATGGCTGCGGTTTTCGTAATAAAATACAAAATAAATACAATAAACAATTATGACAGCATAACAAGTATGGGAAATATAATACCAACATTAAGCGAATATAAGGTTATTTAACACTCACCATCAACCGGTAAAGCGACAGTTGTCCTCCCAACGTGAGAGACGGTGTTACTCGATCACCAACTCGTGATCAATCATCCTTATTGTACTTAGTTCTCGATGAGGATGGTTTAACTCGAGCAGGACAAGACGTTGTTAGTCTGGATAAGGTAGACGTGGTGGGACCGGAATTATAAGAAGAACCCGCAGTTTGTTTTTAGCGTGGTTATGAGTTATCGTCTCAAAATGACTGCAAGACGATCGATTTTAATAACACGACTACTCTGGTGCTTCCCACGTTTACATACGGTGAAATGGAGAGTAAGGTAAGATATCCAAGTATGTAACATTTCCATTTTTCACTACAATATCAATTTTTACTAATGTAAATCTGTTTCCTCACTTTTTTTCTGATTCCGCAGCACTCTTAAAATTTGGCTTTCTCTATAACTTACTTTAAAGGGCCCTGCTCGGACACTTGCCTAGGCTTCTTATGGGACCTTAACAATTTCACTATTATATTATAGACCCCGCAAGGACTTCGTGTTTCCTTACGCTGAAACGGTGAATGCTATGGGATTTTGATTACAACAAAAAGGAAATAAATATGACGAGCTAAGCCTACAAAGCGTAAAACGCTAACGTTGGAAGTCTGTTACAGATAATGCTTTTCACCCATAGTCTGTAAAAACATGGCTTAATTTCATTCATGAAATGCGCACATCTTTATTCTACACTAAACTTCTAGAAGCACCATTCGCGTTAGCTTACTTCATTAGCAATAGAAAGACTTCAAGTAAACTGAAAGCGGCTACTGTCCCACAACCGTCAGATTGTGAAAACCTAGACCTAGGCTAGGCAGCCTATCTCTCGATTAGAGCATAGAGTTTGCGTACGTGTTTGTTTATGATTATCGGTTTACAGATCATGCCCCATCTTGATTTCCAACACCGACAGCTTCAACGTTACATTCTTGCAAAAGGCATAAGTTCTGCTTTTACCTTTTAGGATATCTAAGTAAGTTCATATCGAGTAGGCATTCGGTTGACTTGATTGGGGAACTCTTTGTTTTGGATACTCCTCTCAAATCTGTAATATTCTTTATTTTAAATAATATACTCAAATTCTTCTTTCTTTTTGTTAATCTACATTAATTTTGATTAATCCGCGATACATGTCACACAATACTTGCCAATGCACTCGGCAATTATCAACTACAGCCGATCGTCAATATGGCGGCGTAAACAAAATCAAACGTTTGGGGCTTGGTGACGTGGATTAAAGTTACTACCGCCTCAGGGACGCCATGCACAACTTCCACAGCTTCCAATAACATTCGGATACCTATATGACGGGTTTTTTTTACACTCACAGTTATGTCAGCTACTTATAACTTTAATCACGAGCTTCGATATCTACGCACCAAACATTCGACACTGACCGACGACGACGAGACGGAGACAACTACAAGAGTCAGTTGAGAACTTGTGGGGAAGGGGAGGGGCAAAAAGCATAATAAAAAAAAAAAAATAGCTATTGTAAATTGATGCTTTACTTTCTGTATCAAAATTGCCGTAGAATTTATCGAATGGAAAGTTATTTTATAATATATTGACCTTTACGTATTTTCTATTCATACGGAAAGTGAAGCCTTCAGATTATTCGTACGATGAAAAGCAAATTAAAAAACGGGTCAATAATAAAAGAATCTAGAGTATATCATATCTTAAATTTTTTTTTTACATATCGTTGTTATTTTTTATTTTATTTTTCCTTATGAAGAATTAGCGTTCTTTTATTTACTGCATGGAAGTGTGTACTAAATAGACCAAAGTTTTTATTGTGTAGGCTACATAGGCCTAATGGTGTTGCATTTATTAACCACATTTCACATTACCTGCGCCTAATTTAATTCATTTGAGTATAAATTTACACACTTATATAGCTCAATATTTAGAATATTGTGACCAGCGATGATTAGAGACGAATCTAATATTTATCGACCGAGCCATGCTGATTTGCTGATTCATGTTCGTTACGTTAAAATTCCTCAAACTTATGTTAGCTTTGCAGGAATTAGATATCTGGCAGTGTGTGCGTGCGTGTGGACATCAAGAATAACAAAATGGGTCCCTAAAGATTGTAAAAGAAGCAGAAGGAAGAAGGGGCGAGGAATTGACAAGCTTAAGAAAACTTGGTGGTATAGACAGATATAGAAAGACCATAAACGGATGCGAGTGGTAGGACATGTCTAAGGTCTTTGTCCTGCAGTGGTCTAGTTACGGCTGATATATATATATATATATATATATATATATATATATATATATATATATATATATATATATATATATATATATATATATATATATATATGCGGTGTATCTTAGAAATCCATGTTTGCCAACGGTTATTATTATTATTATTATTATTATTATTATTATTATTATTATTATTATTATTATTATTATTATTTGCTAAGCTACAACTCAAGTTAGAAAAGGTGGATGCTATAAGCAAAAAATTGTTTGGTAATCTCAGTGTTATCAGGTGTATGAGGACAGAGGAGAATATGTAAAGAATAGGCCAGACTATATGGTGTATATGTAGGCATCTCAACAGATGGCTGGTGACCTGGCCAACCTACTACCTCGTATAAGCGGATGAGCAACCTGGTGGAGTAATGAGAGCTTTGGGTGTAGAGGAAATGGCCCCCCTAAATCTCGGTGAAGTCACTGGCAGCTGGGGGACGGATTGGCTTCAAGGCAATAGACAAACTGCCTCTTCGGTTTTACTCCAGCTGCCTGGCGGTTGATCTTACTGGAATTAGCATGGACCAGCAGGGGTCACTTGCCTTAGATAGGCACTGCGCATCACAAGGAACTGAGTATCCTTTGATGAATCTAACCAATGAATCCTCTATGGATTTAGCCAGTCAATAGAAAGAGATTACAGAATGGCCCCCAGTCCTGGGTGTAGCTGGGTGCTAAGAATTTGCCGGGTTATAAATATCAAAAAGAAAAAAAAATGGAAAATTAGTCATTGGAATGTTAGAAATATGAATCATATTGGGAAGTTACAGCAAGTGGAGAGTGAATTTATGAAATATATTTTGGATATCTTGGTCCGAAGTGAAACACATTATAAGGGGATTGGTACGGAAACTTTAGACCAAGACTATATATATATATATATATATATATATATATATATATATATATATATATATATATATATATATATATATATACAGGAAGAACAGATGGAGTTAGAAGAGAAGGGATAGCAATGATGATGACACCAAGAGCAGAAAAGGCATTAATTGAGTGGAGAGCTGTAAATAGTAGATTGGTACTTGAAAGTTCAAATCAAAGCAGTGCAATATGAGTCTTTTGCTTTGCACCAACAAATGATTCTCCTGAAGAAAGGAAATATGAATACTATGAAGAACTGCAGAGTGTAATAGATGAGATCCCAGAGATAAATATGAAAATTATGATTGGCGACTTCAATGCTAAAGTTGGAAGGAATAATCAAAGGATAGAGAATGTGATGGGTGTCGATGGTCTTGGCAAAGTTGTCAATGAAAAAGGAGCACATTTCATAAGCCTTTGTTCAACAAACGATCTTGTCATTGGCGGTACTCTTTTTCAGCACAAGGACATCCACAAATATACATGGGCTTCACCATGCGGCATTTACAAAAATCAGATAGATCACATTACCATTGATAAAGAGAGAAGGAAGACCCTGAGAAATGAAAGAAGCTATAGAGGTGCAGATATTGGTAGTGATCACCAGCTCCTCATTGCCATACTGAAATTAAAACTGAAAGCACCCAATAGAAAGGTAGATAGAATACCTAGGTTTGATACAATTAAGCTTTTAGAAGAGCACAGAGAAAAATTTGTAATTGAATGTAGGAAACGATATAAAATCTTAGCGACCATAAGAGACAAAGAGGAGACAATTAATGAAGAATGGTGTGATATCAAGAACATATATCAGTCAGTTGGTAGTGAGGTCTTGGGACACGCAGTTACAAGATAACCATGAATATTAAATGATACGTGGGATACCATAAAAATGAGACAAAGACAGAAATTTACTGTTGAAAGTTTTCGAGGCAGTAATCAAAATTACAAAGTAGAGTATGCTAAGTACTCCAGTATTGATAGTGAGGTCAAAGGAAAAGCCACTGGATTGATAAATGGAAATTAGCTGACCTATGGTATACTGATGAGGCTGTCTTTATCAGCAGAACACCACAGGATTTTCAATGCTTGTTTACCAGAATGCATGAAATATCGCACGAGGTTGGTCTCAAGATAAATAGAAGAAAGACAGAGAGGATGAGAACGGAATATGCAATGGAAGCTGAAATGTCATTGGATGGAAAAAGGATTAATGAGGTAGCTTCATTTAAGTATTTAGGAACTATGATCTCTAATACACGGTTTTTAGAATTAGAGTTTACTAAAGGATTGAAAAAAGCAAATCAGACAATGGCTAGGTTAAGTAGAATATGAAAATTGAATAGAAAGCTCAAGATGGAGACGACTGGGGAAATATATCTGAAGCCATTTGAGCCAATAGGCGTGAGAGGAGATGATTATATATATATATATATATATATATATATATATATATATATATATATATATATATATATATATTTATATATATATATATATATATATATATATATACATATACATATATATATATATATATATATATATATATATATATATATATATATATATATATATATATATATATATATATATATAAACGGTTGCTTGTTTTACTCGCAGCCTATTTCCATTCACTAGATTTTCTTATTTTGCTCGGAAACGAAACAAAAAAAAATATAACCCCAGAGTCAAGACTGATCAAGACCATTAATATCTGTACATGACATGCCAGAACATTCAATTGCTCAATTACATCGACGAGGAAATTATGGCCTGACAATATATTCATGTAAATGGTCAGCACTGTCTGGCAATATATAGGGATTGTAGTACAGAACTACTACATTTATTAGAACTCGCGTACTCTATATTTAATTAACAAATGAAATTTCTCGCGTGAAAAGTAACTCAAAAGTATAATAAAATAAGAATAAAAAAGTTTATAACTATTCAGACTAAAAAAATCGAGTATGAATAATACGGCTTTTTTTTAGGTTACTGTTTCTTTTTTATTTCATGAATATTTGTGTTTTGGGATCGTGAAAGGGCCACATACACACACACACACACATACTGTATATATATATATATATATATATATATATATATATATATATATATATATATATATATATATATATATATATATATATATACTGTATATATATATATATATATATATATATATATATATATATATATATATATATATATATATATATATATATATATACATACATATACAGATGCACCAGCTTTATATAATTACAACGTAATCGATGTATATATATATATATATATATATATATATATATATATATATATATATATATATATATATATGTATATATGTGTGTGTACATCGATCAGGTTGTAATAACATAAAGCTGGTGCGTCCTAACCAAGATACTTGGAAACTGTATTAATAGAATAAAAGATAAAAACGTTCAAGTCAACCGCCCTTACCCCGCTCATCTTTTTCATTCTAGCTTTGAAGTAAAATCCCAAAGTTTAAAATCAAAAGTTTCTACTCATCAGCAGTTTCATTCAAATGCCTGGATGGTTGTGGTAGGCTGGTAGCCTATTGGAAACGTCGGTCTTTCAGCACCGTTCAAGTCTTTTAGTTTCTAGTAGTATCTGCAGCCTTGCCATCCCCGTGAGCTATAGTCAATTCTTTTTAGTGAGGCAGATTTACACCGATTCGCAGGGATGCCCTTTTAGCTCGGAAAAGTTTCCTGATCGCTGATTGGTTGGGCAAGATAATTCTAACCAATCAGATAGCTGGAAACTTTTCCGATCTAAAAGGGCACCGTTCCGAGTCAGTGCAAATGGGCCTCGTTAAAAAAAATTGAGTATAGGGATGGGTGTTTGAAGAAGCCTATTGATACATCAGCAGCCATTTCCTGAATCTCCCTGGTCCTAGCTTGGGCGGAGAAGTTGGTTTAGACGCTGAGTGGGGATTCCTTATCGTGGTGCAAGGGTTTATGGATCGTCATGATCAGCAAAGTCAGGGTCACCCATACTAGGTTGGTTTGTTGCGAGCAATAAGACAAATTCTCCCGCCATCACCAATCCGCACTGGGCAGCGTGGTAATGAAAACTGACCAAATCCCAGGCATGAATTGACATGGCTGAGGTCTTTGTCCTGCAGTGCACTATGAACGGCTGCATTTGCTGTTATCGTTGTTGTTTTGTTGATATGTGTGTGCATGTAAACATAAAAATGAGTAAATGTAAAAAGGAGGCATAATAAAGAAAGCAGCAGGAATATTGTAAAAAGATCGTCCCATAAGACTGTCATACGTTCGAGTCTATTAAAAGATCGTCCCATAAGACTGTCATACGTTCGAGTCTATTAAAAGATCGTCCCATAAGACTGTCATACGTTCGAGTCTATTAAAAGATCGTCCCATAAGACTGTCATACGTTCGAGTCTATAGTACTCTTTTATATACAGCTATAGGAAACATAAATACGTCAAACATACACACAAGATCCCCCAAGTGGTAAACAGATACGATGGCTTTTTCGTAACCTCTATCAAAGCAAAATCTAGACATTCTATAAAAGGGTATTTTTCCATTATATAATTGTGGTATGAAATTCCTTAGATGCATATCAAAGAAAAAATAGACATTCTTTTATAAAAATAACCGAAGTCTTATAATTATCAACAACATCCCGCTCGTTTTACCCGAAGTCTCTTTTCCCAAAACGTTCCTTTGATTCATTTTCCAATACCAATATTGCTCGCCTTCCGTCCTCTCGCGGCGAAACTAATAAACCGTGAAAACCTGTAATGGGTTTATCCAGCGTTTAATTTTAATGAAAATCTTGTGCAGTGAGACATTCTTAATTTTAAGATATTCAGACAATGGAGGGGGAAATGAGTAAAAAAATGCAATTGAATTTAACGTACTTGACAGTTAAGTCTTGACCGAAAAAATAAAGATCTTTCTGAAGAGGGATATGTAATTCGCAGAATTTCTACCAAATCTTAAT
>NC_090751.1:15185762-15390762 GCF_036898095.1 Palaemon carinicauda
TTATGCAAGTAAAACTTCCTATTTTGCCAGGTTTATCGGTCCGAAGATCTTGGATTGCTTCACGAAGTTAAAGTTTTCTTGATAGCAAGAATCCAACTGTTTCATTTACGGTAAATGAAAGAATTTGCTGTGTTTTCTAATAAGCTTCATCCAATTATAACTATGGCGGCGTTGAATATCAGTAATAATTCAAGATAACTGAAGACAAAACGAAAGGCATGCATTTTTTCATACCAAAAAGCCATTTATTTTTATACTGAAACGATATATATCACTTTCATGGATTTTTTTTTCTCAAAAGCGAATCGCAACTCTTTTCTTAAATCATTTGGAAATTGAAGAGAAGCCAATGGTTACGTTTTTTTAACGGTTTTAGCAGCCTGTGTAATAAAACAAGATGCTAGTTGCTAGTCCAGGGCTGCCGAAACGTGGAATTTACGTCATCGATATGGCTAATCTGCTCCACATCTTGATCAAGTGTGGAATGTGGAACCCGAGTATTAATAAATTCCACACTTTGTAAAGATATGATGTATGACGATTAAAATGTAATAAAAAGTAATAAATAATTAATATGAGTGTTTTATTATTTATTTCCCCCGTGATATCTATATAAAAATTACAACAATTGCAAAGTCTATGAAATCGTGGATGCTATCGGACTAGGAGGCTCAGTGGCGTTCAGCGCTTGATGTTGCCGACTCACTGAAACACTGATTCTTGAATCAGTGTTGATGGAATTAATTGCAATTGCCGCACACCAGTTGCCTTTTGACGAATTGATTCGCCAGCTCAAGAAAAATCTAAAAGTTTATTCTTTTTCTTGTGAGTATCTTTTTGCAATTTCTGTAGACAAAATACTGTGAGACTTAAGAGAGGTGAAAACTGGGACTAATCAGCGACACCGCTGAGCGTGGAGTTGCCTAGTGTGGAGAATCCAGCAGCCCTGTGTTAGTCTCATACTCCCATTAGTCATTTGAGATTGTGAATTCCTGCGGAAGCTCATCGCACTCTGAAGTACTTGAATTGTGTTTGTGAAGTATTGAAAATCCAAGAGAAACTAAAGCGTATTGGAAAGAAGCAATGGCATTATTTGTATGGTACAAGTTTATTAAAACCCAAATTCCTTTGGTATATAGTTGAATTGTGGACGTGGAGGTAACCGTATACTGTTTTGTAGGAATAATTAACATTTTGGTACTATTGTAGTGTATTACCTATTACAGGGCAATGCAACCTAGGAAAAAAAAACTACTTTTTCTTATTAAAAAAAATTACGCTCTTCGAAAATGACACTCGTTCCCGTCGCAAATGAATAGTTTCAGAGATACTAGGCTATAAGAAAAAATAAAAAATAAAACAAGTAATGTAACATGCAATTTAATTTTCAACATTTTTTCATTTGGTTGTTTTAAGACTATTTAAGTCACGGTGGTTGATGCGAAGGTCAGTATAAACTCGTTGGGTATTCAAGAATTACGATGGGATCCAGTACCCTAGATTAGGTTATTCAGTTTCCAGGAAGGGTGAAGCTACCCTTTAGTTAGGTTAAGTTTAAAGGTCCGAGATGAGGTAAATTTCTATGTTGAAGAAATATCTTTAACAGGTTTAAAAATGTTATATGGTATAATTATAGGTGTTTTGAACTAGTACGATTTGTGGCGGAAAGCCACAGGTTTTGAGTTATGGTGGGTTGAATATCGAGTAATAGCAATGAAAACACTGGAGTTTTTGTTTGCTGGGACTTTTGGCCTCATAGAAAACTGACTTTCCATACCATTTTCTACGGTGTTCATGCAGCATTCGTCATACTACAGATGTCTCCATAATTAATTGCAGTAATGATTTTTGCTTTGCCGTATGCTCGCTTTGCTTGCGATTGAACATTATCTCACTGCTCCTGTTCTGGCAAGCTTACTATGTTACGCTACTTGCTTTAGCCCAGTGGGCTAGTATTTTGTGTTAATTATCAAATATAAAAACCAGTTATTATCAAGCAATTCATGGGTATGAGTTTAAACAAATGTACCATTTGTGATTTATTGAAATGTCTAATTAAAATAATTTTGGGAAAATTGTGTTAATGTGAAATGAAACCCGGGATGGTCAGGGTCTCCCCGTCATACTAGGATCAACTGCTCTTTGCTAAGATAAGATGCAACTCAATATTTCATTAGTTTTCCTATTTCTTCATGAATTCTGGTGTCCCAGCATTTCTTCAGGGAACCCTTAACCCTATTGATCGTCTAGATGAGAATCTTTCCTTATAAACAAAAACAGGAGGAAACAATTTTCAACTGTAAATTGCTGTCCAAGTGGAAATTAAAATTTAACTTTGTTCCGGCACTATACTCAATGTTTTTTAATGAGGCGCATTTGGACCGACTCGCAGCGGTGCCCTTTGAGCTGGGAAAATTTTCTTGCTGTCTGATTGGTTAGAATTATCTTGTCCAACCAATCATTGATCAGGAAACTTTTCCGAGCGAAAAGGGCACCCTTGCGAGTCTGTGCAAATCAGCCTCTCTAAAATTAATTGGCTGTAGATACAAACCTTACGCTCTATACATAGGAGCATTGGTATCATTACAATAGAATCCCACCCAGTGCTTTTGTTGTAATTTATATTTTTGTTGGGTAAAACTCATAAGAAAAATAAGTTCTTATCAATACATTATGGCTCAGATACGTACAGTAATAAGAGAGAAAAAAATTATTTAACTTCCAGTAAGTAAAGATATTTTTTCTGTCGTTAATCTTTACAGTGATAGAGTAGCTCCTGTTACTTTGTATGTTCATTCCTATTCTATTAAACTCCACCCCTTTGCACACTGTGATAGTTTTTACCTGAAGTTATGGCAACCCTTTGTAAAAGTTGCAAAATTACCCCACACAAAGCTATTAGACTATTTGTTCTTTAACTGTAATACAAACCTACGCTATTTATAGGGGTATTTGATGCTGAAAGGACGAGCCATTAAAATTTACTGAGGGTTAACTACCCATCCCGCTAATTAGGGGGGGGGGGGGTAGGGGCTTAGCTAGCTACTCCTCTCACACGCACCTGTGACTGTGCTTCACTTTGCTGTAGGCTCGGAAAAAAAATAAATGAATAGTCGTTACCGCTCTTCATCCTCGCATTTTTGGACTGTTATTAATCTGTCTTGCTTTTTCTTTTTAGTGTTTACGTGTGTATTGATGCCTTCCATGCCGATATGCGTACCTGCCCTGGCCCTGAGGGCCGCACCTGTGGTACCTTCATGTCTGCCGAGCACACTGAACCTCATAGCCTTTGCCCGGTCTGCAGGGATCAACGGAGTGAGTTTGATACAGTAAGTGTAGTGAGTGTTGGAGTGGTCTGCCTCCCAATGGGAATGGTTTGGGCGATAGTATAAGACAAACTCTAAGCGGGATTCTTCTTCTTCGTAGGTTACTTCGAAGAAAAAGAAACAAGACTTTTTCTTTCGCTTCCTGACATTACCTGAAGCTCCTATTCATTCAGCCTCCTACGGGGGACCGTTGAGCAGTAGCGCTGGCCGTTTAACTCTTGGACAACCTCGGTCCTCGAGAGATGGTGTGGCTTCCCCTAGCGTAGCGTCCCTGCCTCTCCCCCCAGGGGTTCCTTGTCACTTTCGCCTTTATTACAGGCTTGGCCTTCCTTAGGTTTTCCTGGTCCAACCTCCAAGGAGACGCTGTTGCAGCTGCTGCACCAGGGTGCTGGTTTGCAGCCTTCTTCGACTTTGGAAGTAGATCCTCTGGCCCTCGTTGACGTTTTGGTGTCAGAGGACTTGTCTGCTGCCCGGCCGGCTGACTCTCCTGCCTCTCCTGCTTCTTCTGCCGTAGCCAAAGACTTTGCTTCCCCCCTTGCTGAACATCTTACAGAGGGAAGCAAAGTTCTAGGCATGTATCTCCTGCAAGTGTTTCACCCTCTTGATGCTTTGGTGGTCGTAGACCCCACCATTCCCGTCCACTTCTTTGCCTTAGAGGTGTTCCTTCGCCATTAGTAAAGAGACGCCTCTTTGGCTCGTCGGCCTCGTCCCCGTGGCCTTCCTCGGAGGAGGAGCCTTCTCGTTCATCTTCACCTGGTTCCTGACCTTTGCCTACTTTCGGACCTTCTCCTGCTGACTGCTTCTTGCCACTGAACTTCGGTTCGTGACTCCCTGCCGAAGGATTGCTCGCGATCTCCTTCGAAGGATGTTTGCCCTTCTAAAAGGCACATCCCATGTCCTAATCATCGACCAGCTGCTCGTAAACCACCATCTCGCCGACCTCCTGCTTGTCTGTTTCCCGCTCAGTCTCCTGGCTCGCCAATCGCCTTGGCATCAATTGCCTGCTCGTCCCGAGGTTACCGACCATCGCCGACCAACGCGTGTGGTTCCCACTTTCACCGCCCATTGTTGCGTAAAGTTCCTACGAAGTTTCCTGTATTAAGCGCTCGTGAGCACCCGGCTGAGCGTCGGTGTTCACCACGTCAACACTTCCCTGCAGATTAGCTGTCGCCCACGCGTTAGCGCTCTCCTACATGTCGACATTCACCAACTCGTCAGCGATTGACAGCTCGCCCGCATTCATCAACGCGTCACGCTTGCCAGCTTTCATCAAAGAGTCAACGTTTGCCAGCTCGCCAACGAACACCAGTTCATCAGCGTTCGGTGACGCGTCAGCGTTCTCCCACTCTCAAACGCTCTCCATGTGTCAACTCCATCATGGCAATGATCGCCAACGTGTATTGCTCGCCAATGTGAAAACACCCAGCTCTTCAACAACCTAAGGTTGCTCAACAGGCAGAGCTCAAGCTAAAAGACAACAGGCACCATCATCCTTCAACTTTCAAGAAGTTGCAGCAGGCTTCTAAGACACAGGTAGGTGATCACAGAGGAAAGGAGCAGGAGCGGAAAGGTGGGACGTCGTCCCCCAGAACATCGGTCCTTTCTGTGAGGAAAACCAGAATTCCTCCACAGGTCACTGTCGCCCCATTCCCCTCCTCGCCAACACATATCAGTAGGACCGCCGGCGAAGGAGGAGAGGGGCAATATAGGAAAATTCAAGATCCCAAAGTTACCAGCTCCCAGGGCAAAGACCCTAAGAATAAATCTTCAGTGTCGGACAAGGCTTCAAAAGGAACTTTCAGCCTCTTACCTTTCATAGGATTTGTCAGACAGCACTAGCGTCACCACACACCCATGGTTAGGAGCCGTTGTCAGGGCAGTGATGCAGGCTTTTGAACCTGCCCTTTCAGCTCCTTTCCCTTTTAACGAGAGAATACTTTTTCAAAGTCATCGTGTTTCAACAGGAAATATTGTTTTTCAATATTAAACTTACCCGATAATCATGTAGCTGTCAACTCCGTTGCCCGACAGAATTCTATGGAGGGATACGCCAGCTATCACAATACTAGAAGGGGGTGTACTTACCAGCGCCACCTGTGGCCAGGTACTCAAGTACTTCTTGTTGACACCTCCTCAATTATTCCTCTGTCGTGCTTCCGGCAAGACGTTCTGGGATACGCTTATGGTCTTCGAGTATTTTCACGGCTAATTGGTGAAGTATTCTCTCAGATTAACGGCTGTCGCTTTACTGGAAACCTTCTTATATTAGCTAGATAGCTTTTATATAGTCCTGATTAACGGTTAACGATTTTTTGCTTGATTTTGGAACCCCCTTTGGCTAACTCTTTGGATTCAAGATGTCTGACATTTCGCAAGCCCCCTCCCATAGACGATGTAGGTCTTGCAATAGGCGTATTCCGAAGGCCTCGGTAGATCCTCACACCGCTTGTTCTGACTGTAGGGACAGACCCTGTCAGTTAGAAAATCGATGTGAGGAATGCGCCGGACTTTCGGAATTGGAATTTGTCCGTCTTTTGAAATATTCTACTAAGTTAGAGAGAGGTAGAGTTAGGAGGAGTTCTTCTCACTCTTCACTGTTTTCCTCACCTCATGATCCCCTACCTTTTCCTACCCCTGTAGTGGCTACCCCCGAACCTACTGTTTGCCCTCCGCCTGATATGTCTGTTGTTTTGCGTGCTATTCAGGCCTTAGGCGATAAAGTAGAGTCAGTGGTAAGTGACCATAAGTCTCTGATGGCCGAAGTAAAAGAACTTAAGGTCAAGAGTGCAGTGGGTGGAATTAGTGCCAGTGCTGTGACGAGTGCTAGTGTCAGTGCAGTGCCAAGTGCTAGTGTCAGTGCCAGTGTGGTGCGTGAGGATATTTCTGTGCGAGCCAGTCGTCCTCCCAGTCCGGGACCTCTTGCAAGCTCCCAAGCCCAGGGGAGAAGCAATGTCGAAGGGCATAAGGGTTCGGCAGGCCTTGTTAGGCGCACAGAAGTATCCTAGGTGGTTGCGGGCGTGTCTTCCAAAGACCGTCACTCCCACCTGCAGACGATTGAGCCCGTCTTTATCTCGTCCGCTGATCAACTGTCTGGGAAGAAACGTTGGTCTCAGGTCTCGAGACCGCTTAAACGCAGAGTCCAGTCCGCGAGTGCTCAGCCAGGTTGCAGTCATTGGCTCAGCTCTGACTCGCCTCAGTCATCTGTCGACTGCACTCCGCCTAAGAGGAGTAAGGTTCTGCCACAACAGAGCTCGACTGTTAAGGCTTTTCCTCAGTCCGCTGTCGTTTCTGCCGATCCCAAGTGGACTCTTCTTCAGTCCATGCAAGCACAGCTTTCGGACTTGATGCGTGAGTGTCGGGCTGAGAGTGTTGCGCCTCCGCCTCCGCCTACACTCCCTCCGCCTGCTCTCGCTCCGCCTGCGTTCGCTCCGCCTGCGCTCGCTCCGCCTGATCGCAGTACCACCTGCCAGGCGTACGATGTTGAGCCACATTCTGAGTTTGCTGTTCCCAGTGGTGTTCAGCCTCCGCCTTCGTTAAGGCAACCTTTACTATGGGATCAGGAGGATTATACCTCTCTTCCTCCGCCTCCTCTTGCTGCTCCACCAGTGGTGCAACTCTCGGTTGAGGTACAACAACCTCTCCCGTCCATGAGTCAGTCTCCTCAGCTCTCGCTGCAGCGAGCTCAACCCTCCACAAGGCAAGCACCACTACACCTTGGCCTTGCGCCTCAGGAGCCTCAGCTTGCGAGACATTTACCTTGTTCTGCGCAGCCTCAACCTCATCATGCTCCGCTCATACCACAGGAACAGGAACTTGCTACTCCGCTTCCTCCAACCGCTCAGCAAGCGCTATCCTTGGGTTCAACCACTCATGCTAGGAGTCAGCCTCCTCCACCCATGCGCCTTCCTTCTGCTTCGTCTGTTATTCAGCCTTTGCAGTCTGAGCCTCAGGTTTTCCCTCAACAGACACTTGAAGAGGAAACCACTAATATTGTTCCTTCTCGTTCTGACTCTGCAGTTCAGCATTCTTGTCCGATCTCTTCGCTACACTCTGGTGATGAGGCTTCGGATGATGAGGAGGCACACCTGGATCCCTCATCAGACGTGGATGAATCCAAGCTTTCTCCACAGTCTATTGATTTTCGTAAGGTCTTGGCTCTACTTAGGGAGGTTTACCCAGACCACTTTGTCTCTGCTATTCCCCGCTCTCCGCCATCTGAGTTTTCGCTGGGCGTACAACAAGCTAAGTCCACCTATACTAAGCTAGTCCTAGCTAGATCCTCTAAGAGGGCATTAAGGATCTTAGGGGAGTGGCTGCAGTCTAAGCAACACCTTGGCAAGACTTCTTTCATGTTCCCTCCAACGAAGCTCACTTCGAAAGCGAGCGTTTGGTATGCTACAGGAGAAGCACCAGGGTTGGGAGTACCTGCCTCTGCCCAGGCTGACTTCTCAAGTCTGGTAGACTCGCCTCGGAGAACTGCAATGAGGCGCTCTAAGGTTTGTTGGACCTTCTCAGACCTGGATCACTTACTGAAAGGAATGTTTAGAGCATTTGAAATGTTCAACTTTCTCGACTGGTGCCTGGGGGCCCTCAGCAAGAAGACCTCTCCTGCGGACAAAGATTCTGCCATGCTATTAATGTCCTGCATGGATAAGGCCATTAGGGATGGATCGGGTGAGCTTGCGTCGATGTTTGTATCAGGGGTTTTGAAGAAAAGGGAACAACTGTGTACCTTCCTTTCCGCCAGCATTACACCTTGCCAACGGTCACAACTCCTTTTTGCTCCGCTCTCGAAGTTCCTCTTCCCCGAAGAGCTGGTTAAGGACTTGTCTGCTGCCCTGATACAAAAGGATACACACGATCTTGTAGCCTCATCGGCTCGTAAGTCTAAGGTTGCTACCTCAGTCCCCAAGACTTATCGCTCCCCAGTGGCTGATACCCCTGCTACGAGGTTCATACCGCCCTTTCGTGGTAGAGCCCCCAGCCGAGGAAGCTCCCGTCCAGACTCTCACAGGAGCAAGTCTAGGAAAGGATCCAGGACATCTAAAGGAAAAAACTGACTCTCCGCATCTCCAGACAGCAGTAGGAGCCAGACTCAAGATCTTCTGGCGAGCCTGGGAGAAGAGAGGTGCAGACGCCCAGTCTGTCAGTTGGCTGAGGAACGGTTACAGGATTCCATTCTGCCTCAAACCACCTCTGACCACATCGCCCATCAACCTCTCTCCCAACTACAAAGAAGAGGACAAGAGGCTAGCATTGCACCAGGAGGTGTCGCTACTTGTGCAGAAGAAGGCAGTGGTTATAGTCCGGGACCATCAATCCCCGGGCTTCTACAACCGTCTCTTTCTTGTGGCCAAGAAGACAGGAGGTTGGAGACCGGTGCTGGACGTCAGCGCTCTCAACGAGTATGTCACCAAGCAGACGTTCACGATGGAGACGACCAAGTCGGTCTTAGCAGCGGTCAGACAGGAGGACTGGATGGTCTCGGACTTGAAAGATGCATACTTTCACGTTCCTATTCATCCAGACTCCCAACCTTTCCTGAGATTCGTTTTTGGAAAGGTTGTCTACCAATTCCAAGCCCTGTGTTTTGGCCTAAGCACAGCTCCTATGGTCTTTACTCATCTGATGAGGAATGTAGCAAAATTCCTACACTTGTCGAACATCAGAGCCTCCCTCTACCTAGACGACTGGCTGTTGAGAGCCTCCACGAGTCGTCGTTGTCTGGAGAATCTCAATTGGACTTTAGACTTAATCAGAGACCTAGGTCTATTAGTCAACATAGAGAAGTCTCAACTCATTCCCTCCCAATCCATTGTGTACCTGGGAATGGAGATTCGGAGTCAGGATTTTCGGGCTTTTCCATCGGCCCCCAGGATAAGCCAGGCCCTAGAGTGCATCATGAGCATGCTGAAGAGGAGCAGTTGCTCAGTGAGACAGTGGATGAGTCTCACAGGGACCCTCTCATCACTGGCCCTGTTTGTCGAGCTAGGGAGACTCCACCTCCGCCCTCTTCAATTCCATCTTGCAGCTCATTGGGACAAGGGTTCGACTCTCGAAGCAGTCTCTATCCCTATCAACCAAGAGATGAAGACCACTCTCCTGTGGTGGAAGCACAACCTCCTTCTCAGGGAGGGTCTATCGTTGGCCATTCAGACCCCCAATCTTCATCTCTTCTCAGATGCATCAGACTCGGGCTGGGGTGCAACCTTGGACGGACGGGAATGCTCGGGAACGTGGAACGAGGAACAAGGATTACTCCACATCAACTGCAAGGAGCTGCTAGCAGTTCATCTAGCCCTGTTGAACTTCAAGTCCCTCCTGCTAGGCAAAGTGGTGGAGGTGAACTCAGACAATACCACAGCCTTGGCTTACATCTCCAAGCAAGGAGGGACCCATTCGAGGAGCCTATACGAGATCGCAAGGGACCTCCTCATTTGGTCAAGAGGTCTAAACCTCACTCTGGTCACGAGGTTCATTCAGGGCGATATGAACGTCTCAGCAGATCGCCTAAGCAGAAGGAATCAGGTCATTCCCACGGAATGGACCCTCCACAAGAGTGTGTGCAACAGACTTTGGACCTTGTGGGGTCAACCTACCATAGATCTGTTTGCCACCTCCATAACCAAGAGACTTCCGCTGTATTGTTCCCCTGTTCCAGACCCTGCAGCAGTTCATGTGGATGCTTTTCTACTGAACTGGTCCCATCTCGACCTGTACGCATTCCCACCGTTCAAGATAATAAACAAAGTTCTGCAGAAATTCGTCTCGCACGAAGGGACACGGCTGACGCTGGTTGCTCCCCTTTGGCCTGCAAGAGAATGGTTCACAGAGGTACTTCAATGGCTAGTCGACTTCCCCAGGACTCTACCTCTAAGAGTGGACCTTCTACGTCAACCTCACGTAGACAGGTTGCACCCAAACCTCCACGCTCTTCGGCTGACTGCCTTCAGACTGTCGAAAGATTCGCTAGAGCTAGAGGCTTTTCGAAGGAGGCAGCCAGTGCGATTGCCAGAGCAAGAAGGGTTTCCACTCGTAGAGTCTACCAGTCTAAGTGGGAGGTCTTCCGAAGCTGGTGTAGAGCCAATTCAATATCCTCTACCAATACCTCTGTGACCCAAATAGCTGACTTCCTTCTACATCTTAGGAATGAGAGATCCCTTTCAGCACCTACGATTAAAGGATATAGGAGTATGTTGGCTTCAGTTCTCCGCCACAGAGGTTTGGACCTGTCTTCCAACAAGGACCTTCAAGACATTCTTAAGTCTTTTGAGACGTCTAAAGAACGTCGTCTTTCCACTCCAGGCTGGAATCTAGACGTAGTCTTAAGGTTCCTTATGTCATCTAGGTTCGAACCTCTCCAGTCAGCTTCCTTCAAGGACCTTACCCTCAAGACTCTTTTTCTCGTCTGCCTTGCAACAGCTAAGAGAGTCAGTGAGGTTCATGCCTTCAGCAAGAACATTGGTTTCACAACCGAATCTGCAACATGTTCTTTTCAGCTTGGATTCCTAGCAAAGAACGAGCTTCCTTCACGTCCTTGGCCTAGATCGTTTGAAATACCTAGCCTCTCCAACATGGTAGGTAACGAACTAGAGAGAGTTCTTTGCCCTGTCAGAGCTCTCAAATATTATCTTAAGAGGTCTAAACCTATTCGAGGACAGTCAGAAGCTTTATGGTGTGCCATCAAGAAACCTTCGAGACCCATGTCCAAGAATGGGCTTTCGTATTATATAAGGCTTCTGATCAGAGAAGCACATTCTCACTTAAAGGAGGAAGACCTTGCATTGCTGAAGGTAAGGACCCACGAAGTAAGAGCCGTAGCTACTTCGATGGCCTTTAATAAAAACCGTTCTCTGCAGAGCATAATGGATGCAACCTATTGGAGGAGCAAGTCAGTGTTTGCATCATTTTATCTGAAAGATGTCCAGTCTCTTTACGAGAACTGCTACACCCTGGGACCATTCGTAGCAGCGAGTGCAGTAGTAGGTGAGGGCTCAGCCACTACATTCCCTTAATCCCATAACCTTTTTTTAACCTTTCTCTTGAATACTTTTATTGTTGTTTTTATGGTTGTTACGGTAGGCTAAGAAGCCTTCCGCATCCTTTGATTTGGCGGGTGGTCTATTCATTCTTGAGAAGCGCCTGGGTTAAAGGTTTGGTAGAGGTCCTTTAGTAGGGGTTGCAACCCCGTGTACTTTGGCACCTTTTGGTTGATTCAGCCTCCAAGAGGAACGCTGCGCTCAGTAAGGAAGACGAACTTTAAATAAAGAGGCAGAGTAACGGTTCTATTCGACTTCCTTACCAGGTACTTATTATTTCATTGTTATTTGAGATAACTGTTATATGAAATATGGGATACTTAGCTATCCTTTAATCTTGTACACTGGTTTTCACCCACCTCCCTGGGTGTGAATCAGCTACATGATTATCGGGTAAGTTTAATATTGAAAAATGTTATTTTTATTAGTAAAATAAATTTTTGAATATACTTACCCGATAATCATGATTTAATCGACCCTCCCTTCCTCCCCAGAGAGAACCAGTGGACCGAGGAATAATTGAGGAGGTGTCAACAAGAAGTACTTGAGTACCTGGCCACAGGTGGCGCTGGTAAGTACACCCCCTTCTAGTATTGTGATAGCTGGCGTATCCCTCCATAGAATTCTGTCGGGCAACGGAGTTGACAGCTACATGATTATCGGGTAAGTATATTCAAAAATTTATTTTACTAATAAAAATAACATTTTCATGTAGAAGCATTGTGATGGGCAAGAGGGGTCTCGAACTTGGGGAAATTGCTTCCCCAGTTAGAATCTAAATTTCTCTTTGTTTCCGTAACTGGAATACAAACCACGCTATTTGATAGGGGTATTACTTAATTACTTATGACGTAGCTGAAATGACGAGCCATTAATTTTTAACAAGGGTTTACTACCTACACCGCTAGTTAGCGGGGGTAGGGGAGGGTAGCTTGCTACCCCCCCCCCCCCCTCTCACACACCTGTGCTTGAGCTCACTTTGCATTCGGCCCGGATGGTGGTCGGACGTATCCGCTCTCATCCTCGCCGTCATTTGGCAGCCATTTAATTGCTTTTGTCTTTTCTTTTTCTAGTTCTGTACATGTGAAGTTGACCTCTGCGATCATGCGCACCTGGCCTGGGTTTCCCGACCGCCCCTGTGGAACATTCATGTCGGCGGTCGAGACTGATCCTCACGCCTTTTGTCCTTCTTGTAGGGGCCAACGGTGTGATAGCAATAACAAGTGTAGGGAGTGGTCTACCTCCCAGTGGGAGAGGTTTTTGCGACGACGGAAGTAGTAGTCCAAACGGGATATTTCTCCTTCGAAGGTTGCTTCGAATGGAGAAAAACCCAAGGCCTCTTCTTCCGTTGCCCAAACTTCCTCCGAAGCTCCCACTCGGTCGGTCTCTTTCGAAAGACTGTCGAGTGGTAGCGTAGACCGATGTATTGTTTACCAACCTTGGGACTCGAGAGATGACGTTGCTTCCCGTAGCGAAGCAACTCCACCTCTTCCCCCGGGGGAGGATATGTCACTAACCTTTTTCAGCTTTGGTCCTCCTTGGGGCTTACGGGTTTCGCCTTCCAAGGAGGTTTTACTTTCCTACATCCGATTGGGTGCCGCTGTCAAGCAATCGTCGTCACTGTCAGAGGTTGATCCTCTGTGTCTTGTCGACGTTGTGGTGTCAGAGTTATCCATTGCGGTATCACCCATCACCTCTTCCACTCCAAACTCTACGGTAGCTGACGGCTTAGTTTCTCCCATTCCTGTTCAACCTACGAGGGAGAAACTAAGTCCTTTGTCAGTCTCTCCTGCTAGTGTTTCTTCCCCTCGGGGGAGTTCACTTACAGAGACTCCTTTTCAGAGGACTGCAGAAGGTCATTTTGCTGATCCAATGCCCCCCAGAGGGCGCATTCGTCGGAAGGCTCGCCTTCCTCTTCGCCATAGAGGCCTTCCTTCACCTGCGGTGAGGAGGCACCTCTTTGGTTCAACATCTTCGATGCAGTCCACCGCAGAGGAGCCTCAAGAGCAATCATCCATCACTGCTCGTGCATTGGTCCTGCACCTTTCTTCAGATCGTTCGCGATCTCCTTCGGTGCAAGGTCGTCCTTTTAAAGGACACGTCGACCTTCCACCCGACAGATCTGCTGTCGCCATTCCTACATGGGCCTAACAAGGCTCCACCAAAGCACGCTGTTGCGCACCAACAACATACGCGCCAACGAGACCTGACAAACGCTCTTTAGTAGCTCGTCAGGCCCCATCATTGAACCCTAACACAGGGCATCAAGGGCGTATTCACCAACATGCGCATACGCTCCAACAGGAGCATAGCTCCATCACGTGCTATGTGCGCCCACGTTCTCCTGCGCGCCAGGTTTTGCCTGCACAAACTGCGGCCACGCGCCAACATTCTCCTACATGCCCATGCCCAGCTGCGCGCAAACCACCCACGCGCCAACAGTCTCCTGCCCGCACTCATACGCACCCAACATCCAACTCTCCTGCACGCCATGCTGCGCATCATCATACGTGCTAAGTAAAACCTACGTGTCAACGATCTACTGAAAGCAGCACTTCTGGGAAGTCAGCAATGCTGCCTTCTCCCACGTGTTAACCAATACCACCGTGCCAGCGCTCACCTGCACGCCAGCCTTCTCCCGCTCGCATCCACAAGGATACGCGCTCGCCCTGTGCACACTCCCCCATCCTCTCCAAAGGATGCGTGCCAACATTCTCCTACGCTCGCGTGTGCCCCACATGATTCAACTACGGCCGGCATAAATGGGCGCGAACTCTCTCCCGCGCGCCCGCGCACTAACGTGATAATCCCACCAATGATGGTGACTCCTCCCAGGGATCCTTCAATCCCTGTCCCTTCAAAGGGTATGTCTGTCAGTCAACAGCCTGGTTCGGTGCCATGATGAACCGTAACTCAGGCTTTCAAGTCTGTCTTTTCTGAATTGGGACACAGAACCATGGCTTCTTTCCTGTCCCCAAGGGAATCACGCGAAGGGAAACCTCTCTTCGCGCCGAAGGGTCTAATCAGTCGGGGATTGGAAGGAACATGCCACCCTCATCAATGTTGGAGTCTTATATCCTTCCCAGGAAGGAATCTAAATACTCCAAAACATTGCCGAAGTCCTCAATTAGGACTAGGATGGAGCCAACTAGCCACTCAGAGAATGTCCACGACTCTCCCCAAGAAGAGCCTTCGGGGATAGGAGGAGACTTCGCTGCAAGTCCTACAGCAGGAGGAGACCAGCAAGAGTCAGAGCATGCGTTTTGGCAAGTTCTGACTCTAATGACGGCTCTCAATGGGCTTTCCAGCTCTCAGTGGGCTTTCCAACCCAGAGATCCCTCCTCGAGAGGGTAAAGACACGGTCTTAGAACGTGTCTTTGGTACTCAAAAACCCTCTAAGACCAGTGCAGACCTGCCCTGGTCTCAGGGGGTTAAGAGTACCAGAGACAAGATCTCACAACTGCTCTCCGAGATGTCCTCCTCCAACTGTTCCGGTGCCACCAACAAGCTCTTCTCACCTCCTCGCGTACAGCAGAGGAGGTACTTTGAGATCCTAGAGGAGTCTTATTTAGCTCTTCCTCTTCACCACTCGCTGGAAGAGCTAACCAGGCGAGTCCCTCTTGAAAGACTCTCCAACCAACAGGTCTCATTCTCGGCAGCCGAAGAGTGGTGAGCGAAAGGGGAGCCATTACCAAGGTACCCGGTGGACCTCATCCCTGTACTGTACTACTACGGCCCATCATTCCTTGTTGCATTTAAGCAGGAATAGCCGCAGATAGAGTAGTTTCGGGTAGAGTCATTTTAAGAAAGAAGGGTGGGTCCATCAGGATGACATGGCTATCTCACCCAAAAATAAATTTTTCACTTTGCTCAAAATCCATTTGTTCCGTAACTGAAATACAAACCACGCTATTTAATATGGGTTATTACTTCGGCGTAGCTGAAATGATGAGCCATTAGAATTTTAACGAGGGTTTACTACCCGACCGCTAGTTAGTGGGGGGGGGGGGTAGGGAGGGGTAGCTTGCTACCCCCTCACCCCACCCTTCACACACACCTGTGTATACTTCACTTTGCTTTTGGCTCGGGTGATGAACAGACGTGTCCGCTCTCACCCTCACTTGACTGCCATTAATCTCTTTTTGCTTTCTCTTTTTCTACAGAGTGTGTGAAGTTGGCCTCTATTAATAATGCGTACGTGTCCTGGTTTACCTGACCGCCCTTGTGGGACCTTTATGTCGGCGGTCGACACATCCTCACACCTTGTGTCCTCATTGTAGGGGCCAGCGGTGTGATAGGGGTAATGTATGCGGTGAGTGTAGGGAGTGGTCTACCTCCCAGTGGGAGAGGTTTGCCCAGCGCCGGAAGAAGTCCAAAAGGGATTTGTTCTGTAACCGAAATACAAACCACGCTATTTACATAGGGTTTACTTTCGGCATAGCTGAAGTGACGAGCTATTAGATTTTAACGAGGGTTAAACTACCCCCACGCTAGTTAGCACGGGGGTAGGGGAGGGGTAGCTAGCTACCCCTCCCCCCTCTACAAACCGGTGAGCTGCCTCACTTCACTTAGAGGTAGGACTTGTCTTGGGGGACAGGGCTGGCGGGCAAATATGTGTAAATAGCTAAGGTTTATATGGTTAGGAAAAATACAAATTATCTCCGAATTTGTCATTTGTTCCGTAACCGAAATACAAACCACGCTATTTACATAGGGTGACTTACCCTTAGGCAGGGTGGAAAGTCCCCAGCCTTACTGGCTGAAGTAAGGCAGCTCACCAGTGTGTGGAGGGGGGAGGGGTAGCTAGCCACCCCTCCCCCCTCCACACACTGGTGAGCTGCCTCACTTCACTTTTGGCTCGGACGATGTACATACGTTTCTGTCCCGTCCTCGCATATTGACAGCCTTAATTTGTTTGCTTTTTCTTCCAGTGTGTGTTTGTTTGAAGTTGGCCTCTACCTTTGCTTTCCATCATGCGGAAATGCCCTGGACTTCCCAATCGCCCCTGTGGAACTTTTATGTCGGCGATTGAGACAGACCCTCACTCCCTTTGCCCGCAGTGTCGAGGTCAACGGTGTAGTAGTGATAATCTGTGTATAGAATGTCAGGAGTGGCCTACCTCCCAGTGGGAGAGGTTTGCGCGGCGGCGTAAGAAGAGTTATAAGCGAGACCGTTATTTCCCCCAGGGGAAGGAAGGCTCCAAGGACTCTTCTTCCGTTACCCGAACCTCCTCCGAAGCTCCCACTCGTTCGGTCTCTCGTGAGAGGCCGCCGAGTGGTAGCGTAGGACCTTCTTTTGTTTCCCAAACTCGGTGTGCGGGAGAGGGCGTTGCCTCCCATAGCGAGGCAGCTCCCCCTCCTCCTCCGGGGAAGGATATTATTGATTTTTTAGATTACGACCAAACTGTGTCTAACGATGATCTTTTAAATATTAAACTTAACCGGTGAATATATAATAGCTGACGTCTCGGACGGCTCGACAGAAACACAAAAACTCGCGAGCGATCGCCGTGAAGGTTGCGGGTGTGCCCACCAGCGCCGATTATCGGTCAGATACCGCATATACATGTAAACAGCTCCAGTTCTTCTCTGTCGGTCATGTCGACAAGTTGATTCCGCTCGCTGTTAACCTGGAGTTTTTTCGTCATTCTTGGTGAAGTACTTCTTTTTGGTTTTGAGCTTTCGCAGTGACAGGTGTTTTTCTCTTCAATTAAAACTCTTGAACCCTTTTTTGGATAGCGTTTATTGTTGATGACTTTGGATTGTTTTTGGATTTTCTTGGACTTTTCAAAATGGCTGACCCTTCTCCTATTCCTAAATTTCGTAAATGTAATGCTAGGGATTGTAACAAACGTCTTCCAAAGGCCTCTCTCGACCCACATACCGTGTGTTCTAATTGCCGGGGTAAAACCTGCCAATTAGGAGATCGGTGTGATGAGTGCGTGGTACTTTCGGAATTCGACTGGCTAGAGTTTGATAAATATTCTCGTAAGCTTGAGAGAGATAGGGTGAGGAGAAGCTCCTCTAGGTCGTTGGATTTTTCCTCCTCCCATGCCCCTGAACCTAATCCTTCCCCTGTAGTAGTTGTACCTGAACCCTCTACTAGCACTCATGAACCATCCATGCGGGATATGTTGCTTGCCATTCAAGCTTTGGGCGAGAGAGTTGAGTCCTTAGCATCGGACCGTAATCAACTCATGGCGGATGTGAATGTGTTAAAGTGTCAGAGTGCCAATTCAGAAAATCGTGGGGATAAAGTGATTAGTGCGCAAAGTGTTTTTAGTGTTGCGACCGAGGGTTCGTCTGTTCGTGCTTGTCGTTCTCCTAGTCCGAGACCTCTTTCAGGCTCCCATGCACCAGGGAGAAGTAATGTCGTAGGACTTATGGGGACGAGAGGCTTTAACCAACGAACAGACGTTCCCTCTATGGTATCGGGCGTGTCTCGTCAAGACCGCCCCTACCATAAGACGAGCGAGGCTGTTTTCTCCTCATCATCCGAAGGCTTCTCGCGAAAGAAACCGTGGAGCAAAGTTTCTAGACCCTTAAAGCGGAAGTCAGTCCCTTCAGGACAGGTCCAGCGTCCTGGCTGTAGCCATTGGGACAGCTCTGACCCTTTGCAGTTTTCAGAAGACTGCTCGCCGCTTAAACGAAAGCGTAACACGGGCTCCGAGAGTCTCTGTAAAGGCAATGTTTTGCCGTCACAGACGTTACCATCGTCTCTGCCCGTACCGACTCCCGTCGATCCTAAATGGGTTGTCCTGCAGGATATGCAGAATAAGCTTGCCTCCCTTATGGAGGAGTATACCGCTGAGCAGGTTCACGATGATCCTCGCCGTTACGCTGATCGAGATCCTGGCCGTCAGCCGCCCAAACGAGCCTTTACTCATCCTGTTGACGTTACGAAACGTGATGTCGGTAGTTTGTCACGTCAGTCACGTGACTTGGAGCCTCACTCGATGCAGTCCCGTGTTGACTTTCAGCCGCTGCCGCAGTCTCGTGTTGACGTTCAGCCGCTGGCGCAAGCTCGTGTTGACGTTCAGGACGTTCGCCAACCAGCTCAGTTGCCTTGTTTTGACGTTGAGCGTCAAGCACCGCAGTCAAGGGTTGTTTTAACTGCTCAATCTAGGCAGTCAAGGCAGTCTCGACTTGACGTCGAGCGTCCTCCCGCTCCTGTTGTTGTTGCTGGTCAGTCCTTTCAGCAGTTACATGACGTAGCTTCCTTGACTGCTACTGATGCTCCTTTGCGTGTGGACTTTGCTTGTCAAGCATTGCCACCGCGGCAGGTCTCTCCCTTGCTTGAGACTCATCAATTGTCGGACGAGGTTCCTTCAGATGAGGATGTTGCTGATCCTCCGCCTACTGATAATCCTTTGGATGTTTTGTCAGACGTTGAAGAGCCTAAGGCTGCGCAACCTTGTATGGATTTTAAGAAAATCATGATGATTTTTAAGGATCTTTTCCCAGACCATTTTGTTACTGCTGCTCCTCGTTCGCCTCCGTCAGAGTTTGCGCTAGGCTTAGCTGCAGCCAAGCCTTCTTTTACTAAGCTAGTGCTCTCTCGCTCTTCTAAGAGGGCTTTACGTCTACTAGGCGACTGGTTGGTTACCAGGAGGAGTTTGGGGAAGACGGCCTTTGCCTTCCCTCCTTTTAAACTAGCTTCTAGAGCGAGCGTCTGGTATGACACGGGAGAAGTTCTCGGCTTGGGAGTCCCTGCCTCTGCCCATGGTGACTTCTCAAGCC
This sequence comes from Palaemon carinicauda, assembly GCF_036898095.1. NCBI lineage: Eukaryota > Metazoa > Arthropoda > Malacostraca > Decapoda > Palaemonidae > Palaemon > Palaemon carinicauda. The sequence continues at coordinate 15,204,867 of NC_090751.1, forward strand.
TCGTAGACTCCCCGTCGCCTGGCCATGAGACGCTCTAAAATTTGTTGGTCCTCCTCGGACCTTGACCATCTCCTTAAAGGGGTTTACAGGGCCTTCGAAGTTTTTAACTTTTTAGATTGGTCTCTAGGAGCATTAAGCAGGAAGATTTCGTCTGCTGACCAGGATGTTTCCGTGCTTATTATGTCTTGAATGGACAAAGCCATCCGCGATGGCTCCAATGAGCTCGCCGCCACCTTTACGTCTGGAGTCCTGAAGAAGAGGGAAACCCTTTGCTCTTTCCTTTCAGCAGGAGTTACTCCCTGTCAAAGATCGGAGCTTCTCTTTGCTCCCTTATCGGCTGCCTTGTTTCCTCAACAGCTGATCAAGGACATTGCTGCTTCGCTTGTACAGAAGGATACACTTGACCTGATGGCTACTTCTGCTCGCAAGGGAGCTCCTTCTTCATCTTTTGTTGTGAGGCCCAGAATCGATATTCCTGCGTCTAGGTTTATCCCGCCCTTTCGTGGCAGAGCCCCCAGCAGGGGAGGCGCTCGTGCCGACGGAAAGAGAGGCAAGAGGAGAGGATCCAAGTCCTCCCGTGGCAGAGTCTGACTGCCCACGTCCTCAGACAGTGGTAGGGGCCAGACTGAACAACTTCTGGCAGGCCTGGGAGAAGAGGGGTGCAGACCAAGAGTCTGTGTTGTTGCTCAAGGAGGGGTACAAAATACCTTTTGTACGCAGACCTCCTCTAGTAACAGTTCCTCTAGACCTCTCTCCCAGGTATCGAGAGGAGTCAAGGAGACAAGCTCTACATCAGCAGGTGTCTCTGTTGCTAGAGAAGGGAGCGGTGGTGAAAGTCTCGGACCTTCAATCACCGGGATTTTACAACCGTCTCTTCCTAGTCCCAAAGCATACGGGAGGTTGGAGGCCAGTGCTGGACGTCAGTGCGCTCAACGTTTTTGTTACGAAAACAAAATTTACGATGGAGACCACGAAGTCCGTCCTAGCAGCGGTCAGAGAGGGAGACTGGATGGTCTCTCTCGACCTGCAGGATGCGTACTTCCACATTCCTATTCACCCAGATTCTCAACCGTATCTGAGGTTTGTTTACAGGAATGTGGTGTACCAGTTTCGAGCACTGTGCTTCGGCCTCAGCCCTGCTCCTCTCGTGTTTACGAGGCTCATGAGGAATGTGGCAAAATTCCTTCATTTATCGGGAATTCGAGCCTCCCTGTACTTGGACGACTGGCTTCTCAGAGCATCGTCCCGTCATCGCTGTCTGCAGGATCGCGAGTTTTTGTGTTTCTGTCGAGCCGTCCGAGACGTCAGCTATTATATATTCACCGGGTAAGTATATTCAAAAATTTATTTTATAATCAAAATATCATTTTTCCAGCTTTGGGCTTCCTTGGGGCTTAAGGGCTCGCCCTCCAAGGAAGCCCTGTTTGATCTGATCCAGTTGGGGGCAGCTGTCCAACAGTTGCCGGTAATACCAGAGGTAGATCCCCTGGCTATTGACGACGTTGTTGTGGCAGAGGGGTCTGACGGGTCAGGTCAAACCCCTGCTGCTACTGTTGCTGATGTTGCTGAAGGCCCAGGTTCCCCCTCCGAACATCCTTCGAGGAGGAAGCTGGGTCCAACGGTCTCCTGCGAGTTTTGCTCCCCCTCGGGGGAGTGCACTAACAGAGACTCTTCTTCGGAGGACCGACGATGCTGATACCCTGCCTCGAGATCGTCTTTGCCGTAAGGCTCGCCCTCCTCTTCGTCGCCGAGGCCTTCCTTCTCCTTACAAGGGAGTCAAGAGGCGCCTCCTCTTCAGGTCGTCATCCTTGTCGTCCCCTGTGAAGGACTCTTCTCGTCGGGAGCAGACCGTAGCAGTAACTCCTTTGGACCTCTCTGCTGATCGTTCGCGATCTCCTGCGCCTGCCAGATCTTCCTTGCCTACGCAAGCACCGGTTCCTTCGGGGCAGAAGGGCTTCTCTCACAATGTGGGTGAGGCCCTTCCGCAGGTTTCACCTGCGCGCCCTTCAGTAGCGCGCAAGCGCCACCGCTCTCCTGATCACCAGCGCCCGCCTGCTTGTCAGCGCTCTCCTGCTCGCCAGCGCTCTCCTGCTGTAGAGTCTCCTGACTCTCCTCGCCAGCGCTCTCCTGATCGCCAGCACTCTCCTGATCGCCAGCGCTCTCCTGCTCGCCAACGATCTCTTGCTCGCCAGCGCTCATCTGCTCGCCAGCACTCCTGCTCTTCAGCGCCCTACACGCAAGCGCTTTACGGAAGATGAGTCGTCCGACTCTTCTCGCCAGCGCTCTCCTGATCGCCAACGCGCCCCTGTTTGCCAGCGCTCTCCTGCTCGCCAGCTTTCTCCTGCTCGCCAGCTTTCACCTGCTCGCCAGCGCTCTCCTGCTCAGCACTCGCCTGCACACGCGCAGTTCAGCCCCTGCCCTGGTCCCAGGGGGTGAAGAGCGCCAGGGACAAGGTCGAGGGCCAGCTTTCCAAGCTCGCCTCCTCTAGCCGTTCTTCTGCCGGGAGCAAGCTCCTCCCACCTCCTCGCGTGCAGCAGAGGAGGTACTTCGAGATCATGGAGGAGCCTGGTTTAGCTCTTCCCCTTCACCACTCCGTGGAAGAGCTCACCAGGGGTCTCTCTGTAGAGAAACAACTCCCGGAAGGTGACATTCACGGCATCGGAGATCCTGAGCCAGGAGAAGGTCACGAAGTGTGCCATGCACGCCACTTCGTGGCTGGATGTCTGGCTAGGGTCTCTGGGCATCCTATTGCGCTCTGAGGACTTGTCCAAGGAGAGCAATAGGAAGGCCCTGGAGACCTTCCTCCTCTCGGGCACGCGCTCTATCGAGTTTTTAGCTCACCAGGTCACTAACCTGTGGGCTAACTTGATTCTCAAGCGTCGTGATACGGTGACCGAGAGGTTCCACCCGAAGGTCCCCGCTATCAGTAAGCTCAGACATTCCTCCATCCTTGGAGGAAGCCTGTTTGAGCCCAAGGATGTAGAACGGACAGCTGAGAGGTGGAGGAAGTCAAGTCAAGATTCGCTCCTCCAGAAGGCCCTTACATCTCGGCCCTAAAAGGCTCCAGCTCCTCAACAACAGCAGCAGCCTCGCAGGACACCGAAGTAGGCTCCGGCAGCTAAGACCAAGGTGTCTAAACTGCAGCCCTTTCCTGTCAAAGACAAGAGGGGCGCAAAGTCCTCCAGGGGAGGCAAAAATCCTAGAAGGAGCGGCCGAGGCTGCAAGCTCTAAGATTGGCAATCCCCCTGCGTGTCCACCTGTGTGGGGGATGCCTACAAAGTTGCGTGCTCAGGTGGCAGCAACTCGGGGCCGATTCCTGGACGACCCCTGTGGTCGGACAAGGATATCGCGTCCCGTTCATTTTATCTCAACCTCCCCTGACAGGGAATCCAGTGTCGTTGAGCTCCTATGCCACGAGATCGGCAAAGGGGCTAGCCCTTCGGGCAGAAGTCAAGACCATGCTTAAGAAGGATGCTCTCCAGGAGGTTGTGGACGGCTCCCCAGGCTTCTTCTGTCGACTCTTTCTTGTAAAGAAGGCGTCTTGAGGCTGGAGACCCGTCATCGACCTCTCAGCCCTGAACAAGTTTGTCAAGCAAACTTCGTTCAGCATGGAGACAACAGACATGGTCAGACTTGCAGTGAGACCACAAGACTTCATGTGCACACTGGATCTGAAGTATGCGTACTTCCAGATCCCAATCCATCCATCTTCCAGGAAGTACCTACGTTTCAGCCTAGACAACAAGATCTACCAGTTCAAGGTGCTGTGTTTTGGTCTCTCCACAGCACCCCAGGTATTCACCAGAGTGTTCACACTGATATCTTCGTGGGCGCACAGGAACGGCATCCGTCTCCTTCGTTATATGGACGACTGGCTGATCCTGGAAGACTCGGAGTCGACCCTTCTTCGACACCGAGACAGGCTTCTGGGAATTTGCCAAGATCTAGGGATCATGGTAAATCTCAAGAAGTCCTCTCTGCTCCCAACACAACGACTGGTATATCTAGGCATGATATTAGACACCGATCTCCACAGAGCCTTTCCATCAGCTGACAGGATAGCAAGGCTGAGGAGGGTTGCAAAGCCTTTCCTCAGTCGAGAAGATCTTCCAGCCCAATCCTGGTTACGTCTTTTAGGTCACCTAGCATCCTTGGCCCGTCTAGTTCCCAACGGCCGCCTCAGGATGAGATCCCTGCAGTAGCGGCTCAAGTCCCGGTGGGATCAAGGCATCGATTCCCCAGACTTCCTGGTCTCGATAGGACCTGTGGAACGGACGGACCTGCAGTGGTGGCTGACCGACGACAACCTTCAAAAGGGAGTGGATCTTCTCGTACTTCCCCAGGATTTGATGCTGTTTTCGGACCTGTCAAAAGAAGGGTGGGCGGCTCACGTTCTGAACCAGAGGGCCTCAGGCCTATGGTCAGAATCAGAAAAGTACCTCCACATCAACCTGCTAGAGCTGAAGGGCGTTTCCCTGGCCCTTCAACAGTTCCCAACAGACCCTGGCGGGCCACTCTGTGGTGGTGATGAGCGACAACACCACAGTAGTGGATTATATCAACAAGCAGGGAGGTACCTTTTCACAACAGCCATCACATCTTGCAGTAGAGATACTAAGATGGACCGAAGTCCACTCGATACGTCTATCAGCTCGCTTCCTTCCTGGAAAAAGGAATGTGCTCGCCAACAATCTGAGCAGAGCTTCGCAGATAGCGAGTACCGAGTGGTCTTTGGATCCTCAGATAGCCAACAAAGTCCTGACTTTGTGGGGTTCCCCGACAGTGGACCTGTTCACGACAGCCTTGAATTTCAAGTTGCCGCTGTACTGCTCCCAAGTCCTGGACCCCAAGGCACTCTGGCAAAATGCCTTCCAACAACGGTGGGACAACATCGACGTCTACGCCTTCCCACCGTTCTGTCTGATGAGAAGGGTGCTCCAGACTATCGGTCAACCTGTCGATGACCTTAATAGCTCCGCTATGGCATCATGCAAAGTGGTTTCCGGACCTTCTGCAGCTCCTGACGCAACCCCTGAGAGAGCTTCCCCCACGACACGAGCTACTCAGACAACCACATTGCAACATCTTCCACAAAGCCGTAGCATCGCTTCGGCTTCACGCCTGGAGACTATCCTCACTGAGAGAGGCTTCTCGCAACAAGTTGCGGAAAGGATGTCTCGACACCTGCGAAAGTCATCCGCAGGGGTCTACCAGGCGAAGTGGAGAGTCTTCTGTGGTTGGTGTCTTGGGAGGGGTATCTCTCGCCTCGATGCCTCTATTCCAGCAATAGCGGAGTTCCTCGTTTATTTGCGGGAGGAAATGCGCCTTTTGGTCTCAGCGGTGAAAGGCTATCGCTCAGCTTTAAGCCTTGTTTTCAGGCTGAAAGGAATAGACATTGCCTCCTCGCTGGAACTTTCCTTACTCATACGTAGCTACAAGCTTACCTGCCCTCAGTTGGAAGTGAGACCGACTCCTTGGAACGTGGTTTGGGTCCTCAGGGCTCTGAAGAGACCTCCGTTCGCACCATTACGCCAGGCTTCTGACCAACACCTGACTTGGAAGACGGTATTCCTGCTCGCTCTGGCTTCGGCCAAGCGAGTCAGTGAACTTCATGGTCTCATACGACATCGCCCATTCAAGGGGATGGGGGGGAGGTAACGTTCAGGTTCGCCCTCTTAATGAGAGAATGCCTTGACGAAGTCATTGAGCTTCAGCACGGCATTTCATTCCCGTGCTGAAACTTGGTGACGGGCAAGAGGGCTCTCGAACTTGGGGAAATTGCTCCCCCAGTTCGAATCTAAATTTCTCTCTTTCACCTTTTTCTTTTTCTCAATATTACTTCGACCTTCTCCTAATTTCATAAACTTTCTTTCGTCTTGCTTTCCAAACTCTATGAAAAAAATTTCCCTCATTATATATGTGTATATATTATGTACATATATGTTTATTATTTTTTTTTTCCTATGGCTTGGATGTTTCTACATCCATTGTACCCCTGGTGGGATGTTCATACATCCTTTATTGCTGCCTGCTTTGATGAGTGGGAGGAGGTATCACGGTTGGGAGGTGTTTGCATTCAAAGCTATATGTGAGAGCATTGGATGATTTCAGCCATCCCGAAGATGGTTTGGACCTTTTTGGCGGAACTATTCTCAAGTGTTGGGTCTTCGGAATCCAGGGGGATCCAATGCTTGGGGTAGGACTCTCGGCTTTTGGCCGGAAGCCCATCATTACAGATATGGGGAGGATGATTCCATAATTTCTTGGTCTCAGTCCTAACAGGCGGGTTCAGCTTACACCTGTGCCTCTATATCTGTTTTGATGCTATCCTTCGGGTAGGGTATGGAGTGGACCATCTGGGAAGTATACTCTCATTGTGCCGATAGTGGAGAGTGCAAATTTCCTTTCTGACGTGTGATGGCCTAACATTCTAGAGCAGGTACATCAAATTAACCCTTTTCTCTCTCTCTCGTCTAATGAATTCTTTAAGTAACGAACCCCCATCCCCTGGATACGCTGACTCTCCCCCGGCACCGTTGACGACCTCTGCTAATGTGATAAGGGAAACTTCTGTTGATGACCTCGGAACGGGAAAGGACCATTCTACTGATATTTCAAAATCGAGTAATTAGGGTAACACGAGGAAACTTCGAATCCTTCATGTTACACAAATTTCAATAGAGACAAATTATGATGATCTATGTAAAGCATTTGAATGCTATGGATGTATAAAAGAAATAAGGATGAAACTTGGGATTCATGGATATCTTATAGTAGTTATGACGAAGCATTTAGTGCAATAAGTAACTTGAATAATATTAAAATTAATAACTTGAATGTCACGGCTGCTCTCTGCGATAATGTACCAAAAGATTTGGATGTGTACAGGCCTGCTGATTGGTTGGAAAAACACGCAGTTTTAGTTATGCCCTCCCAGAGAAATCCAAAACCACCGATGGTTATAGCTGAATCAAAGGGGTTTACAGGGAATTATTTTAAAATATGCAAATTGATTCAGAAAAAAGTAGGAACTATTGCACCAAGCGATATATCTCGTTTCGGAAAAAATAGTTTTCTTATCCATGCCAAATCCAGTACATAGTCGGTAATATTATCCAATATGAAAATAAGTAATGATGATATTAAGTTAGATGTCAAACCCCACCTTAATTTTAGCTACGGAACGGGCGTAGTTTTTAACAGAGATCTACATGATTTTACAGAGGAGATACTGGCCATGTGTCCATTAAATTTATGGAAAGTTCACAAAGTCCCAGGTACATCAATGATAATCCTTACGTTCCAGGATGCTGGTGTACTTTTTCATATTATTATCGAGAATGAAAGGATTAAAGTAAGACCCTTCAAGCAGAAGCCATTGCAATGCTTTAATTGTTTTAAATTTGGGCACCCATCCAAAGTTTGCATAAATGAGAAGATGTGTGGTATTTGCTCCAAATCTTACCATGGAGAGTGTGCACTTGGAGCCAGGTGTTTAAATTGCAGCTCGAATCACAAATCCACAGACAAGAGCTGCGAGCTATATAAGTTTGAGGAAGCTGCCCTCAACAAATCAAACTTAGAACATATAAGTGTGACCCATGCCAAAAGACTATTAAATAAATCAAATACTGTACATATGCTAAGGCATTAAAATCAAACCAACCTAGCGCTGCCAAGAGCTAAAAAAAAAAGTATACTATCTGACAAAATGTCAAATAACGAGGTAACCATATTACCTCCTGAGGCTTTACCAAGGTGTATTAACACTAGGTCATTGCCCATTGCTGTACAGCCTTCAGCCGCCATTACAAAAAGTAATACAAACCTCTCTCAGGCCATGTCCTTGCATGATCTGATGGAGGTTCCACATAAGACTAACTTACCTGATGCATCTGTAGTGGGAAAGGTGCAAAAATCTCGAATCTCACCATCTATTAATCGTAAAAGAGAGAGACCTCCATCTCTCTCTCCACCCTCCATTAAAAACGTTAAGGTTATGACATCAAATAAATTTGATGTTTTGTCTGTTGATGTTTCTAATGAACCAGAATATAAACTGAATAAATCAGAAATTCAAGTTTAGGTTCACCATCCACCTCAACAAATAGATAAAAAGAATACAAAGAAAAACACAAATGTAAAACCCAACATAATAAGACCACCTCTGAAGAAACCTACAGGTAATAATGTTAGATTAAAAACTGCTAATGGGAAGACCTCATCGAAGATGTCTTCCAGAAATAATCCATAGTTTTCTCCTCCATTTTGCAATGGAACTGTCAGGGTTTGAGGGCGAAATATGAAGAACTTAAGCTCCTAATTCATGAGCATTCCCCCATAATTGTATGTCTACAGGAAAGTATGCTTGATTCTAACACTCCTAGTCCTCAAGAGTATGTTAGCTATAGAACACCATATAATCAACAGGCAGGGAGCCATGGCGGAAGTCTCATGTACATTCGTCGAGATGTTCCCCAAATACCTATGTCTATACGTACAACCCTGCAGGCAGTTGTTGTACAAATTGATATAGGGAGAAAATATACAATATGCTCTCTGTGCTTACCTCCAAATGATAATATTTTATATGATTTTGCAGAGGTCATTCAACAACTCCCTCAACCTTTTCTCTTACTGGGAGATATGAATGGTAGACATCCTTTATGGGGTGATGTTTTGGCCAACACAAGGGGCAATATTATATCAATTGTGGAGAATGAGGATATGGGACTCCTTAATACAGGAGAGCCCACGCACTTCCATATTCAGACAGGTACTTTGTCATGCATTGACCTTTCAATTGCAAGCTCTAACTGCCTTCTTGATTTTGATTGGAGGACATTAGATGATGGGCATGCACCAATCATTATTAACACCAGCAAGGGTCCACCTTTGCAAAGATCGCCATGTTGGAATCTAGACAAGGCAGACTGGGTTAAATTTTCTGAGCTAAGTGAAATTGAAGGGAGAGCAGAACAGTTTGAAAGTATTGATGATGCCATAGACCTACTGAATGGAACTCTTCATACAGTAGGAATCAATTCAATTCCAAAAACCACAGGACTATTCAAAAGACGACCAGTCCCGGGTGGTCCTCAGAATTAACAGCCTTGCACAGAGCCACCAGAAAATCCCTGACTAGATTGCGTAGACGCCATACTGATGAAAATTTGATATCATTCAAAATGTGTAGAGCACAGTTCCGTCGTGCCATGAAAGAAGCTAGACGCCAATCTTGGGTGGCTTTTGTTTCCTCCATTAATAGTAGAACACCACCATCTTCTGCATGGAGGAAAATGAAAAAAATTTGCAGGCAAATTTACCCCGAACCCACCACCAGTGTTGAAAGTGAATGGTCAGTTTGTGACTGAAGGAAATGAAGTTAGCAATGCCCTGACTGACCATTTTTCAAATGTATCGTGTAAGAGTGTAGCAGCTCCTGGTCACCAGTACAGGAGCATTGAAGAAAAAAAAAATTTTAATTTTGCAACAGGAAGGTAAGAATCGTATAATTCTCCTTTTACTGAAAGAGAACTTGATTCCGCACTCGCTACTTGCAACGATACAGCTCCTGGACCCGATGGAATTCCATATGCAATGGTTAAACATGTACATTTTAATACAAAGTTATTTATTTTAAGTATTATTAATAGAATATGGCATGATCATAGTTACCCAAGTGTTTGGGAACTAGCCATTATTTTAGCCTTTTTAAAACCCGGTAAGGACAAGTTTTTAGCAGCAAGCTATCGACCTATTGCATTGACTTCGTGTTTATGTAAAATCATGGAGAAGATGGTCATTGTAAGGTTGATGTGATACCTTGAAAAGAAGGGTATTTTATCACCAATTCAATGTGGATTCCGAAAAATGCACTCAACAACTGATGTGTTAATAAGACTTGAGTCCTCTATTTGTGAAGCCTTTGCTTCCAAACAGGACCTTGTGACAGTTTTTTTCAACCTTGAAAAGGCATATGATACCACATGGAGATATGGTACAGTATACTTAAAACAATTCATGAACTAGGATTAAAAGAACTACCACTATTTATTCAGTCATTTCTTTCACATAGAGTTTTTCAAGTGAGAGTGGGAGAAACTCTATCAGAGAGTAAGTGTCAGGAAGGAGGAGTTCCTCAGGGGAGTGTGCTGAGTGTAACCCTGTTTACACTAGCAATTAATGGGATATCCTCAGTCATTCCCTGGGATGTTCTCTCAACATTATTTGTGGATGATCTCTCAATATCATTTGCTGGCACTAGAATGGCAATGGTTGAGAGAAAAATCCAACTCTCTATTGATGAAATTATCCAGTGGGCTGACATGAATGGATTTAAGTTCTCGACAAGTAAAACTACCATTGTCCATTTTTGTCGTATCCGGGGAGTACATCCAGACCCGGATATATACATTAAAGGTCAACGGATACCATGTGCAAGTGAAGTTAAATTTTTTTGTTTGATATTTGATTGTAGGCTTACATGGGTTTCTCACTTAAAAGCGTTAAAAGCTAAATGTGTTGAAGCTCTGAATATCTTAAAAGTATTGTCCCATACATCATGGGGGCAGCCAGCAATACTGTTATAAAATTATACAAGGCCTTGATTTTTTCCAAAATTAGTTATGGATGTGAAATATATTCTTCAGCCACCCCAAGCCGGTTAAAAATATTAGACTCGATACATCATGCAGGTATTAAATTGTCTACAGGAGCTTTTAAAACCTCGCCTATCCCAAGTCTCCTTGTTGATGCTGGAGAGTTACCTCTAGACCTTTACCGAATGTCTTCCATTATTCGGTATTGGTTTAGATTGCAAAGACTCCCTAACTCTCTAGCCTTTCAGACTGCAAGCCTTGTAAGACATGCATCATACTTTGAGTTGCACCCAAAATCTCCTCAACCTTATGGCTTTCGGGTGAAACGATTATTAAATAGTCTGGATATAATTAGAAATAAGGTACTTAATTCAAGGTATCATCAATGCCTCCATGGAAGTTACCAGAGATATCTTTTTGTAAATATTTTATTGGAGATAAGAATAATATATCAGACGTAGAAGCCAGGTCTCTTTTTAATGAACATGTTAAAGAACTTAGAGGATCAACTTTTATTTATACTGATGGCTCCAAATCTGATGCTGGCGTTGGATTTGGAGTACATAGTAATGGCTTTAATTGTAGAGGTGCACTTCCTCTGACCGCTTCCATATTTACTGCCGAACTGTATGGCATATTAACCGTTATTGAGAAAATAGCGTTGGAGAAGGAGGGTAATTTTACAATTTTTAGTGATGCAAGGAGTGTTCTTCAAGTTATAGAAGTTTTTAATTCTAATAACCCTCTAGTTTTAAAGATTTTAGAATGGCTTTTTATTATTGGACGGAGAGGTATAACAGTTCAATTTTGTTGGGTTCCAGCACATGTAGGTGTGTCTGGGAATGAGAAGGCAGATTCACTGGCTAAGAATGCTGCATCCGAGTTGCTGCCAAGAAGGTATCCCATTCCCTGTAATGATTTCTAACCTGACATTAAGAAATTGGTTTGCAATAAATGGCAACAGCAATGGGATAGCCTAGATGGGAATAAAATGAGAGAGGTAACAAATGTCATATCTCCTTGGAGGTATAATATGATGCCCCGAAAATGGGAGACGTCTCTTAGTCGTCTCCGTATTGGTCACACTCGGTTGACACGAGTTTCTGCTGAAGGGCCAACACCAGCCGTATTGTGACGACTGTTTAGTACCTCTAACAGTGAGGCATTTGTTGACCGGATGCCCCAATTATAACAACTTACGGAATAGATATCTGTTTGAGGCTCGAGGTAAGGGTGGCAGGTTCATCCTTGCCAAGATTCTTGGAAATGATGTGTCCTACTATGCAAGTGGCATTTATAGATTTATTTCAGAAGCAGGTCTTCTGAAAACTATTTAACTTTTATGACATTCAACTTTTATGATTTTAATTGAATACTCTTTTATTTTTTATTTTATTTTTTTATTTTTGTATACATAAATTAAATGTTACCGGCATCAATGACCTTAGATGTCAGGATGCCTGAAAACTTTAAATCAATCAATCAATCAATCAACGTTCAGGTTCGTCCCTGATTTTGTTGCCAAGACTCAGAACCCTGGAGTGCCGAACCCACGGTTCGACTCCTTCAGGGTTGTTAGTCTCTGCTCCGTAACAGATGACCCAGATCACCTGCTACTCTGCCCAGTAAGAAGTCTGAGACGTTATCTGAAGAGAACAGCTGCAGTCCGTCCCCGCGTGCAAGCCCTGTTTGTGAGCATGGGTAGGACAAAGAGGAGGGTCACCAAGAATACCATCTCAGCCTGGATTCGACGGACCATCCATCATGCCTTGAATCCAGACCCTCCTCCGTTACGTCGCCCTAGGGTACATGATGCCAGGGGCATCGCCACGTCCCTGGCCTTCAAGAGAAACTTCTCTGTGACGCAGGTTCTACAAGCTGGAGTCTGGAAGCGTCAGACGACCTTCACAGCCCACTACCTGCAGGACGTGACCCACAGGAGGCTCGATACGTTCTCTATCGGCCCTGTGGTGGCTGCACAACAGCTGGTCTAACCTCAGGCTCCTTAATGGACAAGTAGCAGAAGGTTGAGGGCACTGTTAGCTGGTTTTAGTCTGCATGAATGAAAGAGTATGTTTGGCCCTTACTTCTTTCTTCATCCTCCCCTCTCTTGGGGAATGCAGCATCCTGGGTCTGCATAGCTGACCTCGAACCTTTACAGGTAAACCATGCTTCCTTGTGTTCCTAGTATCAAGTACAATACTGTCGCGTCCCCCATACCCTGACGAGGTGGTATGGGGACGTCCTAGCCTAGAATTCCAAATAAAGGACTTCAGGTCAACTTCCTAGGACAAGTCACACTTCATCTCTCCACACACAACTTATGTAGGCCGCTCGTTTCTTGCGTAGCAGGAAACTTCTGAGGTGCAGGGACTCTTTTTCTCGAAGTGCTGTGCACTCGGATTCTGAGTCCCCGGGGTAAGCCAAAGCCAGTAAGGCTGGGGACTTTCCACCCTGTCTAAGGGTAAGTCACCCTATGTAAATAGCGTGGTTTGTATTTCGGTTACGGAACAAATGACAAATTCGGAGATAATTTGTATTTTTCCTAACCATACAAACCTTAGCTATTTACACATATTTGCCCGCCCGCCTTGTCCCCCAAGACAAGTCCTACCTCTAAGTGAAGTGAGGCAGCTCACCGGTTTGTAGAGGGGGGAGGGGTAGCTAGCTATCCCTCCTCTACCCCCGTGCTAACTAGCGTGGGGGTAGTTTAACCCTCGTTAAAATCTAATGGCTCGTCACTTCAGCTACGCCGAAAGTAAACCCTATGTAAATAGCTAAGGTTTGTATGGTTAGGAAAAATACAAATTATCTCCGAATTTGTCATATTTCTCCTCCAAAGGCTTCTTTGAAGAGAGAAAATCCCAAGGCCTCTTCACCCGTAGCCCAAACCTCCTCCGAAGCTCCCACTCGATCGGTCTCTTCCGAGAGGCTGTCGAGGGGTAGCGTAGACCGTTGTTCTGTTGACCGATCCCGGGATGCGGGACAGGTAGTTGCCTCCCATAGCGAGGCAGCTGCTCCTCCTCCCTCAGAGGAGGATATTGATTTCACTGTAAATAATAATGATTTGTTACAGCTTTGGACTTCCTTGGGGCTTCAGGGTTCGCCCTCCAAGGAAGCCCTGTTTGACATGATCAAACTGGGAGCAGCTGTTAAGCAATCGCCGGCGATAGCAGACATAGATCCTCTGTCTATCGTCGATGTTGTTATAACGGAAGCCTCTGGTGTGTCGGATCAAACTGCTCCTGTTGTTGCTGAGGTAGCTACAGGTTCTGATTCCCCCTCTGAACATCTTTCGAGGGTGGAACTTAGTCCCACGGTCTCTCCTGCTGGTGACTCTCCCCCTTGGGGGAATTCACTTACAGAGACTCCTCTGCGTAGGACTTATGATGGTCAGCTTTCTAATCCCACGGCCCCTAGAGGGCGTATAAGGCGAAAGGCTCGTCCTCCCCTTTGCCGTAGAGGACTTCCTTCTCCTCACAAGGGAGTTAGGAGGCACCTCTTCGGCTCGTCTTCCCCGCTGTCCTCTGCGAAGGAGACTCGCCGTTCACCGATCCTGCCAGCTACCACCTTAGACCTCTCCGGAGATCATTCGCGTTCTCCTCCGGTGGAAGGTCGTCCTTCGGGACCCCTGACCTGTCACCCTCCAGACCTGCTGACCTGCCGTCACCCTTCAAGGCTGCTGATCCTGTCATTGCACAGGCACTGGTCCCTTCGGGGCACGAGGGACTTGAGCGTAAAACTGCGCCTCAGTCCCTTAAGCGCCAGGTACCCCCTGCGCACCATCTTGCTGCTGTTCCTAACTTAGTGCCCTTGCGCTCTCTTGCGCGCGTCGGCTCCTGTTCCTAAGCGCCAGGGTCCCCCTGCGTGCCTACGATCTCCTGCGCGCCAGCGCCCACCTGCAGTTCCTGCTATAGCGCGCCAGCACTTTCCTGCGCATACGCACTCACCTGCGTGCCAGCGCCCACCTGCAGTTCCTGCTACAGCGCTCAAGCGCTCTCCTACTCTTCAGTGCTCTCCAGTGCCTCAGCGTACTTCTGGAGTTAAGCGCGCAGTTGCAGTTCCTGATACAGTGCGCAAGCGCTCTCCTACATTTCCAGCGCGCAGTTCAGGAGGTACCTAAGTTAGCGCACGGCCGCTCACAGGTACCCCCGCCCTCTCCTTCCAAAATGTGCACCCCTGTTGCGCGCCCGACTCAGCAGCGCACACCTGCGCGCCCATCGCAGCAGCACACTTCTGTGCGCCCGCATCCTGATGCGCGCCCACGATCTGCACGCTCAGCGCTCCCACGATCTCCTCAGGGGACAGTTCCTGCACCATCTAAGCAACGCTCTCCTGCGCGCCAGCGTGCAAGTTCACCTTTGTGCTTTCACGAGGCTGCGCAATTGCGCCCTCGCCCTGTGCTTCCAGATATGCGCGCTCCACGCCCACGCGCTAGGGACATTTCTCCTGCGCACGCGCGCCAGGGACATTTCTCCTGTGCACTCGCGCCCAACAGTCTCGCCCGCACGGGCTCTTCAGCAGGTTCCTGCGTGCCCGTGCACGCGCAAGCAGAAGGTTGCCCACGCTCCAGCTCCCATCCAGCCGTCAACCCCGCCCCACGTTCCAGCTCCTGCGCGCCGTACGCCCTCACCATCACCTATGCGCTCCCTTGCCCTCACGCGCGAAATTCTTATCTCGCATGATCCTTCCACGCGCGATCCAAGGCAGGGCTCATTGCGCGACCACCAGCGCGATTTGCGCCGCGATTGCCAGCGCGATTTGCGCCGCGATTGCCAGCGCGATTTGCGCCGCGATTGCCAGCGCGATTTGCGCCGCGATTGCCAGCGCGATTTGCGCCGCGATTGCCAGCGCGATTTGCGCCGCGATTGCCAGCGCGATCTCGCACGCGACTTCACGGCGCTTCAGGTGGACAGGTCATTGTCTCGTTCCCCTCCTCGCAAGCGCAGAACAGCGCGCTCGCCAGAGGAGGGGAGGTTTCCGGGCAGGTCTAAGGACTCTCTTTCAGCTTCGTTTTAGGCGAACCCTCGTTTGTCGACTCCTCCTAGGGATCGTTCGATCTCCCCTTCCCTCCAGAGGGAGTGTCTGACAGCGCGACTGTCAGCTAACAGCCCTGGTTTGGGACCATAGTCAGAGCTCTCATGCAGATTTTCAAGCCTGTGTCCTCTGAACTGGGTCACAAAGCAGTGGCGACTTCGTCTCCCCTGAAGAGGAAGAGAGGAGTCCTCTCCGTGGTGACTTCTCCGAGGGCTAAGCTGTCCCCTCGGAAATCCTTGTGCAAGGCTCCCTCTCCCCCCCAGACTTTCCCTCCCCTGCGGATGAGGTTTTCCATCCTCAGTGGAGTCGGACGAGCTGGTCCGTTCCCCCATCGCACCAATGGGGAAACTCCGCCTTTCCCTGAGAAGTCTTCTCGCATGGAGGTGGAGAAGAGCCTGCATCCATCGTTACTAGAGTCCTGTATCCCTCCCAGGAGGGAGCCAAAGGACTCGAAGACTTTACCTAAGTCTTCTGCAAGGATCAGACAGGAGCCCACTAGACCTTCGGAGAATGTCCACGAGTCCCCCCAGGAAGAGCCACTGGGGACGGGAGGGTAAGGACACGGTCTTGGACCGAGTCTATGGCACCCAGAAACCCTCTAGGGCCAGTGCAGCTTTGCCCTGGTCACAAGGGATGAAGAGTGCCAGAGACAAGGTCGAAGGCCAACTCTCTGAGCTTGCCTCCTCCAACAGATCCAGCGCCGGTAACAAGCTCCTCCCTCCTCCTCGAATCCATCAGAGAAGGTATTTCGAGATCTTAGAGGAGACTTATTTGGGTCTTCCCATTCACCATTCTGTGGAAGAACTCACTGGGGGAGTCCCTCTAGAGAGACACTCCAACCGGCAGGTTTCATATTCTGCTACTGAGATCCTAAGCCAGGAGAAGGTGGCGAAGTGTGCCATGCAGGCAACCTCGTGGCTTGACATCTGGCTGGGGTCTCTGGGCATCCTGGTGCAGTCTGAGGACCTGTCCAAGGAAAGCACCAGGAAGGCACTGGAGACATTCTTACTCTCAGGCACGCGGACCATCGAGTTTCTGGCCCACCAAGTCTCGAGCTTGTGGGCCAATACAATCCTGAAACGTTGAGACACAGTTGCTGAGAGATTTCACCAGAAGGTCCCCAGTTCCGACGTTAGCAGGCTCAGACACTCTTCCTTACTCGGTAAGAGTTTGTTCGAGCCTAATGACGTGGAGCTAGCTGCTGAAAGGTGGAGGAAGTCCAACCAGGATTCCTTCCTCCATAGGGCCCTAACATCGAGGCCCTACAAACCTCCAGCAACCCAACAGCCCCGTCCAGCTAAGAATGCGAAGAAGACGACAGCAGCAAAGCCAAAGGTGTTTAAGCCCTTTCCCGTCAAGGCCAGGAAGGGCAAAAAGTCCTCCAGGGGAGGTAAAAATCCTAGAGGGAGCGGCTGTGGCCGTAAACGCTAGGATTGGCAGTCCCCCTGCATTTCCACCAGTGGGGGGATGCCTACAGAGTTGCGCGACAAGGTGGTAGCAAATCGGGCCAGATACCTGGACGATTTCCGTAATCGGTCAGGGATATCGCGTCCCGTTCACATCATCTATACCTCCCCTGACAGCGACCCTCTTAATGAGAGAATGCCTTGATGAAGTCATTAAGCTTCAGCACGGCATTTAATTCCCGTGCTGAAACTTGGTGACGGGCAAGAGGGCTCTCGAACTTGGGGAAATTGCTCCCCCAGTTCGAATCTAAATTTCTCTCTTTTACCTTTTTCTTTTTCTCAATACTACTTCGACCTTATCCTAATTTCACAAACTTTCTTTAGTCTTGCTTTCCAAACTCTATGAGAAAAATTTCCCTCATTATATGTGTGTATATATTATGTACACATATATTTATTTTTTTTTTTTTTCTTTTCTCCTATGGCTTGGATGTTTTCACATCCATTGTAGCCCCGGCGGGGATGTTCATACATCCTTTATTGCTGCCTGCTTTGATGAGTGGGAGGAGGTATCACGGTTGGGAGGTGTTTGCATTCAAAGCTATATATGAGAGTATTGGATGATTTCAGCCATCCCGAAGATGGTTTGGACCTTTTTGGCGGAACTATTCTCAAGTGTTGGGTCTTCGGAATCCAGGGGGATACAATGCTTGGGGTAGGACTCTCGGCTTTTGGCCGGAACCCCGTCATTATAGATATGGGGAGGATGATTCCATAATTTCTTGGTCTCAGTCCTAACAGGCGGGTTCAGCTTACACCTGTGCCTCTATATCTGTTTTGATGCTATCCTTCGGGTAGGGTATGGAGTGGACCATCTGGGAAGTATACTCTCATTGTGCCGATAGTAGAGAGTGCAAATTTCCTTTCCGACGCGTGATGGCCTAACATTCTCGAGCAGGTACATCAAACTAACTCTTTTCCCTCTCTTTACTATAATGGATTCTTTAAGGAACGAACCCCCATCCCCTGGATACGCTGACTCTCCCCCGGCACTGTTGACGACCTCTGCTAATGTGATAAGGGATAGCTCTGTTGATGACCTCGGAACGGGAAAGGACCATTCTACTGATATTTCTAAATCGAGTAATTTGGGTAACACGAGGAAACTTCGAATCCTCCATGTTACACAAATTTCAATAGAAACAAATTATGATGATCTATGTAAAGCATTTGAATGCTATGGATGCATAAAAGAAATAAGGATGAAACTTGAAGCTGAAACTTGGGATTCATGGATATCTTATAGTAGTTATGACGAAGCATTTAGTGCAATAAGTAATTTGAATAATATTAAAATTAATAACTTGAATGTCGCGGCTGCTCTCTGCGATAAGGTACCAAAAGATTTAGATGTGTACAGGCCTGCCGATTGGTTGGAAAAAGGCGCAGATTTAGTCATGCCCTCCCAGAGAAATCCAAAACCACCGATGTGGCTTATAGCTGAATCAAAGGGGGTTACAGGGAATTATTTTAAAATATGCAAATTGATTCAGAAAAAAGTAGGAACTATTGCATCAGGCGATATATCTCGTTTCGGAAAAAATAGTTTTCTTATCCATGCCAAATCCAGTACACAGTCGGTAATATTGTCCAATATGAAAATAAATAATGATGACATTAAGTTAGATGTCAAACCCCACCTAAATTTTAGCTACGGAAGGGGCGTAGTTTTTAACAGAGACCTATATGATTTTACAGAGGAGGAGATACTGGCCATGTGTCCATTAAATGTTTGGAAAGTTCATAAAGTCCCAGGTACATCAATGATAATCCTTACGTTCCAGGATGCTGATGTACCTTTTCATATTATTATCGAGAACGAAAGGATTAAAGTAAGACCCTTCAAGCAGAAGCCATTGCAATGCTTTAATTGTTTTAAATTTGGGCACCCGTCCAAAGTTTGCAAAAATGAGAAGATGTGTGGTATTTGCTCTAAATCTTACCATGGAGAGTGTGCACTTGGAGCCAGGTGTTTAAATTGCAGCTCGAATCACAAATCCACAGACAAGATTTGCGAGCTATATAAGTTGGAGGAAGCTGCCCTCAACAAATCAAACTTAGAACACATAAGTGTGACCCATGCCAAAAGATTATTAAATAAATCAAATACATATGCTAAGGCATTAAAATCAAACCAACCTAGCACTGCCAATAGCTCCAAAAAAAGTATACTATCTGACAAAATGTCAAATAACGAGGTAACCTTATCACCTCCTGAGGCTTTACCACGGTGTATTAACACTAGGTCATTGCCCATTGCTGTACAGCCTTCAGCCGCCATTACAAAAAGTAATACAAACCTCTCTCAGGCCATGTCCTTGCCTGATCTGATGGAGGTTCCACTTAAGACTAACTTACCTGATGCACCTGTTGTGGGAAAGGTGCAAAAACCTCGAATCCCACCATCTATTAATCGCAAAAGAGAGAGAGACCTCCATCTCTCTCTCCACCCTCCATTAGAAACGTTAAGGTTATGACATCAAATAAATTTGATGTTTTGTCTGTTGATGTTTCTAATGAACCAGAAGATGGACTGAATAAATCAGAAATTCAAGTTGAGGTCTACCATCCACCTCAACAAATAGATAAAAAGAATACAAAGAAAATCACCAACGTTAAACCCAACATAACAAGACCACCTCTGAAGAAACCTACTGGTAATAATGTTAGATTAAAAACTGCTAATGGAAAGACCTCATCCAAGATGTCTTCCAGAAATAATCCATAGTTTTCTCCTCCATTTTGCAATGGAACTGTCAGGGTTTGAGGGCGAAATATGAAGAACTTAAGCTCCTAATTCATGAGCATTCCCCCATAATTGTATGTCTACAGGAAAGTATGCTTGATTCTAACACCCCTAGTCCTCAAGAGTATGTTAGCTATAGAACACCATATAATCAACAAGCAGGGAGCCATGGCGGAAGTCTCATGTACATTCGTCGAGATGTTCCCCAAATACCCATGTCTATACGTACAACCCTGCAGGCAGTTGTTGTACAAATTGATATAGGGAGAAAATATACAATATGCTCTCTGTACTTACCT
This sequence comes from Palaemon carinicauda, assembly GCF_036898095.1. Classification (NCBI taxonomy): domain Eukaryota; kingdom Metazoa; phylum Arthropoda; class Malacostraca; order Decapoda; family Palaemonidae; genus Palaemon; species Palaemon carinicauda. The sequence continues at coordinate 15,225,016 of NC_090751.1, forward strand.
CCAAATGATAATATTTTATATGATGATTTAGCAGAGGTCATTCAACAACTCCCTCAACCTTTTCTCTTACTGGGAGATATGAATGGTAGACATCCTTTATGGGGTGATGTTTTGGCCAACACAAGGGGCAATATTATCTCATCAATTGTGGAGAATGAGGATGTGGGACTCCTTAATACAGGAGAGCCCACACACTTCCATGTTCAGACAGGTACTTTGTCATGTATTGACCTTTCAATTGCAAGCTCTAACTGCCTTCTTGATTTTGATTGGAGGACATTAGATGATTGGCATACTAGTGATCATGCACCAATCATTATAAACACCAACAAGGGTCCGCCTTTGCAAAGATCGCCACGTTGGAATCTAGACAAGGCAGACTGGGTTAAATTTTCCGAGCTAAGTGAAATCGAAGGGAGAGCAGAACAGTTTGAAAGTGTTGATGATGCCATAGACCTACTGAATGGAACTCTTCATACAGCAGGAGTCAATTCAATTCCCAAAACAACAGGGTTATTCAAACGACGACCAGTCCCGTGGTGGTCTTCAGAACTAACTGCACTCCACAGAGCCACAAGAAGATCTCTAACACGATTGCGTAGACGCAGAACTGATGAGAATTTAATAATGTACAAGAAATGTAGAGCACAGTTCCGTCGTGCCATGAAAGAAGCAAGGCGCCAGTCATGGATGTCTTTTGTTTCCTCTATTAACAGTAGAACACCACCATCTTCTGTGTGGAGGAAAGTAAAAAAGGTAGCTGGCAAATTCACCCCCAACCCACCACCAGTGTTGAAGGTGAATGGCCAGTATGTAACTGAAGCAAATGAAGTTAGCAATGCCCTGGCTAATCATTTTTCAAATGTATCCAGCAAGTGTGAAGGAGCCCCTGGTCACCAGTATAGGAGCACTGAAGAAAAGAAAATTTTAAATTTTGCAACAAGAAGGGAAGAGTCGTATAATTCTCCTTTCACTGAAAGAGAATTTGATTCCGCACTTGCTCATTGCAACGATACAGCCCCTGGACCCGATGGAATTCCATATGCAATGATTAAACATGTACATTTTAATACAAAGCTATTTATTTTAAGCATTATTAATAGAATATGGCATGATCATAGCTACTCAAGTGTTTGGGAACTAGCCATTATTTTAGCCTTTTTAAAACCCGGTAAAGACAAGTTTTTAGCAGCAAACTATCGTCCTATTGCATTGACATCTTGTTTATGTAAAATCATGGAGAAGATGGTCAATGCAAGGCTGATATGGTACCTTGAAAAGAAAGGTATTTTATCACCGATTCAATGTGGATTCCGAAAAATGCACTCAACGACTGATGTGTTGATACGACTTGAGTCATCTATTTGTGAAGCCTTTGCTTCCAAACAGCACCATGTTACAGTATTTTTTGACCTTGAAAAGGCATATGATACCACATGGAGATATGGTATTCTTAAAACCATTCATGAATTGGGATTGAGAGGAGAGCTGCCACTATTTATTCAGGCATTTCTTTCACGTAGAGTTTTTCAAGTGAGAGTGGGGGAAACTCTATCAGAGAGTAAGTGCCAGGAAGAAGGAGTTCCTCAGGGTAGTGTGCTGAGTGTAACCCTTTTTGCACTAGCAATTAATGGGATATCCTCAGCCATTCCCCAGGATGTTCTCTCAACATTATTTGTGGATGATCTCTCAATATCATTTGCTGGCACTAGAATGGCAATGGTTGAGAGAAAAATCCAACTCTCTATTGATAAAATTATCCAGTGGGCTGACATGAATGGATTTAAGTTCTCGACAAGTAAAACTACCATTGTCCATTTTTGTCGTATCCGGGGAGTACATCCAGACCCGGATATATACATTAAAGGTCAACGGATACCATGTGTATCGGAAACCAAATTTTTAGGTTTGATATTTGACTGTAGACTTACATGGGTTTCTCACCTAAAAGCGCTAAAAGCTAAATGTGTTGAAGCTCTGAATATCTTAAAAGTATTGTCCCATGCATTATGGGGGGCAGACCGCAATACTATTTTAAAATTATACAAGGCCTTGATTTTTTCCAAAATTAGTTATGGTTGTGAGGTATATTCTTCAGCCACCCCAAGCCGGTTAAAAATATTAGACTCGATACATCATGCAGGTATTAGATTATCTACTGGAGCTTTTAAAACCTCGCCTATCCCAAGTCTCCTTGTTGATGCTGGAGAGTTACCTCTAGACCTTTACCGAATGTCTTCCATTCTTCGGTATTGGTTTAGATTGCAAGGACTCCCTAGCTCTCTAGCCTTTCAGACTGCAAGCCTTGTAAGACATGCATCATACTTTGAGTTGCACCCAAAATCTCCTCAACCTTATGGCTTTCGGGTGAAACGATTTTTAAATAGTCTGGATATAATTAGAAATAAGGTACTTCCATTCAAGGTATCATCAACACCTCCATGGAAATTACCTGACATATCATTTTGTAAATACTTTATTGGAGTTAAGAAGAATATGACTGACTTAGAATCCAGGTCTCTTTTTATGGAACATGTCGAAGAACATAGGGGATCGACTTTTATATATACTGATGGCTCCAAATCTGATGCTGGCGTTGGATTTGGAGTACATAGTAATGATTTTAATTGTAGAGGTGCACTTCCTCTAACAGCTTCCATATTTACTGCCGAACTGTATGGCATATTAACCGCTATTGAGAAAATAGCTTTGGAAAAGGAGGGTAATTTTACAGTTTTTAGTGATGCAAGGAGTGTTCTTCAAGCTTTAGAAGTTTTAAATTCTAGTAACCCTCTAGTTTTAAAGATTTTAGAATGGCTTTTTATTATTGGACGGAGAGGTACCGTATAACAGTTCGATTTTGTTGGGTTCCAGCACATGTAGGTGTGTCTGGGAATGAGAAGGCAGATTTACTGGCGAAGAATGCGGCATCCGAGTTGTTACCAAGGAGGTATCCCATTCCATGTAACGATCTCCTACCTTACATCAAGAAATTGGTTTGTGATAAATGGCAACAGCACTGGGACAGTCAAGACGGCAATAAAATGAGGGAAGTAACAAATATCATATCACCTTGGAGGTATAACATGATTCCCCGAAAATGGGAGACGACTCTTTGTCGTCTCCGTATTGGTCACACACGGTTGACACACGAGTTTCTGCTGAAGGGCCAACACCAACCGTATTGCGAGGACTGCTTAGTACCTTTAACAGTGAGGCATTTGTTGACCGAATGCCCTAATTTTACTAACTTAAGAAATAGATATCTGTTTGAGGCTCAAGGTGAGGATGGCAGGTTTATCCTTGCCAAGATTCTTGGACATGATGTGTCTTACTATGCGAGCGGAATTTTTAGATTTATTTCAGAAGCAGGTCTTCTGAAAACTATTTAACTATTTTAATGACTTCTTAATTTTTATGGTTTTAATCGAATTCTCTTTTAATTTTCATATACAGTAAATGGTATCGGCGTCAATGACCTTAGATGTCAGGATGCCAGAAAACTTTCAATCAATCAATCAATCAATTCCCTGACAGCGAAGCCAGTGTCATTGAGCTCCCTTACCATGGGATCGGTAAGGGGGCAAGCCCTCCGGGCAGAAGTCGAGACCATGTTGAAGAAGGACGCTCTCCAAGAGGTGGCAGACGGGTCCCCAGGCTTCTACAGTCGACTCTTTCTTGTAAAGAAGGCGTCTGGAGGCTGGAGACCAGTCATCGACCTCTCAACCCTGAACGGGTTTGTCAAACAGACACCGTTCAGCATGGAGACGGCAGACACGGTCAGACTTGCAGTGAGACCGCAAGACTTCATGTGTACACTGGACCTGAAGGATGCGTACTTCCAGATCCCAGTCCACCCGTCTTCGAGGAAGTACTTAAGATTTTGCCTAGACAACAAGATCTACCAGTTCAAGGTGCTGTGCTTCGGTCTTTCCACAGCTCCTCAAGTGTTCACCAGAGTGTTCACCCTGATATCATCTTGGGCTCACAGGATCGGTATCCGTCTCCTCCATTACCTGGACGACTGGCTGATCCTAGCAGATTCGGAGGCAACCCTTCTTTGCCACCGAGATAAGCTTCTCAAACTTTGCCAGGATCTGGGGATCATGGTAAATCTTGAGAAGTCCTCTCTGCAGCCCTCTCAGAAACTGGTATACCTAGACATGGTCATAGACACCAATCTCCACAAAGCCTTCCCATCAGATGACAGGATAGCAAGGCTGAGGAAGGTCGCAAGGCCTTTCCTCAAACGAGAAGAACTTCCAGCCCAAGCGTGGTTACGTCTCCTCGGCCACCTCTCTTCCTTGGCCTGTCTGGTTCCCAATGGTCGCCTCAGAATGAGATCTCCAGTGGCGACTCAAGTCTTGGTGGAATCAAGGACACGATTCCCCGGACTCTCTGATCGGTATGGGTCCCACGGAACAGACGGACCTTCAGTGGTGGTTGTCAGACGAGAATCTATGAAAGGGAGTGGGTCTTCTTGTCCTTTCCCCGGATTTAATGTTGTTTTCGGACGCATCAAAGATAGGGTGGGGGGCTCACGTTCTGAACCACAGGACCTCAGGCCTGTGGTCAGAATCAGAAAAGTACCTCCACATAAACCTGCTAGAAATGAAGGCCGTATTCCTGGCACTTCAGAAGTTCCATCAGGTCCTGGCGGGCCACTCTGTGGTGGTGATGAGCGACAACACCACAGTGGTGGCTTATATCAACAAGCAGGGAGGTACCTTCTGAGAACAGCTATCCCATCTTGCAGTAGAGATACTTAGATGGTCCGAAGTTCACTCGGTCACACTTTCGGCTCACTTCATTCCAGGCAAGAGGAATGTGCTCGCCGACAGTCTGAGCAGAGCGACGCAGATAGTGAGTACCGAATGGTCTTTGGATCCTCAAGTAGCCAAGAAAGTCCCGACTTTATGGGGTTTCACAACTGTGGATCTGTTCGCTACAGCACTGAACTTCAAGCTCCCGCTGTACTGCTCCCCAGTCCCGGACCCCAAGGCTCTGGCAAGATGCCTTCCAACAACGGTGGGACAACATCGATGTTTACGCCTTTCCCCCGTTCTGTCTGATGAGGAGGGTGCTCAAGAAGACCAGAATATCGGTCAATCTATTGATGACCCCGATAGCTCCGCTATGGCATCACGCAGAGTGGTTTCCGGACCTTCTGCAACTCTTACGGAGCTCCCAAGAGAACTCCCTCCACGTCACGAGGTACTCAAACAACCACATGCCAACATCTTCCACAGAGCCGTAGCTTCACTTCGACTTCACGTCTGGAGACTATCCAGCACCTCCTCGCTGAGAGAGGATTTTCGCAGCAAGTTGCAAATAGGGTGTCTGGACACCTGCGAAAGTCATCCGCAGGGGTCTACCAGGCGAAGTGGCGAGTTTTCTGTGGTTGGTGTCGTGGAAGGGGTATCTCTCTACTTGATGTATTTGCGGGAAGAAATGCGCCTTTCAGTCTCGGCAATGAAAGGCTATCGCTCACCCTTAAGTCTAGCCTTCAGGCTCAAAGGAGTGGACATTTCTTCCTTGCTGGAACTTTCCCTACTCATACGGAGTTAAAAACTTACCTGCCCTCAGTCGAAAGTGAGACCTCCTCCATGGAACTTGGTTCGAGTTCTCAGGTCTCTTAAGAGACCTCCGTTCGAACCATTACGCCAGGCTTCAGATCGCCACTTTACATGGAAGACGGTGTTCCTGCTAGCTTTGGCTTCGGCCAAGTGAGTCCGCGAACTTCATGGTCTCTCATACAACATCGCCCATTCAAGGGGAGGGGGGAAGGTAACCTTCAGGTTCGTCCCTGAGTTTGTTGCCAAGACTCAGAATCCGGGAGTGCCGGACTCTCAGTTCAACTCTTTCCAGATTTCGAGTCTTCATTCTGTAACAGATGACCCAGACCATCTCCTATTGTGCCCAGTAAGGAGTCTGAGGTTGTATCTTAAAAGAACAGCTGCAGTTCGTCCTCAAGTGCAAGCCTTTTTTATGAGCACTGGGAAAACGAAGAGGAGGGTCACTAGAAATACCATCTCAGCCTGGATTCGCAAGGTAATACACCTAGCCTTGAATCCTGACCCCCCTCCGTTACGTCGCCCTAGAGCACATGATGTCAGGGGCATAGCTACGCCCCTGGCCTTCAAGAAAAACTATTCAGTGACGCAGGTCCTGCAAGCTGGGGAGTGGAAGTATCAGACGACCTTCACAGTCCACTACATGCAAGACATGACACACAGGAGACTCGATACATTCTCTATCGGTCCTGTGGTGGCTGCACAACAGCTGGTCTAACCTCAAGCTCCTTAATGGACAGGTAGCAGAAGGTTGAGGGCATTGTTACCTGGTTTTAGTCTGCATGAATGAAAAGGTTTGTTTGGCCCTTATTCTTTTCTTCATCCTCTCCTCCCTTGGAGAAAGCAGCATCCTGGGTTCTCTGCACAGCTGACCTCAAACCACTGCAGGTAAACCATGCTTCCTTCTGTTCCTAGTATTAAGGTTAATACTGTCACGTCCCCATACCATGACGAGGTGTTATTGGGAGAGTCCTAGCCTAGAATTCCATCTGAAGAACTCCAGGTCAACTTCCTAGGACGAGTTACGCTTCTCACCTTCACACACAGCTTATGTAGGCCGCAGCAGTTGCACAGCAATGCTAGCGAGGTGCAGGGACTCCTTATTTCCTGAGTACTTACACACTCAAATATTGAGTCCCCGGACAAAGCCAAAGCCAGTATGGCAGGGACTTACCCCCCTTCCTAAGGGGTGAGTCGCCCATATTAAATAGCGTGGTTTGTATTTCAGTTAAGGAACAAATGACAAATTTGTAGATAATTTGTATTTTTCCTAACTATACAAACCTTAGCTATTTAATCAAACTTGCCCGCCAGCCCTGTCCCCCATGAAGTCCTACCTCTAAGCAAAGTGAAGTATTCACTGGTGTGTGCGAGGGCGTGGGTGTAGCAAGCTACCCCTCCCTACCCCCTGCTAACTAGCGGTGAGGTAGTAAACCCTTGTTAAAATTCTAATGGCTCGTCATTTCAACTACGCCGAAGTAATAACCCATATTAAATAGCTAAGGTCTGTATAGTTAGGAAAAATACAAATTATCTACGGATTTGTCATTTTTTGGGCTCGGCCATGTCGTCCTGATGAGAGCTTATCAGAGAATTAACTTGAAAGTACTATACCTGTGGGTTTGTATAAGTGCCTTTTCTAATGAGTTCCTTATATGGTCTCTTAGACCTTTATATATGACATTACCGTTATTTGTCATATCCACTAAGCTTGGAACTAACTTAGGGCTTCTTGACCCCTGCAAGGAAATTGTCGACTTCGACTATAAGAATTCAAAGTTTGAATTTCCGTAGGGACACAAGGGAAACTTCTTTTGAGATACCTGGTTGTGCTTTGGAAATCATTACTATCAGGGTATCTATTTAAGGAAAATAGAAAAACTCTGGAATCTTTTATTTCATTACTGAGGATAAAAGAAGACGCAGATACATTTTTCTTTTTTATTTTCATAAGCAAAACAAAATAATAATAATGTATCCTGAGAAGGAGCCTAGCCTGCATATATGAACATCATGGTTATATATATATATATATATATATATATATATATATATATATATATATATATATATATATATATATATATATATATATATATATATATATTATATATATATATTTTTTTTTTTTTTACCTGTAAGGGAAGAATATACATATATCAATTCATTTGTTAAAATGCCACTCAATAATGTGTAATGTTGGATATGCTTCAACACTGTACAAATGTTCACACGACACTGGTGTTATTGGTTAGATTCTGCACCTATATAGAACAGTCCCTTGATCACCATAGTGATTTTCACGAGAAGGTATTACACTCGAGGGTGCTAATGTTGGTGTGAGAATGTTATATGCACACATTCATTGTTCTGTCTCATATCTCTTCAATGTGATATAGAATTATTTAGAGTTGTAGGTTACTTCTTGAATAAGTCAAAGTTAAATTAAGTTTAAACAAATTTATTGTTAACTCCATCACTGGAGTATGGATGGTTTGGTCGGAAGACCATTCCGTATGAAAATATAAGTAGAACTAACAAAACATAGGTTTGCGTTTATAACGTTATATTAGTTATCTCAGCATTTACAGTATTACAAATATGATTACACAAGATTATAATCGGAAGCTATCTGGTTCCGTGTAGAGATCAAAGGTCAAGTGTTTCTCCCGGGATGCTTGTAATATGTTGACTCTACATAAATAATGTTACCTATGCAATGATTTAGCTTGGTCTTACTTTCACATCCTGTTATGGCTTGTCATTCGCACACTCCCAACTTCTCCAATGATCCCTTGGGTCATGGGTTTATAATGTATATTTGTTCCGTAACTGCAATACAAACCACGCTATTTGAGATGGGTAAGTACTTCGGCGTAGCTGAAATGAGGAGCCATTAGATTTTTAACGAAGGTTTACTACCCCACCGCTAGTTAGTGGGGGGTAGGGGAGGGGTAGCTGGCTACCCCTCCCCCCTCACACACCGGTGAACTGGTTCACTTCGCTTTTGGCTCGGGTGATGGTCAGACGTGTCTGCTCTCACCCTTGCATTGACAGCCTTAATCTTTTTTGCTTTCTCTTTCAGTTTGTGTTTGGAAGTTGGCCTCTCTCCTTATCATGCAGAAATGCTCTGGTTTACCCGACCGCCCTTGTGGGACTTATATGTCGGCGGTTGAGACGGACCCTCACACCTTGTGTCCGTTCTGCAGAGGTCAACGGTGTGATAAGGATAAAGTGTGCAGTGAATGCAGGGAGTGGTCTACCTCCCAGTGGGAGAGATTTTCCCGGCAACTGAAGAAGTCTAAGCGGGATCTTGCTCCTTCAAGGGTTTCCTTGAAGAAAGAAAATTCCAAGGACTCTTCTTCCATTGTTCGAACCTCCTTCAAAGCTCCCAATCGATCGGTCTTTCCCGAGAGGCCGTCGAGTGGTAGCGTAAGCCGTTCTTTTGTTGACCGACCTCTGGGTTCGGGAGAGGGAGTTGCCTCCCATAGCGAGGCAGCTCCTCCTCCTCCTCCGGGGGAGGATTTATCTGTTTCTGTTTATAATGATGATTTATTGGAGCTTTGGCCTTCCTTGGGGTTTAAGGGTCCGCCCTCCAGGGAAGCCCTGTTTGACTTGATCCAGTTGGACGCAGCTGTCAAACAGTCGCCAGTGATAGTGGAGGTTGACCCTCTGTCTATCATCGACGTTGTTGTGGCAGAGGCTTCCGACGGGTCGGGTCAAACCCCTGCCTTGGGTGCTGATGTTGCTGAAGGCTCAGTTCTCCCTTCCGAACATCCTTCGAGGGAGGAGCTGAGTCCAACAGTCTCTCCTGCAGGTGATTCTCCCCCTCGGGGGAGTTCACTGACAGAGACTCCTCTTCGGAGGACCGACGATGGTGTTTCTGCTCCCAGAGGACGTATCCGTTGCAAGGCTCGCCCTCCTCTTCGCCATAGAGGTCTTCCTTCTCCCCACAAGGGAGTTAAGAGACGCCTCTTCGGCTCCTCGCCCTCACCGTCCCCTGCAGAGGATCCTCCTCGTCATGAGTCGACCGTTGCAGCCACATTTCTGGACCTCTCTGCAGATTGTTCGTGATCTCCTACGCCTGCCAGACCAGCTGATACTCCTTCACCGTTCATGGCAGCTGATGCGCAGTGGGCGCCCTCGCACCCCGTTATCCAACGGGCACCGGTCCCTTCGGGGCAAAATGGCTTGTCTCACAATGTGAGCAAGTCCCTTAAGTGCCAGGTTTTACCTGTGCGCCCACAATCTCCTGCGTGCAAGCCTTCTCCTGTTCCTGCTGTTGCCGAGATTCATCCTGTGCCGGAAACAACGCGCCAGCGATCTCCTATGGCAGAGTCGACATGTCAGCACTCTCCTGCATGCCATCGATCTCCTGCTCGCCAGCGCTCTCCTGCTCGCCAGCGCTCTCCTGCTCGCAAGCGCTCTCCTGCGCGTCAGCGATCTCCTCCTTGCCAGCGCACATCTGCGCGCCCTGATTCTGATATGCGCCCTGCGTGCCCATGATCTCCAGCTTGCCAGCGCGTAACTACCCGCCATTGCTCACCCGCGCGCCCACGATCTTCGGATCTGGGCGTAGAAAGGAAGCCTCATCCTTCGCCTTCTCGCCAGCGTTAATCTGCGCGCCCTCGGAACTCGCCATCTCGTCAACCCTCGCATACGCGCCATCACGCGCAGTCACCTTTGCGCCCACAGGTTCCAGCTCCTACCGTGCGCACTTCCAGAGGTGAACGGGACATGACGTCCCCACGAGCAGTCTCCTTCACGCGCTTCTAAGCCTGCTGATCCTGCGCCCCATCTGTCTTCTCCAGATCGCGCATCTGCACGCCAGCGATCTCCGGCGCGTCCGCGCGCCCCATCGCCTGCATGCCATCACTCTCCAGCACGCCCACGCGCCTGCTCGCAGAAGATCACCTGCGCGCCCACGCGCAACCTTACCTGTGCGCAGTCGCTCACCTGCTCGCCCTGCGCGCCATCGCTCTCCTGTGCGCCATCGCTCGCCTGCTCTCCGTTGTTCACCTACGTGCCGTTATTCTCCTGGTCACCAACACTCGCCCGCGCGCACCCTCGCCTGCGCCTCCATCTCCGCGCGCCCGCGCGAACCTGGGATTGTTCCATCGCGCGAACACCAGCGCGAGCCCAAGTGCAATTCACTCCGGGTTTCGCAACACGAGCTTCCTAGCGAGTCTTCAGGAGCAAGAGCAGTCAGGTCACCTTAACGGCTCCCCCCCCCCCCCCCCCCCCCCCCCGCAAGCGCAGAACAGCGCACTCGCAGGAGGAGGGGAGGTCTTCAAAGAGGTCTAGGCACCAATCTTCTTCCCTTTCTTTTCAGGCACCCTCTTAATGAGAGAATGCCTTGATGAAGTCATTGAGCTTCAGCACGGCATTTTATTCCCGTGCTGAAACTTCGTGACGGGCAAGAGGGCTCTCGAACTTCGGGAAATTGCTCCCCCAGTTCGAATCTAAATTTCTCTCTTTCATCTTTTTCTTCTGCTTAATATTACTTCGACCTTCTCCTAATTTTATCAAATTTCCTTTCTTTCATCTTGCTGTCCTATCTCTATGATTATTATTTTTCTTAGCTATATATATATATATGTAGATGTATGCATATATATATATTTATTTATTTTATTTGTTCATTTATTTTTTTATCTATTTTTTTTCTATTTTATTTAAATGGCGTGGATATTTCCACATTCGTTATTACTGCCTGCTTAGATGAATGGGAGAAGGGATCACGGTTGGGAGGTATTCGCATTCAAAGCTATATATGAGAGTATTGGATGATCTCAGCCATCCCAAAGATGGTTTGGACCTTTTTGGCGGAACTACTCTCAAGGGTTGGGTCATCGGAATCCAGGGGGATCCAATCCTTGAGGTGGGACTCTTGGCTTTTGGCCGGAAGCCCATCATTACAGATATGGGGAGGATGATTCCATATTACTTTGGTCTCAGTCCTAACAGGCGGGTTTAGCTTACACCTGTGCCTCTATATCTGTTTTGATGCTATCCTTCGGGTAGGGTATGGAGTGGACCATCGGGGAAATATACTCTCATTGTGCCGATAGTGGCGAATGCAAATTTCCTTTCCAACGTATGATACTTTCTTATAATTCTCAAGCAGGTACCCCAACAAAACAACAAAAAACCTGAAAATCCCTCCCTTAAATATGGACCCTTCAAATACTGACTCCCCATCCCCTGGATTTGCTGACTCCCCCCCGGCACTGTTGACGACTTCTGCTACTGAAATTAAAGAAAACTCTGTTGACGACCTTCGAACTAAAAAGGACCACTCTACTGATGTTAAAAAATCTAGCAATTTGGGTAACACAGGGAAACTACGATTCCTTCATGTTTCCCAAATCCCATTAGAGACAAATTATGATGATATATATAGAGCATTTGAGTGCTATGGATTGATAAAGGAAATACGGATGCGACTTGGAGATGAAAAATGGGACTCTTGGATATCTTTTGAAAGTCATGATGAAGCGTTTAATGCCATAAGTAATATTAGTAGTATCAAAATTAACGAATTGAACATCATGGGAGCTCTTTGTGATAAGGTCCCAAAGGAATTGGATGTGTACAAACCTGCTGATTGGTTTGAAAAAGATAGAAATGTACCCATGCCTTCACAGAGAAAACCCAAACCACCTATGTGGCTCTTAGCTGAACCTAAAGGGATAATAGGGAATTATTTTAAGATATGTAAGTTTATCCAAAAAAAAGTAGGAACCATAGCACCTGGAGATATATCTCGTTTTGGGAAGAACAGTTATCTCATCCATGCCAAATCTTCAACTCAGTCTGCAATACTGTCTAACTTACAGACAGGCAGTGATGAAATTACATTGGAAATGAAACCTCATCTAAATTTTAGTTATGGAAGGGGAGTGGTCTTTAATAAGGACCTATACGAATTTACAGAGGAGGAGATACTTTCTATGTGTCCATTAAATGTATGGAAAGTGCATAAGGTTCCTGGAACTTCAATGATTATACTTACTTTCCAGGATGCTGATGTACCTTTCCATATTTTTATTGAAAATGAAAGGATTAAAGTTCGACCTTTCAAACAAAAGCCCCTGCAATGTTTTAATTGTTTTAAATTTGGACACCCATCCAAAGTTTGCAAAAATGGAAAAATGTGTGGTATTTGCTCCAAAACTTATCATGGAGAATGTACACTTGAGGCCAGGTGTTCAAATTGCAATTTGAATCATAAATCAACTGATAGGATATGCGAACTGTATAAGTTGGAGGAAGCTGCCCTAAACAAATCAAGTTTAGAACACATAAGTGTGGGACATGCAAAAAGAATGTTGAATAAATCAACCAGCTATGCAAAGGCCTTAAAATCAAAGGTAAATTTACCACAGGAGACAGCAACCCCACCTAGCACTGCCAGTAATTCTAAGAAAAGAAATACAACCTCTGATGATAAAGTACTGCATGACAAAGTAATCGTATTGCCTTCTGAGGCTTTGCCACAGCGTATTAATAATGGGTCATTGCCCATTTCTGTACAGCCTTCATCCCCCATTACTAACATTAGTACTAACCTCTCCCAGGCCATGTCCTTGCCTGATTTGATGGAGATGCCACCTGACACTAAGTTACCAGGTGCACCTGTATTGGGGAAGGTGCAAAAACCTGGTAGCTCAAAACCTACTAATCGGAAAAGAGAGAGACCTCCATCTCTCTCACCCCCTTCCATAAGAAATATCAAAATTACGACGTCAAATAAATATGATGATTTGTCTGTTGATATTTCTGATCTGGAAGTCAATTTAAATAAATCGGAAATTCAAGTGGAGGTCCACCAACCTCCTCAACAATCAGATCAAAAAGACAAAAAGAAAATCATAAATTCTAAACCCAATCTATCAAGACCTTCTTTAATAAAACCACCTAAAAATAGTGTTAGATCAAAAACTGCTAATGGGAAGACTCCATCCAAGGGGTCTACCAAATTATAAACCATAGTTTTTTCCTCCATTTTGCAATGGAATTGTCAGGGTTTAAGGGCCAAATATGAAGAACTTAAGCTCCTTACTCATGAGCATTCCCCCATAATTATTTGTCTACAGGAGAGCAAACTTGATCATAATACCCCATGTCCTCGCGAATACATTAGTTATAGGACACCATATGATCACCAAGTGGGGAGCCATGGCGGAAGTCTCATATACGTTCGTCGAGATGTTCCCCAAGTTTCTCTGTCTATTCGTACACCTCTGCAGGCAGTGGTTGTACAGATCGACATAGGGCGAAAATATACAATTTGTTCTCTGTACTTGCCTCCAAATGATAACATTTTGTATGACAACTTAGTGGAGGTGATTCAACAACTCCCTCAACCTTTTCTTTTACTTGGAGATTTGAATGGTAGACATCCTTTGTGGGGTGATGTTTTAGCAAACACGAGGGGAAATATCATATCATCAATTGTGGAAAATGAAGATGTGGGACTCCTTAATACAGGAGAGCCCACACACTTTCATGTCCAGACAGGTACCTTGTCATGTATTGACCTAGCAATCGTAAGCTCTAATTGCCTAATAGACTTCGATTGGAGAACATTAGATGATTGGCATACTAGTGATCACGCACCAATCATTATAAACACCAACAATGGTCCACCTTTACAGGGATCGCCACGATGGAATCTTGACAAGGCGGACTGGGGTAAATTTCGTGAGCTAAGCGAAATTGAGGGGGATGCAGGACAAGTTGAAAATATCGATGATGCCATAGACTTACTGAATGGAACTCTCCATACAGCAGGAGTCAATTCAATTCCAAAAACAACAGGGTTATTCAAACGACGACCAGTCCCGTGGTGGTCTTCAGAACTAACTGCCCTGCACAGAGCCACAAGAAGATCTCTAACACGATTGCGTAGACGCAGAACTGATGAGAATTTAATTATGTACAAGAAATGTAGAGCACAGTTCCGTCGTGCCATGAAAGAAGCAAGGCGCCAGTCATGGATGTCTTTTGTTTCCTCCATTAACAGTAGAACACCACCATCTTCTGTGTGGAGGAAAGTAAAAAAGATAGCTGGCAAATTCACCCCCAACCCACCACCAGTGTTGAAGGTGAATGGCCAGTATGTAACTGAAGCAAAGGAAGTTAGCAATGCCCTGGCTAATAATTTTTCAAATGTATCCAGCAAGTGTGAAGGAGCCCCTGGTCACCAGTATAGGAGCGCTGAAGAAAAGAAAATTTTAAATTTTGCAACAAGAAGGGAAGAGTCGTATAATTCTCCTTTCACTGAAAGAGAATTTGATTCCGCACTTGCTCATTGCAACGATACAGCCCCTGGACCCGATGGAATTCCATATGCAATGATTAAACATGTACATTTTAATACAAAGCTATTTATTTTAAGTATTATTAATAGAATATGGCATGATCATAGTTACCCAAGTGTTTGGGAACTAGCCATTATTTTAGCCTTTTTAAAACCCGGTAAAGACAAGTTTTTAGCAGCAAACTATCTTCCTATTGCATTGACATCTTGTTTATGTAAAATCATGGAGAAGATGGTCAATGCAAGGCTGATATGGTACCTTGAAAAGAAAGGTATTTTATCACCGATTCAATGTGGATTCCGAAAAATGCACTCAACGACTGATGTGTTGATACGACTAGAGTCTTCTATTTGTGAAGCCTTTGCTTCCAAACAGCACCATGTTACAGTATTTTTTTACCTTGAAAAGGCATATGATACCACATGGAGATATGGTATACTTAAAACCATTCATGAATTGGGATTGAGAGGAGAGCTGCCACTATTTATTCAGGCATTTCTTTCACGTAGAGTTTTTCAAGTGAGAGTTGGGGAAACTCTATCAGAGAGTAAGTGCCAGGAAGAAGGAGTTCCTCAGGGTAGTGTGCTGAGTGTAACCCTTTTTGCACTAGCAATTAATGGGATATCCAAAGCCATTCCCCAGGATGTTCTCTCAACATTATTTGTGGATGATCTCTCAATATCATTTGCTGGCACTAGAATGGCAATGGTTGAGAGAAAAATCCAACACTCTATTGATAAAATTATCCAGTGGGCTGACATGAATGGATTTAAGTTCTCGACAAGTAAAACTACCGTTGTCCATTTTTGTCGTATCCGGGGAGTACATCCAGACCCGGATATATACATTAAAGGTCAACGGATACCATGTGCAAGAGAAGCTAAATTTTTAGGTTTGATATTTGATTGTAGGCTGACATGGGTTTCTCACTTAAAAGCATTAAAAGCTAAATGTGTTGAAGCTCTGAATATCTTAAAAGTATTGTCCCATACATCGTGGGGGCCAGACCGCAATACTATTTTAAAATTATACAAGGCCTTGATTTTTTCCAAAATTAGTTATGGTTGTGAGGTATATTCTTCAGCCACCCCAAGCCGGTTAAAAATATTAGACTCGATACATCATGCAGGTATTAGATTGTCTACTGGAGCTTTTAAAACCTCGCCTATCCCAAGTCTCCTTGTTGATGCTGGAGAGTTACCTCTAGACCTATACCGAATGTCTTCCATTCTTCGGTATTGGTTTAGATTGCAAAGACTCCCTAACTCTCTCGCCTTTCAGACTGCAAGCCTTGTAAGACACGCATCATACTTTGAGTTGCACCCAAAATCTCCTCAACCTTATGGCTTTCGGGTGAAACGATTATTAAATAGTCTGGATTTAATTAGAAATAAGGTACTTCCATTCAAGGTATCACCAACGCCTCCATGGAAGTTACCAGAGATATCTTTTTGTAAATATTTTATTGGAGATAAGAAGAATATGTCAGACCTAGAAGCCAGGTCTCTTTTTAATGAACATGTTAGAGAACATAGAGGATCAACTTTTATCTATACTGATGGCTCCAAATCTGATGCTGGCGTTGGATTTGGAGTACATAGTAATGGTTTTAATTGTATAGGTGCACTTCCTCTGACCGCTTCCATATTTACTGCCGAACTGTATGGCATATTAACCGCTATTGAGAAAATAGCGTTGGAGAAGGAGGGTAATTTTACAATTTTTAGTGATGCAAGGAGTGTCCTTCAAGCTATGGAAGTTTTTAATTCTAATAACCCTTTAGTTTTAAAGATTTTAGAATGGCTTTTCATAATTGGACGGAGAGGTATAACAGTTCAATTTTGTTGGGTTCCAGCACATGTAGGTGTGTCTGGGAATGAGAAGGCAGATTCACTGGCTAAGGAGGCTGCATCAGAGTTGCTGCCAAGAAGGTATCCCATTCCCTGTGATGATTTCTTACCTGACATCAAGAAATTGGTTTGCAATAAATGGCAACAGCAATGGGATAGTCAAGATGGCAATAAAATGCGAGAGATAACAAATGACATATCTCCTTGGAGGTATAATATGATGCCCCGAAAATGGGAGACGTCTCTTTGTCGTCTCCGTATTGGTCACACTCGGTTTACACACGAGTTTTTGCTGAAGGGCCAACACCAACCATATTGTGACGACTGTGTAGTACCTCTAACAGTAAGGCATTTGTTGACCGAATGCCCCAATTATAACAACTTGCGGAATAGATATTTGTTTGAGGCTCGAGGTGAGGGTGGCAGGTTCATCCTTGCCAAGATTCTTGGAAATGATGTGTCCTACCATGCAAGTGGCATTTTTAGATTTATTTCAGAAGCAGGTCTTCTGAAAAATATTTAACTTTTATTACATTCAACTTTTATGATTTTAATTGAATACTCTTTTATTTTTTATTTTATTTTATCTTTTATTTTTGTATACATAAATTAAATGTTACCGGCGTCAATGACCTCAGATGTCAGGATGCCTGAAAACTTTGAATCAATCAATCAATCAATCGTGACGGGCAAGAGGGCTCTCGAACTTGGGGAAATTGCTCCCCCAGTTTGAATCTAAATTTCTCTCTTTCTTATCTTTTTCTTCCTCTTTATATTGCTTCAACCTTCTCCTAATATTATAAACTTTCTTTCATGATGCTGTCCCAACCCTATGAGTAAAATTTTCCATATGTATATGTGTATATTTTTACATATATATGTGTGTTTATTATCTTTTTTTTTCTCTTTATGGCATGGATGTTTCTACATCTGTTATTGATACTTGGGCGGATGTTTCTGCATCCGGTATTGCTGCCTGCTTTGATGAATGTGAAAGGTGTCGCGGTTGGGAGGTGTTTGTGCTCAAAGCTATATGTGAGTGTATAGGATGATATCAGCCATCCCGAAGATGGTTTGGACCTTTTTGGCGGAACTATTCCAAGTGTTGGGTCTTCGGAATCCAGGGGGATCCAATGCTTGGGGTAGGACTCTCGGCTTCTGGCCGGAAGCCCGTCATTACAGATATGGAGAGGATGATTCCATAGTTTCTTGGTCTCAGTCCTAACAGGCGGGTTCAGCTTACACCTGTGCCTCTATATCTGTTTTGATGCTATCCTTTGGGTAGGGTATGGAGTGGACCATCTGGAAAGTATACTCTCACTGTGCCGGTAGTGGAGAGTGCAAATTTCCTTCCCAACATGTGATGCCTTAATGTTCTCAAGCAGGTAAATCAAACTATTCAAAAAATCACTCTTCTCTTTTCTTTATTCCGATGGATTCTTGTGAGAATGACCCCACCTCCCCTGGATATGCTGACTCGCCCCCGGCACTGTTGACGACCTCTGGCAATTCATTTAAAGAAAACTCCGTTGACGACGTAGGAACTAAAAAGGACTATTCTTTAAACACTCGGAAAAAGGGTAATTTGGGCAACACAGGAAAACTGAATGTCCAGCATGTTACCCAAATCCCTTTAGAAGCTAATTATGATATGCTACATAAAATATTTGAGTGTTATGGATTAATAAAAGAAATTAGAATGAAACCTCAAGATGATAATTGGGAATCTTGGTTATAATTTAATTGTCATGTGGAAGCATTTAATGCAAGCTGTAATTATGTTGATATTAAAGTAGGTAATATGAATGTTAAGGGTGCTTTGTGTGATGGGGCACCTAAAGATCTGGATGTCTACAGACCAGCAGACTGGGCTGATAAAGATATAAAGGCAGATATGCCATCCCAAAGAAAGCCAAAACCACCAATGTGGCTTCTTGCTCAATATGTAGGAGGTACGGAAAATTATTTCAAGATCTGCAAATTTCTTCAGAGGAAGGTAGGTACGATCGCTCCTGGAGATATATCTCTATTCGGGAAGAAAAGTTACTTGATAAAGGCCAAGTCATACACACAGTCTGTTATACTGTCCAATTTGAAGACAGTAAATGATGATATAAAATTGGACATCAAACCTCATCTAAACTTTAGCTATGGAAGGGGAGTGGTTTTTAATAGGGATCTGTATGAATTTACTGAAGAGGAGATATTGGCTATGTGTCCTCTATCAGTGTGGAAAGTACATAAAGTACCTGGAACATCAATGATTGTTCTTACTTTCCAGGATGCAGATGTATCTTTCCACATAGACATAGAAAACGAAAGGATCAGATTTCAACCATTTAAGCAGAAGCCACTGCAATGTAATAATTGCTTTAAATTTGGACATCTTTCCAAAGTTGGCAATAGTGAAAAAATTTGTAATACTTGCTCCAATATTTACCATGGGGAATGTACACTTGAGGCAAGGTGCTTAAACTGCAACTCTAATCATAAATCTAATGATAGGAGTAGCCAGTTTTATAAGTTAGAAGAGGCTGCCCTCAATAAATCAATTATTGAACATGTAAGCATGGGGCATGCCAAGAAATTATTAAATAAATCTAATACTTATGCAAAGACATTAAAAACAGAAGAAAA
This sequence comes from Palaemon carinicauda, assembly GCF_036898095.1. Taxonomy (NCBI): domain Eukaryota; kingdom Metazoa; phylum Arthropoda; class Malacostraca; order Decapoda; family Palaemonidae; genus Palaemon; species Palaemon carinicauda. The sequence goes on from NC_090751.1 coordinate 15,244,402, forward strand.
AGTTCCTCGGGAATCATCTCACCCACCTACTACTGTAGGTAGTTCTTGAAAAAGGAATTCACCATCTATTGATAAAGTGCTGCATAAGACAAGAACATCTCCTAAAGATTTATCATTGAGTATCAACAAAAAGACATTGCCCACCACTATCAAACCTTTGCCCCCCATTACAAAGGATAGTACTAACCTCTCCCAGGCCATATCCTTGCCTGATTTAATTGAGATTCCACCTGACACCAAGTTATCAGGTGTACCTGTGGTGGGGAAGGTACAAAAACCTGGTAACTCACAACCTATTAATCGTAAAAGAGAGAGACCTCCATCTCTCTCACCCCCTTCCATAAGAAATACTAGAATTATGACATCAAATAAATATGATGTTTTGTCTGTTGATGTTGCCGATCAACCAGAAGACAATTTAAATAAATCAGAAATTCAAGTTGAGGTCCACCATCCCCCTCAACGAAATAGATAAAAAAGATACAAAGAAAAACACCAACGTAAAACCCAACATAACAAGACCATCTCTGAAGAAACCTACAGGTAATAATGTTAGATTAAAAACTGCTAATGGGAAGACCTCATCCAAGATGTCTTCCTGAAATAATCCATAGTTTTCTCCTTAATTTTGCAATGGAACTGTCAGGGTTTAAGGGCGAAATTTGAAGAACTTAAGCTCCTAATTCATGAACATTCCCCCATAATTGTATGTCTACAGGAAAGTATGCTTGATGCTAACACTCCTAGTCCTCGAGAGTATGTTAGCTATAGAACACCATATAATCATCAAGCAGGGAGCCATGATGGAAATCTCATGTACATTCGTCGAGATGTTCCCCAAATACCTATGTCTATATGTACAACACTGCAGGCAGTGGCTGTACAAATTGATATAGGAAGAAAATATACAATATGCTCTCTCTACTTGCCTCCAAATGATAATATTTTATATGATGATTTAGCAGAGGTCATTCATCAACTCCCTCAACCATTTCTCTTACTGGGAGATATGAATGGTAGACATCCTTTATGGGGTGATATTTTAGCAAGCACAAAGGGCAATATTATCTCATCAATTGTGGAGAATGAGGATGTGGGACTCCTTAATACAGGAGAGCCCACACACTTCCATGTTCAGACAGGTACCTTGTCATGTATTGACCTTTCAATTGCAAGCTCTAACTGCCTTCTTGATTTTGATTGGAGGACATTAGATGATTGGCATACTAGTGATCATGCACCAATCATTATAAACACCAACAAGGGTCCGCCTTTATAAAGATCGCCACGATGGAATCTTGACAAGGCAGACTGGGTTAGATTTTGTGAGCTAAGTGAAATCGAAGGGAGTGCAGATCAGTTTGAAAGTATTGATGATACCATAGACCTACTGAATGGAACTCTCCATACAGCAGGAATCAATTCGATTCCCAAAACCACAGGAATATTCAAAGGACGACCAGTCCCGTGGTGGTCTTCAGAATTAACAGCCTTGCACAGAGCCACCAGAAAATCTCTTGACTAGATTGCGTAAACGCCGTACGGAGGAAAATTTGATAACGTATAAAAAGTGTAGAGCACAGTTCCGCCGTGCCATGAAGGAAGCTAGACGACAATCTTGGGTGGCTTTTGTTTCCTCCATTAATAGTAAGACACCACCATCTTCTGTATGGAGGAAAGTAAAAAAGATTGCAGGCAAATTCACCCCAAACCCACCACCAGTGTTGAAGGTGAATGGTCAGTATGTGACTGAAGGAAATGAAGTTAGCAATGCCCTGGCTGACCATTTTTCAAATGTATCCTGCAAGAGTGTAGCAGCTCCTGATCACCAGTACAGGAGCACTGAAGAAAAAAAAAATTTAAATTTTGCAACAGGAAGGGAAGAGTCATATAATTCTCTTTTCACTGAAAGAGAATATGATTCGGCACTTTCCACTTGCAACGATACAACCCCTGAACCCGATGGAATTCCATACGCAATGATTAAACATGTGCATTTTAATACAAAGTTGTTTATTTTAAGCATTATTAATAGAATATGGCATGATCATAGTTATCCAAGTGTTTGGGAACTAGCCATTATTTTAGCCTTTTTAAAACCCGGTAAGGACAAGCTTTTAGCAGCAAACTACCGACGTATTGCATTGACATCTTGTTTATGTAAAATTATGGAGAAGATGGTCAATGCAAGACTGATGTGGTACCTTGAAAAGAATGGTATTTTATCACCGATTCAATGTGGATTCAGAAAAATGCACTCAACGACTGATGTGCTGGTACGACTCGAGTCCTCCATTTGTGAAGCGTTTGCTTCCAAACAGCACCATGTGACAGTCTTTTTTGATCTTGAAAAGGCATATGATACCACATGGAGATACGGTATACTTAAAAGAATCCATGAGTTAGGATTAAGAGGAGAGCTACCACTATTCATTCAGTCATTTCTTTCACATAGAGTTTTCCAAGTGAGAGTTGGGGAAGCTCTATCACAGAGTAAATGCCAGGAAGGAAGAGTTCCTCAGGGGAGTGTGCTGAGTGTAACTCTTTTTGCACTAGCAATTAATGGGATATCCTCAGTCGTTCCCCGGGATGTTCTCGCAACATTATTTGTGGATGATCTCTCCATATCATTTGCTGGGACTAAAATGGCAATGGATGAGAGAAAAATCCAACTCTCTATTGATAAAATTATCCATTGGGCCGATATGAATGAATTTAAGTTCTCGACAAGTAAAACTAAAATTGTCCATTTCTGTCGTATCCGGGGAGTACATCCAGACCCGGATATATACATCAAAGGTCAACGGATCCCATGTGCAAGTGAAGCTAAATTTTTAGGGTTGATATTTGATTGTAGGCTTACATGGGTTTCTCACTTAAAAGCATTAAAAGCTAAATGTGTTGAAGCTATGAATCTTTTAAAAGTTTTGTCCCATACATCATGGGGGGCAGACCGCAATACAATTTTAAAATTATACAAGGCCTTGATTTTTTCCAAAATTAGTTATGGATGCGAAATATACTCCTCAGCAACCCCAAGCCGGTTAAAAATATTAGATTCAATACATCATGCTAGCATTAGATTGTCCACAGGAGCCTTTAGAACTTCACCTATCACAAGTCTCCTTGTTGATGATGGGGAGTTGTCTCTAGACCTTTACCGAATGTCCTCTATTATTCGGTATTCATTTAGATTGCAAAGACTCCCTAATTCTTCTGCCTTTCAGACTGCAAGCCTTGTAAGACACTCAACCTACTTTGAGCTGCACCCAAAATCTCCTCAACCTTTTGGGTTTCGGGTGAAACAATTATTAAACAATCTGGATTTAATTAGAATTAATGTGCTTCCATTCAAGGTACCATCAACGCCTCCATGGAAATTACCTGACATATCTTTTTGTAAATACTTTATTGGTGTTAAGAATAATATGACTGACTTAGAATCCAGGTCTCTTTTTATGGAACATGTCGAAGAACATAGGGGATCGACTTTTATATATACTGATGGCTCCAAATCTGATGCTGGCGTTGGATTTGGAGTACATAGTAATGATTTTAATTGTAGAGGTACACTTCCTCTAACAGCTTCCATATTTACTGCCGAACTGTATGGCATACTAACCGCTATTGAGAAAATAGCTTTGGAAAAGGAGGGTAATTTTACCATTTTTAGTGATGCAAGGAGTGTTCTTCAAGCTTTAGAAGTTTTAAATTCTAGTAACCCTCTAGTTTTAAAGATTTTAGAATGGCTTTTTATTATTGGACGGAGAGGTGCCGTATAACAGTTCGATTTTGTTGGGTTCCAGCACATGTAGGTGTGTGTGGGAATGAGAAGGCCGATTTATTGGCGAAGAATGCGGCATCCGAGTTGCTACCAAAGAGGCATCCCATTCCCTGTAACGATATCCTACCTTCCATCAAGAAATTGGTTTGTAATAAATGGCAACAGCACTGGGATAGTTAAGATGGCAATAAAATGAGGGAAGTAACAAATACCATATCACCTTGGAGGTATAACATGATACCCCGAAAATGGGAGACGACTCTTTGTCGCCTCCGAATTGGTCACACACGCTTGACACACGAGTTTCTGCTGAAGGGCCAACACCAACCGCATTGCGAGGACTGTTTAGTACCTTTAACAGTGAGGCATTTGTTGACCGAATGCCCTAATTTTACTAACTTAAGAAATAGATATCTGTTTGAGGCTCGAGGTGAGGATGGCAGGTTCATCCTTGCCAAGATTCTTGGACATGTGTCCTACTATGCGAGTGGAATTTTTAGATTTATTTCAGAAACAGGTCTTCTGAAAACTATTTAACTATTGTAATGACTTCTTAACTTTTATGGTTTTAATTGAATTCTCTTTTAATTTTCATATATAGTAAATGCTATCGGGGTCAATGACCTTAGATGTCAGCATGCCAGAAAACTTTCGATCAATCAATCAATCAATCAATCCCCAAGTGCAAGCATTGTTCGTGAGCACTGGGAAAACGAAGAGGATGGTCTCTAGAAATACCATCTCAGCCTGGATTCGCAAGGTAATACACCTAACCTTGAATCCTGACCCTCCTCCGTCACGTCGCCCTAGAGCACATGATGTCAGGGGCATACCTACGTCCCTGGCCTTCAAGTAAAACTATTCAGTGACGCAGGTCCTGCAAGCTGGGGTGTGGAAGCATCAGACGACCTTCACAGCCCACTACCTGCAAGACGTGACACACAGGAGACGCGATACGTTCTCTATCGGTTCTGTGGTGGCTGCACAACAGCTGGTCTAACATCAGGCTCCTTAATGGACAGGTAGCAGAAAGTTGAGGGCATTGTTACCTGGTTTTAGTCTGCATGAATGAAAAGGTTTGTCTGGCCCTTATTCTTTTGTCCATCCTCTCCTCCCTTGGAGGAAGCAGCATCCTGGGTTCTCTGCACAGCTGACCTTAAACCACTGCAGGTAAACAATGCTTCCTTGTGTGCCTAGTATTAAGGTTAATACTGTCACGTCCCTATACCACGACGAGGTGTTATTGGGAGAGTCCTAGCCTAGAATTCCATCTGAAGAACTCCAGGTCAACTTCCTAGGACGAGTCACGCTTCTCACCTTCACACACAGCTTATGTAGGCTGCAGCAGTTGCACAACAATGCTAGCGAGGTGTAGGGACTCCTTATTTCCTGAGTACTTATACACTCAAATATTGAGTCCCCGGGCAAAGCCAAAGCCAGTATGGCAGGGACTTACCACCCTTCCTAAGGGGTGAGTCACCCATATCAAATAGCGTGGTTTGTATTTCAGTTACGGAACAAATGACAAATTCGTAGATAATTTGTATTTTTCCTAACTATACAAACCTTAGCTATTTAATCAAACTTGCCCGCCAGCCCTGTCCCCGTGAAGTCCTACCTCTAAGCAAAGTGAAGTATTCACAGGTGTGTGGGGGGGGGGTAGCAAGCTACTCCTCCCTACCCCCTGCTAAGTAGCGGTGGGGTAGTAAACCCTCGTTAAAATTCTAATGGCTCGTCATTTCAACTACGCCGAAGTAATAACCCATATTAAATAGCTAAGGTTTGTATAGTTAGGAAAAATACAAATTATCTACGAATTTGTCATTTTTTGGGCTCGGCCATGTCGTCCTGATGGGAGCTTATCAGAGAATTAACTTGAAAGTACTATATCTGTGGGTTTGTATAAGTGCCTTTACTTTGAATGAGTTCCTTATATGGTCTCTTAGACCTTTATATATGACATTACCGTTATTTGTCATATCCACTAAGCTTGGAACTAACTTAGGGCTTCCTGACCCCTGCAAGGAAATTGTCGACTTCGACTATAAGAATTCAAAGTTTGCATTTCCGTAGGGACGCAAGGGAAACTTCTTTTGAGATTACCTGGTTGTGCTTTGGAAATCATTACTATCAGGGTATCTATTTAAGGAAAATAGAAAAACTCTGGAATCTTTTATTTTATTACTGAGGATAGAAGAAGACACAGATACATTTTTTTTTTTTTTTTCATAAGCAAAACAAAATAATAATAATGTATCATGAGAAGGAGCCTAGCCTGCATATATGAACATCATGGTTATATATATATATATATATATATATATATATATATATATATATATATATATATATATATATATATATATTTTTTTTTTTTTTTGACCTGTAAGGGAAGAATATACATATATCAATTCATTTGTTAAAATGCTACTCAATAATGTGTAATGTTGGATATACTTCAACACTGTGTAAAAATGTTCACACGACACTGGTGTTATTGGTTAGATTCTGCACCTATATAGAACAGTCCCTTGATCACCATAGTGATTTTCACGAGAAGGTATTACACTCGAGGGTGCTAATGTTGGTGTGAGAATGTTATATGCACACATTCATTGTTCTGTCTCATATCTCTTCAATGTGATATAGAATTATTTAGAGTTGTAGGTTACTTCTTGAATAAGTCAAAGTTAAATTAAGTTTAAACAAATTTATTGTTAACTCCATCACTGGAGTATGGATGGTTTGGTCGGAAGACCATTCCGTATGAAAATATAAGTAGAACTAACAAAACATAGGTTTGCGTTTATAACGTTATATTAGTTATCTCAGCATTTATTACAAATATGATTACACAAGATTATAATCGGAAGCTATCTGGTTCCGTGTAGAGATCAAAGGTCAAGTGTTTCTCCCGGGATGCTTGTAATATGTTGACTCTACATAAATAATGTTACCTATGCAATGATTTAGCTTGGTCTTACTTTCACATCCTGTTATGGCTTGTCATTCGCACACTCCCAACTTCTCCAATGATCCCTTGGGTCATGGGTTTATAATGTATATTTGTTCCGTAACTGAAATACAAACCACGCTATTTGATATGGGTAAGTACTTCGGCGTAGCTGAAATGAGGGGCCATTAGATTTTTAACGAAGGTTTACTCTTAATCTTTTTTGCTTTCTCTTTCAGTTTGTGTGTTTGGAAGTTGGCCTCTCTCCTTATCATGCGGAAATGCCCTGGTTTACCCGACCGCCCTTGTGGGACTTATATGTCAGCGGTTGAGACGGACCCTCACACCTTGTGTCCGTTCTGCAGAGGTCAACGGTGTGATAAGGATAAAGTGTGCAGTGAATGCAGGGAGTGGTCTACCTCCCAGTGGGAGAGATTTTCCCGGTGACTGAAGAAGTCTAAGCGGGATCTTGCTCCTTCAAGGGTTTCCTTGAAGAAAGAAAATTCCAAGGACTCTTCTTCTGTTGTCCGAACCTCCTTCAAAGCTCCCAATCGATCGGTCTCTCCCGAGAGGCCGTCGAGTGGTAGCGTAGGCCGTTCTTTTGTTGACCGACCTCTGGGTTCGGGAGAGGGAGTTGCCTCCCATAGCAAGGCAGCTCCTCCTCCTCCTCCGGGGGAGGATTTATCTGTTTCTGTTTATAATGATGATTTATTGCAGCTTTGGGCTTCCTTGAGGTTTAAGGGTCCGCCCTCCAGGGAAGCCCTGTTTGACTTGATCCAGTTGGGTGCAGCTGTCAAACAGTCGCCAGTGATAGCGGAGGTTGACCATCTGTCTATCGTCGACGTTGTTGTGGCAGAGGCTTCCGACAGGTCGGGTCAAACCCCTGCCTTGGGTGCTGATGTTGCTGAAGGCTCAGTTCTCCCCTCCGAACATCCTTCGAGGGAGGAGCCGAGTCCAACAGTCTCTCATGCAGGTGATTCTCCCCCTCGGGGGAGTTCACTGACAGAGACTCCTCTTCGGAGGACCGACGATGGTGTTTCTGCTCCCAGAGGACGTATCCGTTGCAAGGCTCGCCCTCCTCTTCGCCATAGAGGTCTTCCTTCTCCCCACAAGGGAGTTAAGAGACGCCTCTTCGGCTCCTCGCCCTGACCGTCCCCTGCAGAGGATCCTCCTCGTCGAGAGTCGACCGTTGCAGCCGCATCTCTGGACCTCTCTGCAGATTGTTCGTGATCTCTTACGCCTGCCAGACCAGCTGATACTCCTTCACCGTTCGTGGCAGCTGATGCGCAGTGGGCGCCCTCGCACCCCGTTATCCAACGGGCACCGGTCCCTTCGGGGCAAAAGGGCTTGTCTCACAATGTGAGCAAGTCCCTTAAGTGCCAGGTTTTACCTGTGCGCCCACAATCTCCTGCGCGCAAGCCTTCTCCTGTTCCTGCTGTTGCTGAGATTCATCCTGTGCCGGAAACAACGCGCCAGTAATCTCCTATGGCAGAGTTGACATGTCAGCACTCTCCTGCTCGCCATCGATCTCCTGCTCGCCAGCGCTCTCCTGCTCGCAAGCTCTCTCCTGCGCGTCGGCGATCTCCTCCTTGCCAGCGCAAATCTGCGCGCCCTGATTCTGATATGCCCCCTGCGTGCCCATGATCTCCAGCTCGCCAGCGCGTAACTACCCACCATTGCTCACCCGCGCGCCCACGATCTTCGGATCTGGGCGTAGAAAGGAAGCCTCGCCCTTCGCCTTCTCGCCAGCGTTAACCTGCGCGCCCTCGGAACTCGCCATCTCGTCAACCCTCGCATACGCGCCATCACGCGCAGTCACCTTTGCGCCCACAGGTTCCAGCTCCTACCGTGCGCACTTCCAGAGGTGAACGGGACATGACGTCCCCACGAGTAGTCTCCTTCACGCGCTTCTAAGCCTGCTGATCTTGCGCCCCATCTGTCTTCTCCAGATCGCGCACCTGCACGCCAGCGATCTCCGGCGCGCCCCATCGCCTGCGTGCCATCACTCGCCAGCACGCCCACGCGCCTGCTCGCAGAAGATCACCTGCGCGCCCACGCGCAACCTTACCTGTGAGCAGTCGCTCACCTGCTCGCCCTGCGCGCCATCGCTCTCCTGTGCGCCATCGCTCGCCTGCTCTCCGTTGTTCACCTACGTGCCGTTATTCTCCTGGTCACCAACACTCGCCTGCGCGCCCACGCGCACCCTCGCCTGCGCCTCCATCTCCATGCGCCCGCGCGAACCTGGGATTGTTCCATCGCGAGCCCAAGCGCAATTCACTCCGGGTTTCCTTTGGGCTTCCTTGGGGTTTAAGGGTCCGCCCTCCAGGGAAGCCCTGTTTGACTTGATCCAGTTGGGCGCAGCTGTCAAACAGTCGCCAGTGATAGCGGAGGTTGACCATCTGTCTATCGTCGACGTTGTTGTGGCAGAGGCTTCCGACAGGTCGGGTCAAACCCCTGCCTTGGGTGCTGATGTTGCTGAAGGCTCAGTTCTCCCCTCCGAACATCCTTCGAGGGAGGAGCCGAGTCCAACAGTCTCTCCTGCAGGTGATTCTCCCCCTCGGGGGAGTTCACTGACAGAGACTCCTCTTCGGAGGACCGACGATGGTGTTTCTGCTCCCAGAGGACGTATCCGTTGCAAGGCTCGCCCTCCTCTTCGCCATAGAGGTCTTCCTTCTCCCCACAAGGGAGTTAAGAGACGCCTCTTCGGCTCCTCGCCCTGACCGTCCCCTGCAGAGGATCCTCCTCGTTGAGAGTCGACCGTTGCAGCCGCATCTCTGGACCTCTCTGCAGATTGTTCGTGATCTCTTACGCCTGCCAGACCAGCTGATACTCCTTCACCGTTCGTGGAAGCTGATGCGCAGTGGGCGCCCTCGCACCCCGTTATCCAACGGGCACCGGTCCCTTCGGGGCAAAAGGGCTTGTCTCACAATGTGAGCAAGTCCCTTAAGTTCCAGGTTTTACCTGTGCGCCCACAATCTCCTGCGCGCAAGCCTTCTCCTGTTCCTGCTGTTGCTGAGATTCATTCTGTGCCGGAAACAACGCGCCAGTAATCTCCTATGGCAGAGTTGACATGTCAGCACTCTCCTGCTCGCCATCGATCTCCTGCTCGCCAGCGCTCTCCTGCTCGCAAGCTCTCTCCTGCGCGTCGGCGATCTCCTCCTTGCCAGCGCAAATCTGCGCGCCCTGATTCTGATATGTCCCCTGCGTGCCCATGATCTCCAGCTCGCCAGCGCGTAACTACCCACCATTGCTCACCCGCGCGCCCACGATCTTCGAATCTGGGCGTAGAAAGGAAGCCTCACCCTTCGCCTTCTCGCCAGCGTTAACCTGCGCGCCCTCGGAACTCGCCATCTCGTCAACCCTCGCATACGCGCAGTCACCTTTGCGCCCACAGGTTCCGGCTCCTACCGTGCGCACTTCCAGAGGTGAACGGGACATGACGTCCCCACGAGTAGTCTCCTTCACGCGCTTCTAAGCCTGCTGATCCTGCGCCCCATCTGTCTTCTCCAGATCGCGCACCTGCACGCCAGCGATCTCCGGCGCGCCCCATCGCCTGCGTGCCATCACTCGCCAGCACGCCCACGCGCCTGCTCGCAGAAGATCACCTGCGCGCCCACGCGCAACCTTACCTGTGAGCAGTCGCTCACCTGCTCGCCCTGCGCGCCATCGCTCTCCTGTGCGCCATCGCTCGCCTGCTCTCCGTTGTTCACATACGTGCCGTTATTTTCCTGGTCACCAACACTCGCCTGCGCGCCCACGCGCACCCTCGCCTGCGCGCCCACGCGCACCCTCGCCTGCGCGCCCACGCGCACCCTCGCCTGCGCCTCCATCTCCACGCGCCCGCGCGAACCTGCGATTGTTCCATCGCGCGAACACCAGCGCGAGCCCAAGCGCAATTCACTCCGGGTTTCGCAACACGAGCTTCTTAGCGAGTCTTCAGGAGCAAGAGCAGTCAGGTCATCTTAACGGCTCCCCCCCCCCCCCCCCCCCCCGCAAGCGCAGAACAGCGCACTCGCAGGAGGAGGGGAGGCCTTCAGAGAGGTCTAGGCACCAATCTTCTTCCCTTTCTTTTCAGGCAGGCCCTGTGGTATCTACTCCGAAGGATCGCCCGATCCCCTTCCCTCCAGCGGGAGTCTCTGACACTGCGTCTGTCAGTAAGCAGCCATGGTTTGGGTCCCTTATCAGAGCTGTCGTTCAGGCTGTTAAGCCTGCCTTCGCTGATTTGGGTCTCAAACCAACGGCAGCTCTGACCCCACTGAAGAGGAAGAGAGGAGTAGAGATCGTGGTGACTTCTCCCAGGGTCAAACTGGCTCCTAAGAAGTCCGTAAGGAAGGCTCCTTCCCCCCCTCAGACGTTCTCTCCTTCTCCTGTGGACGAAGCTTTTCCGTCCTCATGGGAATCTACCGAGGTGAGACCTTCTCCCACCGCACCAATGGGAGAAACCCCACCACGAGTAGGAGAATCGTCCCGTGTTGGGGTGGAGAAGAGCCCTCAGACTTCGTTGCTGGAGTCCTGCATCCCTCCTAGAAGGGAACCAAAGGACTCGAAGACTATCCCAAAGTCTTCCAGGATTCGACTAGAGCCAGTGAGACCCCAGGAGAACGTCCGTCCACATGTCCCCCCAAGTAGAGCATCTGAGGACAAGAGACTTTGCTGCCAGTTCACCAGGAGGAGAGCAGCAAGAGTCAGAACATGCCTTCTGGCAAGTCTTGACTCTGATGAGGCATCTCAACGGGTTCAAGGACCCTGAGATCGTCCCTTGTGAGGGCAAGGACACGGTCCTGGACCGAGTCTTTGGCACTCAGAAACTCTCTAAGGCCAGTGCGGCTTTGCCCTGGTCCCAAGGGCTGAAGAGTGCCAGGGATAAGGTTGAGGGCCAGCTCTCCGAGCTCACCTCCTCCAGTCGTTCCACTGCTGGCAACCAGCTCCTCCCACCTCCTCGTGTCCAACAGAGGAGGTATTTTGAAATCATGGAGCAGTCTTGGTTAGCTCTTCCACTCCTCCACTCCGTGGAAGAGCTTTCCAGGGGAGTCTCTCTTGATAGACACTCCAGCCGGCAAGTGACATTTTCGGCAACAGAGATCCTGAGTCAGGAGAAGGTCGCAAAGTGTGCCATGCAGGCCACTTCGTGGCTGGATGTCTGGCTGGGGTCTCTGGGAATCCTGCTGCGATCCGAGGATCTGTCCAAGGAGAGCACCAGGAAGGCCCTGGAGACCTTCCTCCTTTCGGGCACACGCACCATTGAGTTTCTGGCCCATCACGTCTCGAACTTGTGGGCAATCTCGATCCTGAAGCGACGTGATGCGGTGACCAAGAGGTTCCACTCGAAGGTCCCATCCGTGGATGTCTGCAAGCTCAGACACTCTTCCCTCCTGGGAAAGAGTTTGTTTGAGCCCAAGGATGTGGAACAGGCGGCTGATAGGTGGAGAAAATCGAACCAGGATTCTCTTCTCCACAGGGATTTTACAACAAAGCCCTACAAACCTCCAGCACCTCAACAACTTCGCCAGTCCAAGACGACGAAACCGGCAGCGGCAGCAAAGACGACGGTGTCCAAGCAGCAGCCCTTTCCTGCCAGAGATAAGAAGGGCAAAAAGTCTTCCAGGGGAGGCAAGAATCCTAGAGGGAGCGGCCGAGGCCGCAAACGCTAGGATTGGCAATCCCCCTGCATGTCCACCAGTGGGGGGATGCCTGAAAAGTTGCGCATTCAGGTGGCAGCAACTCTGGGCCGATTCCTGGATGATCTCCGTGATCAGTCAGGGATATCGCGTCCCGTTCATAACATCTCTTCCTCCCCTGACAGCCAATCCAGTGTCGTTGAGCTCCTATGCCATGGGATCAGCAAAGGGGCTAGCCCTACGGACAGAAGTCAAGACCATGCTGAAGAACATGCTCTCCTGGAGGACGTGGACGGCTCCCCAGGCTTCTTCAGTTGACTCTTTCTTGTAAAGAAGGCGTCTGGCGGCTGGAGACCAGTCATCGACCTCAGCTCTGAACAAGTTTGTCAAACAAACTCCGTTCAGCATGGAAACAGCAGACACAGTCAGACTTGCAGTGAGACCATAAGACTTCATGTGTACACTGGATCTGAAGGACCCGTACTTCCAGATCCCAATCCATCCGTCTTCCAGGAAGTACTTAAGATTCAGCCTAGACAACAAGATCTACCAGTTCAAGATGCTGTGTTTCGGTCTCTCCACAGCACCCCAGGTATTCACCAGTGTGTTCACCCTGTTCTCTTCGTGGGCACACAGGATCGGCATCTGTCTCCTCCATTATCTGGACGACTGGCTGATCCTGGCAGACTCGGAATCGACCCTTATTCAACACCGAGACAAGCTTCTGGGAATTTGCCAAGATCTAGGGATCATGGTAAATCTCGAGAAGTCTTTTCTGCTTCCATCTCAACGACTGGTATATCTAGGCATGATATTGGACACCAATCTCCACAAAGCCTTTCCATCAGACGACAGGATAGCAAGGCTGAGTGTTGCAGATCCTTTCCTCAGACGAGGAGAGCTTCCAGCCCAATCGCGGTTACGTCTCCTAGGTCACCTTTCCTCCTTGGCCCGTCTAGTTCCAAACAGCCGCCTCAGGATGAGATCCCTGCAATGGCAGTTGAAGTCCTGGTGGAATCAAGGCCACGATTCCCCGGACATTCTGGTCCCTATGGGTCCTGCGGAACTGACGGACCTTCAGTGGTGGGTGACAGACAAAAACCTCCGAAAGGGAGTGGATCTTCTCGTCTTCCCCCCGGATTTGATGCTGTTCTCGGACGCTTCAAAAGAAGGGTGGGGGCCCCACGTTCTGAACCACAGGACATCAGGCCTATGGTCAGAATCAGAAAAGTGCCTCCACATAAATCTGCTAGAGATGAAGGCCGTATATCGGGCACTTCAACAGTTCCAACAAACCCTGGGGGGTCACTCCGTGGTGGTGATGAGCGACAACACCACAGTAGTGGCTTACATCAACAAGCAGGGAGGTACCTTTTCACAACAGCTATCCCATCTTGCAGTAGAGATACTGAGATGGACCGAAGTCCACTTGATTCCACTATCGGCTCGCTTCATTCCGGGCAAAAGGAATGTGCTCGCCGACAGTCTGAGCAGAGCATTGCAGATAGTGAGTACTGAGTGGTCTTTGGATCCTCTAGTAGCCAACTAAGTGCTGACTTTGTGGGGTTCCCCGACGGTGGACCTGTTCGCGACAGCCTTGAACTTCAAGCTTCCGTTGTACTGTTCCCCAGTCCCGGACCCCAAGGCACTCTGGCAAGATGCCTTCCAACAACGGTGGGACAACATCGACGTTTATGCCTTCCCACCGTTCTGTCTGATGAGAAGGGTGTTCAACAAGACCAGAATATCGGTCAACCTGTCAATGACTCTAATAGCTCCGCTATGGCATCATGCAGAGTGGTTCCCGGACCTTCTGCAGCTCCTGACGAAACTCCCGAGAGAACATCCTCCGCGACACGAGCTACTCAAGCAACCACACTGCAACATCTTCCACAAAGCCGTAGCATCGCTTCCGCTTCACGCCTGGAGACTATCCAGCATCTCCTCACAGAGAGAGGCTTTTCGCAACAAGTTGCGGAAAGGATGTCTCGGCACCTGCGAAAGTCATCCATAGGGGTCTACCAAGTGAAGTGGAGAGTCTTCTGTGGTTGGTGTTGTGGGAGGGATATCTCCCCTCGATGCCACTATTCCAGCAATAGCGGAGTTTCTTGTGTATTTGCGGGAAGAAATGCGCATTTGAGTCTCGGCAGTGAAAGGCTATCGCTCAGCCTTAAGCCTGGCCTTCAGGCTGAAAGGAATGGACATTTCCTCCTCGCTGGAACTTTCTCTACTCATACGAAGCTACGAGCTTACCTGCCCTCAGTCGGAAGTGAGACCTCCTCCATGGAACGTGGTTTGAGTCCTCAGGTCTCTTAAGAGACCTCCATTCGAACCACTACGCCAGGCTTCTGATCGTAACCTGACTTGGAAGATGGTGTTCCTACTTGCATTGGCCTCAGCCAAGCGAGTCAGCGAACTTCATGGTCTCTTGTACGACGTCGCCCATTCAAGGGGAGGTGGGGAGGTAATGTTCGGGTTCGTCCCTGAGTCCCTGAGTTTGTGGCTAAGATTCAAAATCCTGGGATTCCGGACCCCCGGTTCGACTCCTCCTGGATTTTGAGTCTCCGTTCTGTAACAAATGACCCAGACCATCTCCTACTGTGCCCAGTAAGGAGTCTGAGGCTCTATCTTAAAAGAACAGCTGCAGCTCGTCCTTGAGTGGGAGCATTGTTTGTGAGCACAGGAAGGATGAAGAGGAGGGTCACTAAGAACACCATCTCAGCATGGATTCGCAGGGTGATCCACCATTCCCTGAATCCAGACCCTCCTCCATCACGTCGCCCTAGAGCACACGATGTCAGAGGCATCGCTATGTCCCTGGCATTCAGTAACGCAGGTTCTACAAGCTGGGGTCTGGAAGCGTCAAACGACCTTCACAGCCCACTACCTGCAGGACGTGACCCACTGGAGGCTCGATACGTTCTCTATCGGCCCTGTGGTGGCTGCACAACAGCTGATCTAAACCTCAGGCTCCTTAATGGACAAGTAGCAGAAGGTTGAGGGCATTGTTACCTGGTTTTAGTCTGCATGAATGAAAAAGTATGCCTGGCCCTTACTCTTTTCTTCATCCTCCCCTCTCTTGGGGAAAGCAGCATCCTGGGTTCTCTGCACAGCTGACCTCAAACCACTGCAGGTAAACCATGCTTCCTCGTGTTCCTAGTATTAAGATAATACTGTCGCGTCCCCCATACCCTGACGAGGTGGTATTGGGAACGTCCTATCCTAGAATTCCATCTAAAGGATTCCAGGTCAACTTCCTAGGACGAGTCACACTTCATTCCTTCACACACAAGCTTATGTAGGCCGCACGTTCCTTGCAGAGCAAAGGATTTGCGAGGTGCAGGGACTCCTTATCTCGAGTGCTACACACTCGGATTCTGAGTCCCCGGGCAAAGCGAAAACCAGTAAGGCTGGGACTTACCACCCTTCCTAAGGGTTAAGTCACGCTATTTAAATAGCGTGGTTTGTATTTCGGTTACGGAATAAATTACAAATTCGTAGATACAGTAATTTGTATTTTTCCTAACCATGCAAACCTTAGCTATTTAATCATACTTGCCCGCCAGCTCTGTCTCCCTTGAAGTCCTACCTCTAAGCGAAGTGAATCAGTTCACCGGTGTGTGAGGGGGGAGGGGTAGCTAGCTACCCCTCCCCTACCCCCCGCTAACTAGCGAGGGGGTAGTTAACCCTCGTTAAAAATCTAATGGCTCGTCATTCAGCTACGCCGAAAGTAATACCCTATTTAAATAGCTAAG
Source organism: Palaemon carinicauda (assembly GCF_036898095.1). Classification (NCBI taxonomy): domain Eukaryota; kingdom Metazoa; phylum Arthropoda; class Malacostraca; order Decapoda; family Palaemonidae; genus Palaemon; species Palaemon carinicauda. The sequence continues at coordinate 15,260,512 of NC_090751.1, forward strand.
GTTTGTATGGTTAGGAAAAATACAAATTATCTACGAATTTGTCATATTTCAGATTTGGTCCTCCTTGGGGCTCACGGGTTCGCCCTCCAAGGAAGCTTTGCTTGATTTCATCCGCATGGAGGCTTCTGCCAAGCAGTCGTCGTCACTGTCAGAGGTAGATCCCCTGACACTTGTCGACGTTGTTGGGTCAGAGGTGTCTCATGCGGCTTCACCCATCTCCTCTGCCACTCCAGACTCTACGAAAGCTGCCGGCTTAATTTCCCCCGTTCCTGACCATCCTCCGAGGGGGAAACTAAGTTCATCATCAGTCTCTACTGCTAGTGTTTCTCTCCCTAGGGGGAATTCACTTACAGACTCCCCTTCGGAGGACTGCTGACGGTCAGCTTGCTGATCCAACAGCAGAGGAACCTCTAGACTGATCGTCCATTACTGCACCTGCAACCAGTCTTGTGACTTCGGTTCAGGACTTCTTTGCGAATCGTTCGTGATCTTTGGCGAATGGTTGTCCTTTTAAAGAACACGTTGACCATCCATCCGACAGACCTGCTGACCTTACATCGCCGTTCCTGTATGGGCCTAACAAGGCTCCACCAAAGTGCGCTATTGCGCGCCATCGTACTGCGCACCACGTGCCCGCACACCCTGACCAGCGCTGACTAGCAGCTTGTCAGGCACCAACGCTTTGGCGCACCACCCATCTTACTCGCCCTTACACAGGGCAGCAAGCTCACGCACTTACGCGCCAATATGCACCTACACGCTAACATGCCCCTACGCGCCATGCATGCCCACATGCGTACACACGCCAACGATCTCCTGCGCCCCAGCGCTCTCCAGCACCGATGCACCCTGCGCCCACGCGTCTGTTGGTGCTCACCTGCGCGCTAGCGCTCACCTATGCGCCAGTTAGTTGCGCAACAGCGCTCTCCCGCCCGCCAGCACACTCCGCGCGCCCCACATCACGCTCTCCTGAGTGTCATCTTGCGCTCCAACTAAGGTGCCAGTCAAAACCTGCGCGCCATCACTCTCCTACATGCAAGTTCGTAGGTGAGGCAACAATCTTATTGCCCTCACCTTTGACCAAGTTTTACCGGCACGCCAGCGCTCAATAGCTTTGCGCTCACTTGCGTGCCATCTTTCTCCTGCGCGTGCACCCTCTCTCTCCTATAGACGCGCTCCAACAATATCCCACGCGGCCATCATGATTCTGCTGCATGCCCACGCACTTGGAGACAGTCTCATCTTGCGCGCCAGTCAAAACCTGCACGCTATCACTCTCCTACACGCAAGTTCGTAGGTGAGGCAACAACCTTGTTGCCTTCACCTGCGCACCAAGTTTTACCGGCACGCCAGCGCTCACCAGCTTTGCGCTCACCTGTGTGCCATCTTTCTCCTGCGCGCGCACCCTCTCTCACCTATAGACGTGCTCCAACAATCTCCTGCGTGCCCATCATGATTTTGCTGCGCGCCCACGTCCTTGGAGACAGTCTCCAGCGTGCGCATTCAGAGACATTCTCCTGCGCGCACTAATTCTCGTACAGCCGCGCGCGAACACACTCCCACGCGCCTACGCGCACATCATGATTCTCTTGCGCGCCTACACACACATCATGATTCTCTTGCGCGCCTACGCGCACGCGCACCAATGTTCTCCCGTGTGCAAGCATGCGTACCAAAAGGAACGACGTCCGGCAAGGTCACGATCGCCTCATTCCCCTCCCCGCAAGCGCATACCACCGCTCATTGTGGGAGAAGGGAAACATGCAGAGGGGTTCAGAATCCCAAAGCTACATCCTAAGGCAAACCCACCCATTCCAGTAACTCCTCCCAGGGAACCTTTGGTCCCTTTCCCTTCAGAGGGTATGTCTGACAGTGCGTGTCAGCCAGCAGCCCTGGTTCAATGCCTTGATCAGAGCCGTAACCCAGGCTTTCAAGCCTGTCCTGTTTGATCTAGGACATGGAATCATGGCTTCCTCTACCCCTTTGAAGAGGAAAAGATGAGTTCTGGACGCAGTCACTTCCCTGAGAACAAAACTGACTCCACTCAGACCATCGAGGCAAGTTCCTCCTATTTCTCGGACTAACTCTCCATCCCTTTCGGATGAAGATCTCCCGTCACCTAGGGAACCATGCGAAGAGAGACTTTCCCCCATCGCACCAATGGAGGAAATCTCTCTTCACGCCGAGTGTGCCTCAGAGTCTGAGAATAGAAAGGACATGCCACACTCATCGATGTTGGAGTCTTACATCCTTCCCTGGAAGGAATCTAAAGACTGCAAAACATTGCCAAAGTCCTCCACTAGAGCTAGGATGGAGCCAGCCAGTCTCTCAGGGAATATCCGCGACTCCCCAAGAAGAGCCTTTGGGGATAGAAGGAGACTTTGCTGCAAGTCCTACAATAGGAGGAGACCAGTAATAGTCAGGACATGCATTCTGGCAGGTTCTGACTCTAATGAGGGTTCTCAACGGGTTTTCATACATGGAGATCCTCCCTCGAGAGGGCAAAGACACGGTCCTAGACCGCGTCTTTGGTACTCAAAACCCTCTAAAACAGTCCAGCCCTGCCCTGGTCTCAAGGGGTAAAAAGTACCAGGGACAAGATCGCCCAGCAGCTCTCCAAGATGTCCTCCTCCAACTGTTCTGGTACCACGAACAAGCTTCTTCCACCTCCTCACGTTCAACAAAGGAGGTACTTTGAGATCTTGGAGAAGCCTAGTTCAGCTCTTTCGCTTCACCACTCGCTGGAAGAGTTAACCAGGGGAGTCCCTCTTGAGAGAGACTCCAACCGGCAGGTCTCTTTCTCGGCAGCCGAGATCCTCAACCAGGAGAAGGTCACGATGTGTGCTATGCAAGCTACTTCGTGGCTTGACATCTGGTTGGGGACCTTATATATCTTGATACGATCTGAGGATTTCTCCAAGGAACGTACCAGGAAATCTATGGAAACCTTCCTTCTCTCAGGTACTTGCACGATCAAGTTTCTTGCCCACCGTCTCAAACTTGTGGGCAAATACCATCCTGAAATGGCGGGATGCAGTAGCTGAGAGATTCCATCAGAAGGTCCCTAGTGCCAAGATCAATAGGCTCAGACATTCCTCCATAGAGGGGTCTTTTCTGTTCGAGTCTAAGGATGTGGAACATGCTGCTGAGAGGTGAAGGAAGTCTTATCAAGACTCCCTCCTCCATAGGGTTTTAACATCTAAGCCCTATAAACCTCCAGCACCACAGCAGTCCCGTCCAACCAAGACCACAACGACAACAACTGCAGCGAAGACAATGGTGTCTAAGCTCTTGCCTGTAAAAGACCGGAAAGACAAAAAGTCCTCCAGGGGAGGTAAAAATCCTAGAGGGAGCAGCCGAGGCCGCAAACGCTAGGATAGGCAGTTCCCCTGTATTTCCACCAGGGGGGGATGCCTACAAAGTTGCACAAACAGGTGGAAGCAACTCGGGGCCGATTCCTGGACAATCTCCGTGATTAGTCTAGGATATCGTGTCCTGTTCATAACATCTCTACCTCCCCTGACCAGGAATCCAGTGTCATTGAACTCCCTTGCCATGGGATCGGCAAGGGGACAAGCCCTTCGGGCAGAAGTCCAGACCCTGTTGAAGAAGGGCGCTCTCCAAGAAGTCCTCGACGGATCCCCAGGTTTTTTCAGTCGACTCTCTTGTAAAGAAGGCATCTGGAAGCTGGAGACAGCTCTGAACAAGTTTGTCAAACAAAGTCCCTTCAGCATGGAGACGGCAGACACGGTCAGACTAGCAGTAAGACCGCAAGACTTCACGTGGACACTGGACCTAAAGGACGCTTACTTCCAGATCCCAGTCCATCCGTCTTCAAGGAAGTACTTAAGATTCAGCCTAGACAACAGAATATACCAGTTCAAGGTGCTGTGCTTCGGTCTTTCCACAGCACCACAAGTCTTCACCAGAGTGTTCACCCTAGTGTCATCTTGGACACATAGGATTGGCATCCGTCTCCTCCGTTATCTGGACAACTGGCTAATCCTAGCAGACTCGGTGTCAACCCTTCTTCAACACCGAGACAAACTTCTGAGACTTTGCCAGGATCTGGGGATCATGGTAAATCTTGAGAAGTCTTCTCTGCTTCCCACTCAAAGACTGGTATACTTATGCATGATTGTTGACACCATTGTCCACAAAGCCTTCCCATCAGACGACAGGATAGCAAGGCTGAGAAAGGTCGCAAGACCTTTTCTCAGACGAGTAGAACTTCCAGCCCAATCGTGGCTACGTCTCCTCGGTCACCTTTCATCGCTGGCCTGTCTAGTTCCGAATGGTTGCCTCAGGATGAGATCCCTCCAGTGGCGACTCAAGTCCTGGTGGAATCAGCACACGACTCCCCTGGCATCCAGATCTCCATGGGACCTGCGGAACTGACAGACCTCGAGTGGTGGGTGACAGACGAGAATCTACGAAAAGTAGTGGATCTTCTTGTCCTCCCCCCGGATTTGATGTTGTTCTCAGACGCTTCAAAAAAAGAGTGGAGGGCCCACGTGATGCACCACACGACCTCAGGCCTCTGGTCAGAGGCAGAAAAGTACCTCCACATAAATCTCTAGAAATGAAGGCCGTCTTTCTGGCCCTTCAACAGTTCTAACAATTCCTGGCAAGTCACTCTGTGGTGGTGATGAGCAACAACACCACAGTAGTGGCCTACATCAACAAACAAGGAGGTACCTTTTTGCAGCAACTATCCCATCTAGCAGTATAGATACTGTACTGAGATGGGCCGAAATCCACTCGATACCACTATCAGCATGCTTCATTCCAGGCAAAAGGAATGTGCTCGCCAACAACCTGAGCAGAGCATCTCAGATAGTGAGTACTGAGTGGTCTTTGGATCATCTAGTAGCCAACAGAGTCCTAACTATGTGGGGTTCTACGACTGTGGACCTCTTCGCAACGGCCCTGAACTGTTCCCCAGTCCCAGACAACAAGGATCTCTAGCAAGATGCTTTCCAACAACGGTGGGACAACATCAACGTTTACGCCTTACCCCCCGTTCTGTCTGATGAGGAGGGTACTCAACAAGACCAGAACATTGGTCAATCTTTCAATGACCCTCATAGCTCCTTTATGGCATCACCCAGAATGGTTCCCGGACCTTCTGCAACTCCTAACGGAGCCACTAAGAGATCTCCCTCCACGACACAATCTGCTCAAACAATCACACGCCAACATCTTCCACAAAGCTGTAGCTTTGCTACGACTTCACGCCTGGAAACTATCCAGCATCTCCTCTCTGAGAGAGGATTTTCACAAGACGTTGCGATTAGGATGTCTGGACATCTGCGAAAATCATCAGCAGCAGTCTACCAGGCAAAGGGGAAAGTCTTCTGTGGTTGGTGTCGTGGAAGGGATATCTCTCCACTTGATGCCACTATTCCAGCAATAGCGGAGTTCCTCGTGTATTTGCGTGAAGAAATGTGCCTATCAGTCTCGGCAGTGAAAGGCTATCGCTCAGCCTCAAGCCTCGCCTTCAGACTGAAAGGAATGGACATTTCTTCATCGCTAGAACTTTCTCTACTCATACGGAGTTATGAACTTACCTGCCCCCTGTCAGAAGTGAGACCTCCCCCATGGAACATGGTTCAAGTTCTCAGGTCTCTTAGGAGACCTCCCTATGAACCATTACGCCAGGCAACAGATCACCACCTGACTTGGAAGATGGTGTTCTTGATAGCTTTGGCCTCGGCCAAGCGAGTCTGCGAACTTCATGGTCTCTCATATGACATCGCTCATTCAAGGGAATGGGGAGAGGTAATGTTCAGCTTTGTCCCCGATTTTATTGCTAAGACTCAGAACCCAGGAGTAGCGGATCCTCGATTCGACTCCTTCCGGATTTCTAATCTCGGTAGTGTAACAGATGACTAAGACCATCTCTTACTATGCCCAGTAAGGAGTTTGAGGCTGTACCTCAAGAGAACAGCCGCAGCCCGTCCTCGTGTGCCAGCACTACTTGTCAGCACAGGAAGGTCTAAGAGGAGGGTCACCAAGAACACCATCTCAGCATGGATTTGCAGGGTCATTGACCTGCACTGAGTCCAGACCCTCCTCCGTCACGTCGCCCTAGAGCACATGATGTCAGGGGCATAGATACGTCCCTGGCCTTCAAAAGAAATTATTCAGTGATGCAGGTTCTTCAAGCTGGGGTGTGGAAATGTCAGAACATGTTCACATCCCATTACCTGCGAGACGTAGCCCATAGGAGACTCGATAGGTTTTCTGTCGGTCCTGTGGTGGCTGCTCAACAGCTGGTTTAAAACCTCAAGCTCCTTATTGGACAAATAGCAAAAGGTTGAGAGCATTGTTACCCGGTTTTAGTCTGCATGAATGAAAAGGTTTGACTGGCCCTTATTCTTTTCTTCATCATGCCCCCTCTGGGGGGAAAGCAGCATCCTGGGTACTCTGCATAGCTGACCTCAAACCACTGCAGGTAAACCATGCTCCCTTGTGTACCTAGTGTTAAGATTAAGACTTGCGTCCACATACCCTGACGAGGTGGTATTGGGAAAGTCCTAGTGCACAGTTTTCCATCTAAAGAACTTCGGAACAACTTTCTAGGACGAGTCACACTTCTACATACCTTCACACACAGCTTGCGTAGGCTGCAAACCTTGCGTAGCAAGGTTTTAGCGATGTGCAGAGGCTCCTTATTTCTTGAATGCTAGCACACGCAGGTAAGGAGCCCCCGGGTAAAGCCAAAATGCCAGACTGGCAGGGACGTCCACCCTTCCTAATGGGTGAGTCACCCCTATTAAATAGCGTGGTTTGTATTCCAGTTACGGAACAAATGACATTCATAGATAATTTGTATTTTTCCTAACTACTGTATACAAACCTTAGCTATTTAACCAAACTTGCCCACCAGCCCTATCCCCCTTGAAGTCCTACCTCCAAGCAAAGTGAGCTCAATCACAGGTGTATGAGGGGAAGCTGTAGCAAGCTACCCTCCCTACTGCCCCGTAGTTAACCCTCGTTAAAAATTAATGGCTCGCCATTTCAGCCACGCCGAAAGTAATACCCCTATTAAATAGCTAAGGTTTGTATAGTTAGGAAATATACAAATTATCTACAAATTTGTCATTTTGATAAGTAGCTGGGGACAGATGATGAATTTTTTTTTTTTTTTTTTTTTTTAATGTAAAATATATTCACCTAAATGTAAAGAGTTTGTGTGGTGTGTTGTTGTCAGTTACGAGACATTTTTTTGGATGGGCTTAAGGGCTAATGGGGAGGGGGGGGGGGAATACAATGAATTATGGTTTGTGTGAAAAAAAATCAGTTTTTTTTTTTTTTTTTTTTTTTTTAGGAAAAAATACCTAATACTTTCAAATTGTCAATTTTATTTATGTGCGTCAGTATTTTTGTTAACCCTCAAGTGGCTCCCCCCCAAAAAAAATGACTTAATCTGTTATTGTTTCTTTTAACAGAATGATAGCAATAACCTACTCACAGTAGGGAGTCAAGTAGAGGTACTATAATAGAGTAACATTTCATAATCCTGCACCTGGTTATGTTGTTGGTCAGCCTGGTGAAGACTTGTCAAAAGCAGGTGTACCCGAATAAATTATCTGACTTGATGAACTAAGGAGAACCTGTTAAAAAAGGCGGTGAGAGTGATTTGGACTCCCCTCTGCTTTTGAAAGTGATGTAGACCTAAGGGGGCTGGCCGGCTAATGCCGATTTTCAATGACAGGACTTTGACATTTATACCACTTAATAAGGTGACTTAGGACATCTCCAGTTGCATAGGATTTTTGCCTCTGACCTGCAGTTTAGCGATGTCAGGGTCATTTATCCTGAAAATTAGCGTTTTTCAAATTCTATCTCATCCTTTGATAATTATTACTAAGATCTAGGATTGATATAGACCTCCAATAATATGATTTTTATTTCTAAAAGTAATTTTTTTTGCTAGATATGAATTTTTTCATTATGCTAAAAAAAAATAAACCCTAAATACCAGGGAGAAAAACTTAAGAAAAATAATATCAAACAAAAATTGGAAAAAATAAGGCTTCATTTCATTATTTTATAATGTATTTATAGGTTATATACCAAATTTCAATGCTATATCTAGGGAGACTATTTAATTTGAAGGCCAATAAGTATAGTTTTGAGATACGGGCGTTCAAAGTTTTTCTTTGCAAAGACAATATTAACAAATCATGATTATTATGAATTTTATGGCCTTTTTTTGGGTATCAGTAAAAGAAAACTAAGTTATTTATCATAATGTAATCATAAATGAAGATCTGTTTGCTCAATATCTTGCTTTTTTTGGCTCCTGTGAGGCAAGGCGGCCGCTCCTCTATCCACAAAACGCACACACACACATACACTCTCTCTCTCTCTCTCTCTCTCTCTCTCTCTCTCTCTCTCTCTCTCTCTCTCTCTCTCTCTCTCTCTCTCTCTCTCTCTCTCTCTCCACTACCGATATTACCCTCTTCTGAACTTTTAATAGAGCGAATTTTTTTTTCCTTGTTAGCAACAAGTTGAAATTGTCTTTTCCTCTTTGAAATGATTAAATTCTTGCAGAAAACGAGTGCATTGGAAACTTTAGCGGAAGAAAACCCCACGGTTGAAATATATTTGTTACGACACATACAAACCTTCGCTATTTATAGGGTATTACTTTTGGCAACGCTGAAAACCAGCCAAGACAATTTTAGTGAAGGATAATTACTCCATCCGCTAGTTAGTGGGAGGGGTTTGGGTTAAACTGGCTACCCCGCTCACTCACACCTGTCGGTTGAGTAACCCCTTTTGCTTTTGGCTCGGTAGAGTGCGGACGTGCTGTCTCTCTCTCCCGTTAAACAAACTGCCTTGACTTTATTACTACAGTATTCCTTTTTCTTTTGTGTGTATCGGTGTGTGTGTTTGGTTACTGTCCCGCTATGCGGACATGTCCAGGTATTGAAGGCCACCGCTGCGGTACCCTCATGTTGTCCTTGGAGACGGACCCACACCCTTTATGCCCGGCTTTCCCGGGAAACTCAGTGTTCGCGGAACAACACCTGTTCCGAGTGTAGGGAGTGGCCTGCCTCCCAGTGGGAGAGGTTTGCGCATAAGAAGAAGTCTAAACGCGAATCTTCGCTTTCGGGGTGTTCCTCGAAATCGAAGAAATCGCTGGCTTCTGCTTCCTCTACGCCCAAATCTCTGCCTGAAGCTAATCTTCGACCAGGCCCTTCTGGGGCATGGTCGAGCAGTAGCGCAGGGCTTGTGACTCCAGATCAACCTTGTGGGATAGGCGAGGGTGGCGACTCCCCTAGTGAGTCTGCTCCTTCCCTTTCCCCAGGAAGCGCTTGTTCCTTTCCAGAACTTGCGTCATTGTGGCCATCGCTGGGTGTCGATGATCCGCTACGAAGGAAGTTCTCCTCGAACTCCTCCGAAGGGGAGCAGAGAGAAGGCGGTCATCTCCTTCCTCTGCGGAGGTCGATCCTCCTCTTCTGGGCACAGGCGCTGTTGCCAATCGGTCAGGCCAAGAGTCTGGTTCCGACACCGAGGAGTTAGCTAACCACCAGGGGCTGTGGCAGGGCTCTCTCTCCTAAAGCAAGCTACCCCTTCAGGGGAACATATCTCTCGTTCGCGAGAGAAGATTGCCTCTGTACATCGGCAATCTCCTTACGCTTTAGGTTCTCCTCCAGGGGCGGAAAGAGAACCTGGTTATAAGCGTAGTTCTCCTTTAGATGAACTCTCCTCCCCTGCAGAGGAATTATCTGTAGACCTTAATCAGTCTCCCCCTCGGGCGGAGTCTGTTGAACGTTCATCTCCGGAGATTCGTAGAATGGAGGAGTGGGTAACCCCTCTCCACACCGGACGTTCTCCTCCTCGGGCTGTGAGGAGACGTCTTTTTGAACCTGCTGGTTCTCCTCACATTGACCTTTCGGGGTCTCGTGACGATCACCCTTTGGGCTGGCGTGATCGTGAGCCTTCGGCCTCTCGTCATGTTGATCCTGTGGGTTCTCATGACAGCATGAGTCCTTCGGGTCTCCGTGCGCTGAACCTTCGGGCTCTCGCAACTTGAAACCTTCGGGTTTCTGTTACGCTGAACCCTCGGGCTCTGTAACTATGGTAATGTTGAACCTCCGGGTTCTCGTACCATCAGTCACGCTGATCCTTCGGGGTCTCGTGACAGAGGAACCTCGGTTCCTTGTTACGTTGACCTTTCGGGATCTCGTAACCTGAGTTACGCTGAACCCTTGGGCTCTCGTAACTTTAGTCACGCTATCACTTTGGTGTTTCGTGACAGAGAAACTTCGGTTTCTCGTTGCGTTGATCTTTCAGGTTCGCGCAACACAGTTCACACTGAACTTTCGGGTTCTCGGGACCATAGTCATTCTTTCTATGACAGAGTTTTTAAACTCTCATTGTGTTGATCGTTCGCGCTCATACAACACAAGCTATCGTGAACCTTCGGGTGAGTGTAGCAGTGAGTTCTCTCACCAACCTGAGAACTCTAACACGTACGACCAAGTTGGCGCGCACAACCAATTTGGCGCACACGACCAACATGTACGCAAACAAAATGGAGAACATGGCGCGCAGGTTCATCCCATGGCGCGCCATTTGCACAAACATCCTGTTGCTCACCATGCGCTCGAACAACCTATTGCACGCCATGCGCGAACAACATACTGTGCAACATGCGCGCGAACATCCTACTGCGCACCATGCGTGCGAACAACATACTGTGCGCCAGGCGCGGGAACAAACTTATGCGCGCTGTGCGCACGAACAACTTTATGCGCGCCACGAACGAGAAAAAGGTGCGCGCAATCGGGAAGGGCGCGCACAAGCACCCTTCCGCCTACCAACAGTTCAGCACACGACCATCTTGGCGCTCACAATCAGTCTCTCAAGCCCCTTAGGCCTCAACAGAGACAACAGTCGCCTGCACGACCGAGCCTAGATCCTTTCCCTAAGGGTAGGCCTGTGCCGATCTTGCCTGTAGGGAAGCCTCCCTCAGACAAGAGGGTTAGGAAACCTGTCCAGGTTCCTAAACCCAAGGAGCAGTGCCTTCCTAAGGACCTCCCCCTTAGTTCCTCAAGAGCCCGCGACCCCCCGTGGCTTAGCGCCTTATTCAATGTAATGCGTCAAGCCATGAAAGGAGTCGTTCAACGCTCCCAGTCCTTAGGTGACACACCGAGGATCCCTTTATCGCCTTTATTCCCAGGGTCGTCTCCTCCCTCCGATCCTAGGAGGAGTTCGGAAGATTCTGCACAGGCGGGTCCTTCTAACAAGGGGAGACTGTCATCCCCTCGCAAAAGACCTATGGAGGAGATTAGGCATGAACCTAAGGGTAGTCCCTGCAGTTCAAGACGCCACAGGCCAGACCAAAGGAGAAAAGGAAAAGGATTCGTCCTTCATCCCCCCAAGGAGGATAGGGTTACTTCCTATGGAGACTCCTTCCGTCCCTTACCGGTTAAGATAGTGTCTAAGGAGGTACGACCTGCGACCGGACGGGAACTCACCCCGTACGGCAACAGACTTACAGTCCATCTGTAAGCCGACGGAATCCTCTAGGCCCTTGGGGACAGAGGACCTCTGGCCTCGTGGGAGGGAACCGAAAGATTTGTTCACCATCCACAAATCCCCGGCCAGGCTTCCTTCCTCACTGTCTCCCAGGTAGTCGGAAGCAAGCACCTCCTCGGCAGTCTCCCTATCCCCAGTCTATCCAGTTGACGACTTCGACCTACTCCGGGCTCCTATGGATGAGAGCTCGGATGTGGAAGGGCAGAGCGATCTCGAGGACGACGCTCTGCCAGCGGCCGTTAGCCCTAAGTTCATCGAGGATGAGAGGAAGGAGTTGAAATATGCCCTCTGGCAGGTCCTAGCCTGCATCCGTCCCATCAATGGACTTCCAGATACATTGGCAGCCCCTCTAGATGAAAAAGAAACAGTCCTTGACCAGTTATACGGCACTCAGAAATTTCAAAGGACCAGTGCAGCTTTGCCCTGGTCTAAGGGGTTGAAGAATGCCAAACAGAAGTCAGTGTCCCAGGCAACTGGGTCCACCTCCTCTCTCCGCTCCAGCTCGTCCTCCAAGCTCCCACTCTCTCTGCTCCAGCTCGTCCTCCAAGCTCCCACTCTCTCTGCTCCAGCTCGTCCTCCAAGCTCCTACCTCCTCCGGATGTGTTTCAGAGGAGGTACTATGAGATCCTCGGGGAATCTCTTCCAACGCTGCCTCTTGACCACTCTATAGAGGCACTCTCGAAGGCCACACCCTTCGAGAAACTGACGGGACTTCCAGTCTCCTTTTCGGCCTCCGAAATTCTGAACCATGAGGAGATGGCGAAGTATGCCATGCAGGCTACTTCGTGGCTGAATTTCTGGTCAGGATCCATAGGACAACTGATGCGGTCTAAGGACCTGTCTCGGGAGTCCTCCAGGAAGTCTTTGGAGATTTTCCTGTTGTCTGGCACTCGCGCCATCGAGTTCCTCTCCCATCAGGTAGTGACGCTTTGGGCCAACACTATCCTGATGAGGAGAGATGCTGTCATAGGCAAGTTTCATAGACATCTCCCACAGGCCGAAGTAGTGAGACTGAGAAATGTCCTTTCGAGGGCAATTCTTTGTTCCATCCCGAGGATGTCGAGCGGGTGGCAGAGAGGTGGAGGAAGTCCAGTCAGGACTCCCTCATCCAAAAGGTCTTAACAGCTAGACCTTACCCCTCTCAGCCACAATGAAGCACAGCAAAACCCACAACCGAAAAGGGCTAGAGACCCAAAACAGCAGGGTGAAAAGGGTGCGAAGCAGGCCTTTCACAGCAAAAAGTCCTTTCGTGGAGGAAAGGGTAAGTAGGGATCCGGCCGAGGCTGGTCCCAATAAGACAGGCAATCCTCTCACTTGCCCACTTGTGGGGGATGCCTGCAAAGCCGCTGACAGAGGTGGCTTGACCACGGGGCCGAACCCTGGACGGTCGAGGTGATTCATTCAGGGTATCGTATCCCACTCACGCTCTCTCTCCCTCCACTGACTCAAGTGCCGATTCCATCGAACTCCTGTGCGAAGGGATCCACACAGGAGTTTGCCCTCAGGGCAGAAGTCCAGTCCATATTGGAGAAGGACGCTCTCCAGGAGGTCCTCAACAGGTCCCCAGGGTTCTACAGTCAACTCTTTCTTGTGAAAAAAGCGTCTGGAGACTGGAGACCAGTCATCGACCTCTCAGCCCTAAACAGGTTTGTCGAACAGACACCTATCAGGATGGAGACATCCGACACAGTCAGACAAGTGATAAGACCCCACGATTTCATGTGCACTTTAGATCTAAAGGATGCATACTTCCATATCCCAATTCACCCGTCTTCCAGGAAGTATCTGAGATTCATGTTCGATCGGAAGCATTACCAGTTCAGGGTACTGTGTTTCGGTCTTTCCAAAGTACCCCAGGTATTCACGAGAGTATTCGCCCTAGTATCATTTTGGGCTCACAGAGTCGGCATCCGTCTCCTAAGATACTTGGACGACTGCCTGATTCTGGCAGACTCGGAGGCGGCCCTTCTTCACCACCGAGATGAGCTTCTAAGGCTTTACCAGGATCTGGGGATCGTGGTAAACCTCCAGAAGTCTCAACTGCTCCCCTCTCAAGAACTGGTATACCTAGGCATGCGATAAGACACCCTAAGGCACAAAGGGTTTCCATCAGACGAAAGGATCCAGAGACTGAGGGAGATAGCACAGGTCTTCCTCAGTCGGGAAGAGCTCCCGGCGCAGTATTGGCTTCGCCTTCTCAGTCACCTCTCTTCCCTGACCTGACTGGTCCCCAACAGTCACCTCAGGGTGAGATCCCTCCAGTGGCGACTAAAATCCCAGTGGAACCAACACTCCAATTCTGGGGATCACTTAGTCCGCATAAGGCTAGAGGAACAGTCGGACCTCAGGTGGTGGTTGACGGAGCCAAACCTCTGCAAAGGTTTCGATCTTCTCGTCTCTCCCCCGGAATTGAGACTTTTTTCGGATGCATCAAAAGAAGGGTGGGGGGCTCACGTGCTGCACCATTACATCTCCGGCCAATGGTCCGAATCAGAAAGGTACCAGCACATAAATCTCTTAGAGATGAGGGCAGCCTTTCTGGCCCTCAAAAAGGTCCACCAGGTCCTGGCGGGGCACTCCGTAGTGCTGATAAGCGACAACACCACGGTAGTAGCTTATGTGTAAGCAAACAGGGCGTTACCATTTCCCAGCAGCTGTGCCATCTTGCAGTAGAGATACTCAGATGGGCAAAGAACAACTCGGTTACTCTATCAGCTCGCTTCATTCCGGGCAAGCGGAGTGTGCTAGCAGACAAGCTGAGCAGAGCGACTCAGATAGTTGGCACCGAGTGGTCTTTGAATCCTCTGATAACCAACCAAGTCCTGACTTTGTGGGGTTCCCCGACTGTGGATCTGTTTGCAACGGCCCTGAAATTCAGGCTCCCGTTGTACTGCTCCCCAGTCCCGGATCCCCAAGCTCTTTGGCAAGATGCTTTCCAACAACGGTGGATAAACCTGGACGCTTACGCGTTTCCCCCGTTTTGTCTGATGAGAAAAGTCCTCAACCAGGTACGAGCAAGCAACAACTTGCAAATGACCCTCATAGCTCCACTATGGCATCACGCAGCACGACCTCCTCAAACAATTACATGCCAACATCTTCCACAAAGCCGTAGCTTTGCTTCAACTTGACGCCTGGAGACTATCCAGCACCTCTTCACACAGAAAGGCTTTTCGCAACCAGTTGCGAAAAGAATGACTGGACACTCAGGAGATCCACAGAGGCAGTCTACCTGGCGAAGTGGTCAGTGTCGTGGAAGGGGTATCTCTCCCCTCGATGCCTCTGTTCCAACTATAGCGGAGTTTCTTGTATACCTTTGGAAAGAAATGCTTCTCTCGGTCTCGGCAGTCAAAGGCTACCGCTCAGCCTTGAGTCTCGCCTTTAGACTGAAAGGAGTCAACATTTCCTCCTCGTTGGAACTTTCTTTGCTCATGCATAGTTACGAGCTTACTTGTCCCCAGGCAGAGCTAGGACGTCTTCTTTGGAACATGGTTCGGGTCCTCAGGTCTCTGAAGGGCTTCCCCTATGAACCACTACGCCGGGCCTCCGATCGCCACCTCACGTGGAGTCGGTGTTCCTGCTCGCTCTGGCTTCGGCCAAGAGAGTCGGCGAACTTCATGGTCCATCTGCTGATGTCTCCCACACTAGGAGATGGGGGGAAGTAATCCTCAAATATGTCCCTAAGTTTGTAGCTAAGATTTGAAATCCAGGAGTGCTGAACTCAAGTTTCGGCCCATTTCGGATAGAGAGTATTCGTTCTGTAACCGAAGATCCAGACCAACTGTTACTATGTCCAGTAAGGAGTCTGAGGTATTACTTAAGAACTGCAAAAGCTCGCCCCCGTGTACAAGCACTTTGTCAGCACGGGGAAGGTCAAGAGAAGAGTCATGAGGAATACTATTTCCTCCTGGATAAGGAAAGTAATCAAATACACTCTACAGTATACCCAAATCCTCCTCTTCCCAACTGACCCAGAGCTCATGACGTCAGAGGCATCGCAACGTCACTGGCGTTCAAGAAGAATTTTTCTGTGGCACAGTTATTGCAAGTGGGCGTGTGGAAGCGTCAGATGACCTTCACAGCCCACTACCTGAAAGAGGTAACCCACAGGAGCATGGAAACCTTCTCCGTTGGTCCCGTGGTGGCCACACAACAAGTGATCTAATGCCTCAGGCTCCTTGATGGACAAGTAGCAGAGGGTTGAGGGCTGAGGTTACCCGGGTTAGTCTGGGGTGAATGGAAAGAATGTCTGGCTCCCTTCTTTCTTTCTTCTTCTCCCCCCCTGGGGAAACAGTTCCGCAAGACCGAAGCATAGCTGACCCCACCCCTCTGCAGTTAAGATTCATTCCCCTTGTGCATCCTGAGTATGAATAAATACTTTGTTACGTCACCAATACCTCTTGAGGAAGGGTATTGGATATGTCTTGGAATTCATGCTTATCCTCGAGTTCCTATGTAAAGACAAGCCATGAGTCTCTCTCACACAAGCTGCTGCAGGCCGCTATCATTGAGTTACCTTGTAACTACTTTGATTTTAGAGAGGGTAGGGTTCCTACTAATTAGATAAAAAATCAATTAGAAGGAACCCCGGGTCATGACCAAGGCCAGTTGATAGAACTTCCTCCCTCCTAAGAGTAAGTCACCCTATAAATAGCGAAGGTTTGTATCTTTGTCGGAACAAATAACAAATTTGGAAATAATTTTTATTTTTCCTAACATACAAACCTGGAGCTATTTATACAAATTGGCCTGCCACCCTGTCCCCGTAGAAGTGCTGCCAGAAAGCAAAAGTGATTACTTAACCGACAGGTGTGAGTGAGCAGGGTAGCCAGTCTACCTCAACCCCCTCCCGCTAACTAGCGGATGGGGTAATTATCCCTCACTAAAATTGTCTTGGCTGGTTTTCAGCGTTGCCGAAAGTAATACCCTATAAATAGCTCCAGGCTTGTTTGTTAGGAAAAATACAAATTATTTCTAAATTTGTTATATTTAGTGATTTTTGACCAGGCTCTGTTCACTTACTGTGTGGATCTTGAACTGTAATGTGGTGGGGTTCTCCATTAAGCTTGATTATTTCTTGTGCTACCAGCTGGGAACTTTGACAATGATTGTAGCCGCCGGAGTTGGGTGTTAAAACATTTGGTGTTTGAACGTTTAGTGTAGCGATAGTGTTGCTTGGTGAGACAGTTGTACCACCCAGGAAACAGCAATGTACACACAGTGGCATTTATTATGTACTATAATATGTAGATGTTTTTGGGCTCAAGCCATGTCGTCCTGATGGAAGCTTCCTATAGACAGCTTTCTAAGGGATATTTGCCTACAGTGATATTCCTAGAGAATTGACCATAGGTCTCCAGAATTCTAACTCCTGGCACGAGTATCCTTAAAATTTTCTTAAGGATATCGCATAATATCAGGGGATGTATATCTTGATACTACACATGGCAATCTACACCCTGAATAGCGTTTTCGCTTTGAGGGGGGAGAGTGGCGAAACTGAAGGGGAGTCGTTATCCAGGTTACCCTAACTCCCCTACTATTACGAGGCTCCTAGGTGGGGCTCATTCCTATTTTGGTAGTGATTTCACACGGTGTTCTCCCTGTTCAATCCAGCGTTCTAGATCGTTTCTTTAGAGGATTTATCATGCATTCTCCAGCATCTTCTGCCACTGGAAAGTTGAGTATTTAATCTTTACAGTGTATAATTTCTAGCTCCTGCATCACAGTGAAATTAGTATAATTTAATGTTTTATGGAGGGTGGCCGGTCACCGGATGCGCCATTTTGGGCGCTGTCGTTCGTCATGCATGCTTTATTTAGTCAGCAGAACGACATTCCCGGTATTTAGCTTTAATGAATTATAGCTATTTAGGCAAAATTATACTAGTAAAGATATGATCATGCATGACAAGGTACCCGTCTGTACATGGAAGTGTGTGAGAAACCCATGTAAGTCTACAATCAAATATCAAACCTAAAAATTTAGTTTCCCCTACACATGGGATACGTTGACCTTTAATGTATATACTCCTCGGCCACCCCAAGCCGATTAAAGATATTAGATTCAATACATCATGCTGGTATTAGATTGTTCACAGGAGCGTTTAGAACCTCACCTATCCCAAGTCTCCTTGTTGATGCTGGAGAGTTGCCTCAGGACCTTTACTGAATGTATTCCATTATTCGGTATTCGTTTAGATAGCTGAGACTCCCTAATTCTTTAGCCTTCCAGACTGCAAGCCTTGTAAGGCACCCATACTTTGAGTTGCACCCAAAATCTCCTCAACCCTATGGCTTTCGGGTTAAACAATTATTAAACAGTCTGGATATAATTAGAAGTAAGGTACTTCCATTCAAGGTATCATCAATGCCTCCATGGAAATTACCAGAGATATCTTTTTGTAAATACTTTATTGGAGGTAAGAAGAATATGACAGACCTAGAAGCCAGGTCTCTTTATATGGAACATGTTAAAGAACATAGAGGATCAACTTTTATATATACTGATGGCTCCAAATCTGATGCTGGCGTTGGATTTAGAGTACTGTACATAGTAATGGTTTTAAATGTAGAGGTGCACTTCCTCTGACTACTTCCATATTTACTACCTTACTGTATGGCATATTAACCGCTATTGAGAAAATGACGTTGGAGGAGGGTAATTTTACAATTTTTAGTGATGCAAGGAGTGTCCTTCAAGCTATAGAAGTTTTTAATTCTAATAACCCTCTAGTTTTAAAGATTTTAGAATGGCTTTTTACTATTGGACGGAGAGGTATAACAGTTCGATTTTGTTGGGTTCCAGCACATGTAGGTGTGTCTGGGAATGAGAAGGCAGATTCACTGGCAAAGAATGCTGCATCCGAGTTGCTGCCAAGAAGGTATCCCATTCCCTGTAATGATTTCCTACCTAACATCAAGAAATTGGTTTGCAATAAATGGCAACAGCTTTGGGATAGCCTAGATGGCAATAAAATGAGAGAGGTAACAAATGTCATATCTCCTTGGAGGTATAACAAGATGCCCCGAAAATGGGAGACGTCTCTTTGTCGCCTTCGTATTGGTCACACTCGGTTGACACGAGTTTCTGCTGAAAGGCCAACACCAACCATATTGTGACGACTGTTTAGTACCTCTAACAGTGAGGCATTTGTTGACCGAATGCCCCAATTATAATAACTTCCTTAATAGATATTTGATTGAGGCTCTAGGTGAGAGTGGCAGGTTCATCCTTGCCATGATTATTGGACATGATGTGTCCAAGTGGTATTTTTAGATTTATTTCAGAAGCAGGTCTTTCGAAAACTATTTAACTTTTATGACATTCAACTTTTATGATTTTAATTGAATATTTTTTTTTTTTTTTTTTTTTTTATACATAAACTAAATGATATCGGCGTCAATGACCTTAGATGTCAGGATGCCTTAAAACTTTAAATCAATCAATCAATCTAGGGGATATGGGGACAAGTGACACTCAACTGCGTCCTAAAGTTTATTGCTAGGCTCAGAATCTGGCCGTAGCGGATCCTTGACTCAAAACCTTCCATATTAAGAGTTTCTGTACTCTTAAGTAACCCACTGTTCGAGCTCAACAGATCAATAAACTTTGTCAGTGCAAGCAGTCGAGAAGAGTTACAAGAACTCAATCTCTTCCTGTAACATGAGGTGATCGAACTCTCCAAGCAGACTCATTCCCTTCTGCCCGGAAACATAGAGCTTATGACACCAGGGGCGTTTGCACATCCCTGGCATGCAAAGTACTTCAATGTGAGGCAGGTCATAAAAGTGGGCGTGTAGAAACCTCAAACTACGTTCACCTCCCACTACCTGCAATGCATAACCCACAGTAGTCTCGGCACATTCTACATAGCTCCTGTGGTGGATGCATAAATCGTGATCAATAACACTTCGGCTCCTTAGTAGGACATGTAGCAGTCGTTTAATGGCTGGTGTTATCCAGTTGTAAGTCTTGTATGATAGGCGAAGAACTGGACTTTCACCTTTCATTCTTCCCTCACTTGCGGCTGGAGCAAACAGAGGAACTCTACAAGCTGTCCTCCTCTGTCCCTTGTATATCCTAATACTGTATATGCGTATATATTTTTATGTCCCAATTCTTCCGAGTCCACAGGGGGTTTAGAATGAATCGTCATTTACCAATGAATGCATTGGTTTGCGCTTAAACATTCTCCAAGTAGATTGGAAAACCAACCTCACCAGACCTTGTCTTTGTTCAGCTCGCTCCTTAAACACACACACAACAGCCTGCTTTCACACTAGCATGCATAACATTAGTGAGCCTGTGGCACACATAACAGCACGCTTTATGCTAAAAGCACACAGTGACAGAACTTCACACTATGTCATGGATCCACGCGCTCTCACCAAGGGTAGATATTTCCTTTCTTAGCTAAAGATTGATTGCGATTACGTGTCCCGTTAGACGATTTCATAGCTAGTTACGATGACAGGTGTGAGCAATGAAGCATTTGCCTTCCCAGATGGACAGAGGATAGTTAAAAAAGAATTGCACCAGAACACAACTTTAAACGGTGCCCCCACCCTTCCTTTTCCCCTGTTGGACAATTAGTCCTATAAGATCGATTGATAGGAGTTTCATATAAGTCACTCCTACCATTTTTCTCCTAGTGGGAGAGAATGTTGGCCAATCTTACCGAGGATGAAGAAAGAGACAGTGACATTGCATGCTACTTTGCTTTTACGTCTACTATTTGTGATTGCAGGAGAGCCATCTCACCAGATCACACGCTCTTAAGAGAGCACCATATCACGTGTTTGCGATCGATCGTGCACCCTTTCTTCTGCTCGCAATTGGTTGTGCATACTCTCACCATCTTGCGGTTGATCGCACACCCTCTTATTTGTGTGTGGTCGATCGCGCACCCTCTCAACTACTTGTGGTCGATTGCGTTTCCTCTCACCTGCTGGTCATTAATCGTCACGCACCCTCTCACTTGCTTGTGGTCGATCGCATTTCCTCTCACCTGCTTGTCATCTATCATCACGCACCCTCTTACCTGCTCACTGTCGATTATCATGCACCCTCTTACCTGCTCACTGTCGATTATCATGCACCCTCTCTCCTGCTCGCCGTTGATTGCACACCCTTTCACCTGCTTGCCATCAATCGCGCACCCTCTCAATTGATTGTGCAACCTCTCACCTGTTTGCTGGAGCATCCTCCTATGGAAGTATCTCCTGGAGCTTTCATTTTGTATTAGCGGGGGTTCCACCTATCTTATTGCACTCATTTGTCCAACTTAGAGCTGTCTCATGCTAATGCTTTTATCTATTCATTCACAAGCCTGCTCACCGTTTGGTATGTAAGCTTCTTACTCCTATTACTCCCAGGTATACATGTGATAGATACCGAAGATGCGTAAGAGGACTAATTTCACACCCTCAGCAATCCAGTAACTTACTGAAAGTACTGTATTCTGGTCCAGTTGACTGGGCTTTGGTGTTAGATCCTCACCCACAGAGGCATGGTCGATCAAGATCGTCAAGATGCATCTCCTATGTTGAAAATGACATTGTCACCAATCAACTTTGTTTGTGGTCTGCCCTTTGAGAACACCAAACCATCATTGAACATTCTCCTGGAAGTGTTGCCTGCTCAAAAGTGATGAAGGACAGTTGTTCACCTTTTTCAAAAGCATCCAAAAGAAGGGAGAGCAAATACTCCAAAAAGAAGGTTAAGAGATCGTCTAACTTCCTTAGGTATTTTCGTAGGAGAGATCCTGACAACCTTTTAGTTCATCAAATAAGGAATTGTTTCCATACCAACAAACCTTTAGTTATTTATGTGGATTATCTTTCGGCAAAGCTGGCCATTAGACTTAGAATGCGAGGTGGCAACTTTGCCTAACCTCCTGAGTTGGTAGGCAGGGAGCGGGTGGGGGTTACCCAGCTGTCTTTATATACTCTCATAGCTGTAAGCTATATCACTTGTAGAGAGCGGACGTCTACTCATCTCCAAAAGCTGCTGGACTTTTTTATTTCTCTTTACAGGTGTGCTTGTTCTTCTGATCGCTCTCCTGCAGACATGTCCTGGGCGTGAGTGCCTTGTGTGGTACCTTCATGTCTTCGGTGGATACCAACCCCCCCCCTCTCTGTCCATCTTGGAGAGGGCAATGCTGCGATCAGGGCGACGGCAGATATCAACCCCCCCCCCTCTCCATCTTCTAGAGGGCATCGCTGCGAGCAGGGTTTGCCCTGTGAAGAATGTACGGAGTGGCCTGCCTCCTAATGGGAGAAGTTTAGATAGCGCAGGAAGAAGGCGGCGAAGTGCAATCTTTCTCCCTTGGGGGCGAGGAAAGCGTGTTCTTATTCTTCTCTCACCCCTAAGCCTCTGTCTTAAGCACCTTCTTGCTCTTTTTCCTCAGGGTGATGATCGAGCAGAAGCACAGACCAGATAACTCCTTGGTAACCTCCAGGTACTGGGGGTTAGTTGCTTTCCCCAGAGGAGTAACTTCACCTCCAGTCACCTAGGAGCCTTTCTCCCTTGCAGTTGTGTTGCAGGTGTGGCCATCCCTTGGGGTTTCTGTACCCCTTATGAAGGAAGTGCTACTTCAACTACAGTACTTGAGTGTGGTGCCAGGAAGGATCTTACTCCAGAACCCTCAACATCCTGTGCTTTGGAGGTCTGCAAAGTCCACCCGTCACCCTCTCCTGTACCTTCCACGTGTGGACGAGGCGATGGCTTGTGTTCGCCCCTCCAACGGCCTCCTGCTGACGATGGTCCTGATTGCCATCCCGGGACATTGTCATCTCTTAACCCTCAGTCTTATGTTTCTCCCCACAGGAATACTTCGGTTGGAGGAGATGATCTTCACGAGACCAGTGCTCCTTCTACCAGAGGCGCACGAGGACGAGAGACTCCATTTCCTAGTCTTCTGATAGTCGTTCGAGATGATCTGAAGATCATTATAGAAATCGTAGGTCATCGTTATCTTAACGCTCTTCTTCCAGAAGGTGTTCTTGCTATAGAGTGTCACGCTCACGACACTAACAGTCTCAATGCTCTCTTAGGAGGCGTTCCTCTTCGCGAGGAAAAGTCTGGCGATCGCGGTCATCACGATCACGAGCAACTTGGTCTAGATAAAGGTATGGATGCTCGCGTTTTAGATAGCGTCTATCTGGATCACGAGGATAACGCTCACGGCAAAACTCCCGTTCACGAGAGCTATGCTCACGCTCTCAAGGGCGCCATACACGACGTTGACGTTCACGATCACGAGGTCAACACTCATGTTCACGAGCTAGGCACTCGAGATGTTCGCTCCGTTCACGATCAAGGGCTAGACGCTCTCGATCACGAACCTTGCATTCACGATCACAATGTAGATGTTCCTCGTCAAGAGCAAGAGGCAAGCGCATGTGCAGTCCATCTGCACGTCGCTCCTCAACTCGTCCATCTCCCAAACGAACTCGGACCGAACCTGATCTTGCAATGAAACATCCTACAGACATGCGTCCAGCTAAGCTACTCCCAATGCCCTTTGCTGCCTGGGGTGCTTTAGCGAAGCGTTTGACTATACAACACTCTCCAATGCGTTCCTCTTTGACGCACTCAACAACGCTTCGGGTTCGGGTTGCCCCTACTCAGAGGCCCTCACTGACAACTACTTATGGCGTAGGTGGCCCTCTGTAGCAACAGGAATGCTCAAGGATTCCATCGTCCAGTATGGCTCCTACTGCTCATGTGAAGAGCACTTCTACTCGTGAATCGCACTCATTGTCGCGCGAAACTTGCAATTTTGCACTTGAATCTAGCAATTTTATGCGCAAATGGGAGATTTCCATGAGCAATTCATGAGTGGGAGTATCGGAATACCGAGCAAGCGCAGTCCCAACACCTCCGGCTTCTACCACCTTTAGCAGCAGGCCAATACCCTTCCCATAAGGGTTTAAGGAGCCTCCTAATAGGTATGCCCGGACCGTCCTCTTCACTTGACAAAGGAACATCTCCTGTTGCCATAGAGGCTCTCTCCTACGTCAACTCAGGCTCCTTCTAGGGTTCCTCCTAGGCGATGTTCTCCTCTGATTCTCTAGGGAAACCCAGGACTTATTGAAGGGTGCTGAGCTCCCATCATGAGTTAAGTGTTTTTCTAACTAACCCGCAGAAGTCCTTGGGTGTGGCTCCTCTACTGCCACAGGTCCTGACTGTTCCAGTCATGGCTACTCATTGGATTCCCTTAGAATCCGATTCGAGTTCGTCGCATAAGAGTTCTGACCCTAGAAAGAGACCTTCGTAACCTTCGGCTCCTGTAGCCAAGGCCTTGGTAACTGGTATCCCCGAACCCTCGCAAGTGCCTCCTTCAAACCTCTTTGAGGAACACTTACCTGCATGAAGGGAATCTAAGGACACCAAAGCAAAGGAAGCCCGTTTGGCAGAGGTGGACAGGAGATCCCCTGTGGCATGTCTCTCAAGCAACCAAATTGACGACCGAGATTACTGTCTACACCTTTAACCCACAAAAAATTGAGGTAGTGCCTTCAGACCAGCATCTGATTTCCTTGCCCTTGGGCAGAGGAACCTTCAGCTCCTGTAGCTAAGGCCTTGGTAACTGGTATCCCCAAACCCTCGCAAGTGCCTCCTTCCAACATCTTTGAGGAACACTTACCTGCACGAAGGAAATCTAAGGACGCCAAGACCAAACCTAAGAACACCAAAGCAAAGGAAGCCCGTTTGGCAGAGGCAGACAGGAGATTCCCTGTGGCATGTCCCTCAAGCAACCAAATTGACGACCCTTACCGACCCCAAGCTCTGAATGTGAGCTCTGAAGGCAGCTAGTCCTAACTTCCACTCGGAACAAGGGAGAAGAGTGTCTGCGCACACTTTTTGGCAGGTCCTTTCTTGCATGAGGACCATCATAGGCTGTCTACTCCTGGTACCACCACCCAAGAAGGGAAGGAGATGGTTCTTGATGACCTTTTTGGAACCCAAAGTCCCCCCAAGACCAGTGCAGCCCTGCCCTAAAGGCCTGACAGCCGCCAAAAGGAAAGCAATCGCTCAGATAGCTGGAGCTTTTAGTTCTTTGAAGGCAAGTTCCTCCTCATGATCTTTACCACTTCCTTTTGTCTTACAAAAGAAGTATTATGAGATCGAGAAGGAACCACATTCTACCATGTCCCTCGACCCTTCGTGGGAATCTCTAACGAAGGGTCTTCGCAACCAAACCCTCTCCGCTGTGAGAGCCTCCCTCTCAGCAGTTGAACTCCTAAACATTGGGAGAGGCACAAAGTACGCCATGCAGGCTGCTTTGTGGCTCGACTTATAGTCGGGGTACTTGGGCTACCGTGTGCCCTCCCACAATCTTTCGAAGGAGTCCACAAGGAAGTCCTCAGAATCTTTCGTATCGACAGGTACCTAAACTCAGTTTTTATTGCACCACATCGTCAACTTGAGGTCGAATGTCATACTCATGAGGAGGGAAATTTCACATGCAGGTGCCAAAGGTGGAAGTCTCACACTTCAGGAATTCCACCCCTGAAGGTTTATCTCTCTTTGTTCCCAAGGAGATCGAGATGGCTGCTAAGAGGTGGAGGAAATCGTTGAACGATTCTCTCCTTCATAGAGCCATGATATCCAGGCCCTATGGAAAACCATCCCAGTCTTCTCGTAGTTAACAGGCTACCTCCAACCCCACAACTTCCAGGTTCTCTGTACCTTCTAAGGAGTCGAAGTGTCCCTTTTAGTCCAAAGGCCAGAAAGGGAGCAAGTCCATCAGAGGAAAGAAGGGAGCTTAAGTGAGCGGCTGAGGTGGTCACTCCCGCTAAGAACAGCAATCCTCATCACCGACCACCTGTGAGAGGATGTCTGCAGTGCCTCTGGCAGAGGTGGCAGCATCACAGGGCAGATCCCTGGACGATTGAAGTGATGGCCATAGGGTATCGTGTCCCTTTCACTCAATCTCTCCCTCCTCCGACAAGGGATCCAGTCCCGTCAAGCTTCTATGCGAAGGGATCTGCAAAGGAGCTGGCCAAAGTCCAGACCATGTTGCAGAAGGGCGCTTTCCAAGAGGTCATGGATAGGTCTCCAGGCTTTGTCAAATTTTTCTGGTGAAAAAGGCGACTGGAGGTTAGAGACCAGTTATCGATCTCTCTCCCCTGAACAAGTTTGTTCAACAGACTCCGTTCAGGATTGAGACGGCAGACACGGTCATCCAGGCTGTTCGACCAAGGGACTTTGTGCACACTGGATCTCAAGGATGCATACTTCCAGATCCCAATCCATCCATCCATCGTCCAGAAAATATCTGTTTCATAAACGAGGACAGAATATACCAGTTCAAGGTTCTCTGCCTGTCTCACGACAGCACCTCGGGTTTGCAAGAACGGCATTCATCTCCTCAGATATCTTGACAACTGGCTGGTTCTGGCAGACTCGAACACAACCCTTCTTCGTCACCGAGGCATGCTTCTCAAGTTTTGTCAAGATCTGGGGGGTCTTGATTAATTTTAAGAAATCTTCACTGCTTCCTTCGCAGAGATTGGTATACCCTGGTATGATCATAGGCACCCTCCAACAGAAAGTCTTCCCATCAGACTAAAGAGTACACAGGCCGAGAGAAGTGGCATCACCCTTCCTCAGACGGGACGCTCTACCGGCTCATCAATGGTTGCGTCTGTTAGGTCACCTAACCTCTCTCCACCTCCAAACGGCAGCCTCAGAATAAAATCCCTGCAGTGGCAGTTGAAGTCTGTGTGTAACCAACACTCAGGTCCGCTGTACAAGAGTTCCAATTACTCAAGAGCAAGTGATGGAACTACTTTGGTGGGTGGCAGAAGAAAACCTTTGCAGAGGTCAAGATCTTCTCCTCCCTCCTCCGCACTTGATGCTCTCTATACAGATGCATCAAAAGAAGGGTGGAGGGCCCACTTGGTGCATCACATGATCTCCGGCCTTTGGTTAGAGTCCAAAGGTATCAGCATATAAACCTTTCAGAGATGAGAGCAGCATACCTAGCTCTTCATCAGTTCCAACAGTTGCTGGCAGGTCACTCTGGTGTTGACAAGCGACAACACCACAGTAGTGGCTTACAAAAACAAACAAGGCGATACGTTTTCGCAGCCTCTATGCCATTTTGCAGTAGAGATTCTCAGATGGTCAGAACAACATGTGGTGTCCCTGTCAGCTAGCTTCATTCCAGGGAAGAGGAATGTACAATCAGAGCAGAGCGACTCTTGTAGTAGGCTCCGAATGGTCTTTGAATCCTCTGATAGCCAACAAAGTCCTGACTTTGTGGAGTTTCCTGCCAGTAGACCTGTTCACCTGAAGCCCACGTCACAGAGGGAAGATCCACAGGAGACATGTTGATATTAAGTGTGCCTCTTCTGCTAGTCTCAAGAGATGTTATAGATGTTGGTGTGATTGTGGGTTGCTTTGTGGGGAAAAGTCTGAAGACTGTCTCCTATGCTTTTGAATTAGACAAGCTAAAGGTATTCAGCACCAGAGTAGAAACACACTCCTGCACTTTCTTTAAAGCAAGTCTTCACCAACAACTTCTTGGGAGTCCCAAGATCGTCAATACAAATTGTAGATGTCATCAACCTGTAAACAAGATGACGACCCCTCCCATGTGAGCAGCCCCCCTTTCCTCTAGGGCAGGGTTTCCCAAACTAGGGGTCATGGAGGGTCTAACAAATGTTTGTAATACATTCAGCTTATCAGAAAGGGGCTAAATTTTTCAAGTCAAGTCTCAGAGCTGGTTTGAGTGCATCCACAGACTGGTTATATGTAGTAGATACCACGGTTGCCAGAATTATCATAATTATGCTGATTTACTCTTATTTTTGTCCATTTGGCTTAAGAAATTTTGAATGTGACAAGCCGTATCTGGCATAATTTATGGCATAATTCACAATCATATATAGGATACTGTACTTGATATCTATATGGAAGTCATGATCTCCTACTCCTACACCACTGATGCAAAGGGCCCCGATTAATTTCATCAGCTACTTCACGCTTCATAGTCCTCAGCCATGTAGGCCAACTCTTTCCTAGAGTATTTGTGGAGCCCCTTTTGGGGAGTACATAAAGGGTGCCCAAACCTTCTCCATCTAATTTCATTTCTAATCCTGTCCTGGGACCTCCAGAAGAGTAACACCTGTCACTTTAGAGGAATCTGCTACAGCAGCAAGTTTCAGAGAATCTTCTATAACCATTATTATAAGCTATGCTATATAACCCTAGTTAGAAAAGCAAGATACAATAGGCCCAAGGGCTCCAACAGAGATGAATAACTGTCAGGAAAGGAAACAAAGAAATAAGTAAACAAGAGAATTAATAAGCAACCAAAGTACAACATTCCAAGAGCAGTAACACCCTTAAATCAAGAGCTTTCATGAAAAAAAAAAAAATTAAAAAACAAGAGCAACAGAAATGAAATAGAACAGCATGGCCAAGTGTAGTAACCTTATAAGAGAACTGTAATCCAAGACAGTGGACAGCCATGGAACAGGCTATACCACTACCCCCCCAGACTAGAGAACGCTTGTTTGATTCTGGAGTGTCTTCCTCCTACTGTAGAAGAGCTGCTCACCATAACCAAAGTCTCTCTCCAGTCATTATGAAAAGTTAATTAGCCACTGAAAGATTACAGCTCAGTAGGGATGAAGGGCCTGGAGAGACTGATCTAGGACTAGACGCTAGAGTTGGTTCCCGTTTACAATTAGCCTTGGAATTCTTATGCTTTTCCGGAACATTTTGTCGTTCACAGATAATCTCAAGACTTAAAAGCGGAGAGAGAGATTTAGAAGATTCATAAATGGAAGTTTCACATTCCAGTCAAACTGGCTCATAATAGAACAGTGGGTGAAAAGAGGATGCAACCTTTCTCTCTGCCAATGAATGGTGAAAATTAGGTTTCTGTCATTTACATTCTCATCAGAGTCTGATCATTCAATTTAAGTTCAGTTCTATACCTTGTTACTGTAGTTCCTTCAGTAGCTACAACCTCACCATCCTTGTGAGCTGAACCTGTAGGTCCACCTGCTGAGTCATCAGCAACCATTGCCTGGTCTTACCTGGTCCCAGCTTGGATTAAGAAGGGCTTGGCCACTGATCATATGTATACAGTACTGTACTGTATATTCAAAGTCTCCAGGCTTGCTGGGGCAATGTCACTGCCATTCACGAACGGCCTCTAAAACCTATGGGATTCACCATCTCCTATAGAACTAGGTCTCTGACGGTTGTGCGCTGGTTGAGTACGATACTGGGAAGGAGGAGGAATAACTCGCAAACAGAGGATAAGGCTCCCATTGAGGCCTGGATGTAACCACGGAAGATTCCTTATTATGATCTGAAGGTTTTAACCAATGAATCATCTGAAGGTTTTAACCAATGAATCACTGGAGGAGGAGCATTTTTGCCATATTCCTATGTTAAAAGGAGATTGCAGTCCTGGAAGCAGAAATACGTAGTGCCAGTGGGCCAACAGGAGGATGCGTAAAGGCACACCAGCAGATGCTCCTCGGAAGCTTTGAGAGGAAGCGTACAGGGCGGGGGCCTGTAGTCTGTGGTTCTGCGGACACTGATAAGATATCTATTGATCTTTCAATACAAAAGTGTTTCTTGGGAAAGGATGAGTTACTACTTCCCTTTTATAAGCTGAACATATAGAACTCTTTGGAGTTTGGGCTAAGGATTTTCTGGGAAAAAAAGGTTTCACCAATTTCCTCTTAGGGGAAGCTGCACCTGTAGGACCCCAAACCGCGTGGGGTAATAAGAAGAACCGAATCACAAGGTCTTGACTGGGATCACAAGAATGCTCCAAGGCCATAGGTGTATGAGGAGAAATGGCGAACAGCCATAGAATGAAAAGGTACAGTATACATTTATATACAGCAAACTTCTGGAACCAGAGAGATGCCTCCCTGGTCCCCCACATCTGAAATAAATAGTTGTCCGTATGAGATTAAAGCACTTGATTGGAGAGAGAGAATGGTTTTCAATTTTTGGTGATATCAGAACTTCCATTGAAGCATTATTTGTTTGAATAAAGGTACAGGTAGAAGCTAAAGGGGAAATCTTGGCCTTGCTAAGTTGGCCAGAATTAATAAACGTGCACAAAATATTGATTGCCATTCTTTGTAACAGGGTCTCCGTAAACTCTAATAATGAATAATCAGGGCCCGGGGGGGAGGGGGAAGGTCTAGCTTCTCTTCCTTCGAAGAGAATGCAGTCCATTTCAAAAGGAAAATAATCCCTTTTGTCATTTTTCCTACTATAGCTGTTGCGAGGGAGGCGCCTCCAGCAAATGTCATAAGGGGTGTTCACTTCTCATCTCTTTCTCCTACATGTAGCACGCAAGAGATAGAGATCTATTTTTCCTCAGCTAATGAAGGTGCCACAAGGACAATCTTCAATACCTTGATAGGTTACTTAAACACATGTGGTTTAAATTCGAAGAGTACGTAAAAGTATCGCTCAAAACACTGTAGAAAGGTCAGAACGGCCCAACTTCGTCGTAACCAAGAGCAGAGAACACAAACTCTAGCATTTTGTTGAAAGATCCACGACACAACCATACATGTTTCCAGACCCACAATAACTTCAATCTGGTCATTAAAAAGCTACACCAGAGGTAAACCCCCATAAATGATGAAGGCTTGGTATCTGAATAGGAACAAATCTAAAATTTGTAGGATATCAAATAAGTGTTGGCAGGCACACGATAATGGAAATACAATTGCTGTAGACTAACCACCGTCCGATACAAAAGGTAAAGGTACGGGTAGATAACATTTTGGTTTATAAAAATCCAAGACCCACTGAGTATGCACTTATAATTAGCAAAATGTGTGTAGTGCAATTAGAAACCCTTTTACCCCCAATGCTATTTGGAACTTTCCAACCCTTAACACCCCCTCCCCCCCCCCCCCCCCGCCATTTTCTTTTTCAAGCACATTTTGCAATATTTTTTTTTTAAATGTTATTTTCATTAGTAAAATAAATTTTTGAATATACTTACCCGATAATCATGTAGCTGTCAACTCTGTTGCCGACAGAAATCTACGGTCGGGATACGCCAGCGATCGCTATACAGGTGGGGGTGAACACCACAGCGCCATCTGTGGTCAGGTACTCCAGTACTTCTTGTCAACACCACCTCAATTTTTTCCTCGGTCCACTGGTTCTCTATGGGGAGGAAGGGTGGGTCAATTAAATCATGATTATCGGGTAAGTATATTCAAAAATTTATTTTACTAATGAAAATAACATTTTTCAATATTAATCTTACCCGATAATCATGTAGCTGATTCACACCCAGGGTGGTGGGTGGAGACCAGCATACATGTGACAAAGAAGCTAAGTATCCCGTATTTTATTTTATTAGTTATTCAAAAATAACATAAAATAAATAAGTACCTGGTAAGGAAGACGACTTGAACCATTACTCTGCCTTTATTAAGTACGTCTTCCTTACTGAGCGTAGCGGTCCTCTTAGGATGCTGAACGACTCTTAGGTGCTGAAGTATAAAGGGCTGCAACCCATACTAAAGGACCTCATCACAACCTTTAACCTCGGCGCTTCTCAAGAAAGAATTTACCACCCGCCAAATCAACAAGGATGTGGAAGGCTTCTTAGCCGACCGTACAACCCATAAAAAGTATTCAAGAGAAAGGTTAAAAAGGTTATGGGATTATGGGAATGTAGTGGCTGAGCCCCCGCCTACTACTGCATTCGTTGCTACGAATGGTCCCAGGGTGTAGCAGTTCTCGTAAAGAGATTGGACATCTTTGAGATAGAATGATGCGAACACTGACTTGCTTCTCCAATAGGTTGCATCCATAACACTCTGCAGAGAACGGTTCTGTTTGAGGGCCACTGAAGTAGCCACAGCTCTCACTTCATGTGTCCTTACCTTCAGCAAAGCAAGGTCTTCTTCCTTCAGATGAGAATGTGCTTCCCTAATCAGGAGCCTGAAAAGGTAAGAAACTGAGTTCTTAGACCTTGGAAGAGAAGGCTTCTTGATAGCACACCATAAGGCTTCTGATTGTCCTCGTAAAGGTTATGACCTTTTTAGATAGTACCTAAGAGCTCTAACTGGGCAAAGTACTCTCTCCAGTTCGTCCCCCACCAAGTTGGACAGGCTTGGGATCTCGAACGACTTAGGCCAAGGACGTGAAGGAAGCTCGTTTTAGCAAAAAAACGAGCTGCAAGGAACATGTAGCCGTTTCAGATGTGAAAACTATGTTCCTGCTGAAGGCGTGGATCTCACTTACTCTTTTAGCTGTTGTCAAGCACACGAGGAAAAGAGTTTTTAAAATGAGGTCCTAAAAAGAGGCTGATTGGAGAGGTTCAAATCTTGATGACATAAGGAACCTTAGGACCACGTCTAGATTCCAGCCTGGAGTGGACAACCGACGTTCCTTTGAGGTCTTAAAAGACCTAAGGAGGTCCTGTAGATCTTTGTTGGTGGAAAGATCCAAGCCTCTGTGGCGGAAAACCGCTGCCAACATACTTCTGTAACCCTTAATCGTAGGAGCTGAAAGGGACCTTACGTTCCTTAGATGTAACAGGAAGTCAGCAATCTGGGTTACAGTGGTACTGGATGAGGAAACTGCATTGGCCTTGTACCAGCTTCGGAAGACTTCCCCTTTAGACTGATAGACTCTGAGAGTAGATGTCTTCCTTGCTCTGGCAATCGCTCTGGCTGCCTCCTTCGAAAAGCCCCTAGCTCTTGAGAGTCTTTCGAAAGTCTGAAGGCAGTCAGACGAAGAGCGTGGAGGTTTGGATGTACCTTCTTTACGTGAGGTAGACGTAGAAGGTCCACTCCTAGAGGAAGAGTCCTGGGAATGTCGACCAGCCATTGCAGTACCTCTATGAACCATTCTCTCGCGGGCCAGAGCGGAGCAAACCAACGTCAGCCGTGTCCCTTTGCGAGAGGCGAACTTCTGAAGTACCCTGTTGACAATCTTGAACGGCGGGAATGCATACAGGTCGAGATGGGACCAATCCAGCAGAAAAGCATCCACGTGAACTGCTGCTGGGTCTGGAATCGGAGAACAATACAACGGGAGCCTCTAGGTTATCGAGGTAGCGAACAGATCTATGGTTGGCTGACCCCACAGGGCCCAAAGTCTGCTGCAAACATTCTTGTGAAGGGTCCACTCTGTGGGGATGACCTGACCCTTCCGGCTAAGGCAATCTGCCATGACATTCATATCGCCCTGAATGAACCTCGTTACCAGCGTGAGCTTTCGATCTTTTAACCAGACGAGGAGGTCCCTTGCGATCTAGAACAACTTCCACGAACGAGTCCCTCCCTGCTTGGAGATGTAAGCCAAGGCTGTGGTGTTGTCAGAGTCCACCTCCACCACCTTGTTAAGATGGAGGGACTTGAAGTTTAACCAGGCCAGATGAACCGCCAACAGCTCCTTGCAATAGATGTGAAGTGTTCTTAGCTCCTGATTCCATGTACCCGAGCATTCCTGTCCGTCCAAAGTCGCACCCCAGCCCGTGTCTGATGCGTCAGAGAAGAGATGGCGGTCGGGTTTCTGAACAGCCAAAGGTAGACTTCCTTGAGAAGAAAGCTGTTCTTTCACCACGTGAGAGTAGACCTCCTCTCTTCGGAAACAGGAACTGAGATCGTCTCTAGCGTCATGTCCTTTATCCAGTGAGCCGCTAGATGATACTGAAGGGGGCGGAGGTGGGGTCTCCCTAACTCGATGAACAGGGCCAGCGATGAAAGTGTCCCTGTTAGACTCATCCACTACCTGACTGAGCATCGGTTCCTTCTCAGCATGCTCTGGAAGCAATCTAGGGCTTGGTAGATCTTTGGGGCCGACGGAAAAGCCCGAAAAGCTCGACTCTGAAGATCCATACCCAGGAAGACAATGGTCTGGGATGGGACGAGCTGGGACTCCTCAAAATTGACCAGGAGGCCCAGTTCCTTGGTCAGATCCATAGTCCATCTGAGAATCTCCAGACAGCGACGACTTGTGGGAGCTCTTAAAAGCTAGTCGTCTGACGAAGCCGGACACAAGATCATGGTACTGCTGCACAGTCTGTGAACTGTCAACCATGGGGAAGCGAGGAAGTACAGTGACAACCCGAAGCTGTCTAGACTGTCTGAGTCAAACAGACAACTCCTTATCGGGTTGCTGAGGTTGCCGCACTGCGTCACAACAAGTCACTTCTGCTGGTTGTTGAACGTCTTCCCAGTGACACACTGACTCCGTAAACAAAAAATCCTCTAACAAGGACTAAGCTTGGACTGCATGTCTTGCAACACAGCTCAAGGTCTATGGGAGCAGGTGTGGTAACAGACGGGGTTAGCGACTGAAGTGGAACCATTACCCTCCCTGGAAGCATGTTATGCTTAAATAAAAGTCCATAGGAGGCTAAGCAGCTAAAGGCTCCTCTCCAAATGACAGAGTCCTCAAGGGAATATCAGAAGGAGGGAGAATAGCACTTTCTCATCTACAGGAACCATATCCGAGAAAAGCTAAGTTCTCTCAGTGAGGGTTTCACTGGTGCAAAAGCAGCAGACTAGAAGGCAACGTTATGAAACTGCTTGATAGTCTAGTGAGTTGGCAACAACCAAAGATGTGTGACTGAGAAGCATGCGGTAAGGTATGCAGAGCATGCTGTATGCAGAGCATGCTGTATGTAGAGCATGCTGTAAGGTAAGCAGAGCATGTTGCATGGCGTGCGGCTTATGCTGCATGGGATGAGGTTCATGCTGCATGGGATGAGGCTCATGCTGCATGGTATGAGGCTCATGCTGCATGGGATGAGGCTCAAGCTGCAAGGGATGAGGCTTATGCCGCATGTGTTGAGGAGGATGCCGCATAGTATGAGGCTCCTGCCTCATGGGTTGAGGCGGTTGCCGCATAGCATGAGGCTCCTGCCTCATGGTTTGAGGAGGATGCCGCATAGCATGAGACTCCTGCCTCATGGGTTGAGGAGGATGCCGCATAGCATGAGGCTCCTGTGAGGTTCCTGCCTCAAGAGTAGCGTCTGCCTCAAGGGTTGTGCAGAGAGAGGCTCATGCTGTGAAGAATGCGGTTGCTGCATGCGTTGAGGCGGCTGCCTCATAGCATGAGGTTCCTCAAGAGTTGAGGCTCTTGCCTCAAGAGTTGAGGTTCTTGCCTCAAGAGTGGAGGTGGCTGCCGCAAGAGTTGAGGTTGCTGCCTCAAGGATGGTGGAGGTTGCCGCAACGCAAGAGGTTGCTGCCTCGAGGATGGAGGAGGTTGTCGCAACACATGAAGCTCCTGCCTCAAGGGTAGAGTAGGTTGCTGCAAAGCATAAGGCTCCTGCCTCAAGTGTTGAGGAGGTTGCCGCATAGCAAGAGGCTCCTGCCTCAAGGAAAGTGGAGGTTGCTGCACAGCGCTGGTATCTGGCAACTCCCAATGCGGCAGCTCACGCGTGGAGGTAGGTTGAGGAACCTCAACATCATACGTCTGGCAGGGTGGACTGCGCAGAGGTGGAGTTGAGGCGGCTGCCTCATGAGCTGCACAGCGCTGGTATCTGGCAACTCCCAATGCGGCAGCTCACGCGTGGAGGTAGGTTGAGGAACCTCAACATCATACGTCTGGCAGGGTGGACTGCGCAGAGGTGGAATTGAGGCGGCTGCCTCATGAGCGCTCGCAGGAGGAGGTGTGCTAACCTTCTCTGCCTGAAACTTCTGCATCAACACCGCAAGCTGAGACTGCATTGTCAGCAGCATAGACCACTAGAGTTTAAGAAAGACAACAACAAACGGAGGTACTGTCCGTTGAAACTGAGGGTCTAAAACAGCTGGTGCGGCAACAGACGGAGTTACTGTCTGTTGCGATACCACCTTGCCTCTCTGGGAGGTGTGCAGTTGTCGTACTGCAGCAAGTCCGAACTGACCCAGTGCTAATGGTACCACCTAGGAGTTGGACTTGCGCGGAAGGGACCGACTTGCACTTAAAAGCTGCAAGATTTGGTCCATGGTTTCTGCGAGAAACCTCTTCCGCAGACGAGGAATAAAAGGGCTCTCTCGTCTTTGTGTGGGTGGGGTGATCACGTCGGCTACGTGAGTTGGTTACACCCGAAACCACGGAGGGAAACGTCTGTTCGTCGATCAAGGCCTGCTGAACCCATAAGTCCTTCGACATTACTTCTCCCCTGGGCTTGGGAGCTTGTAAGAGGTCCCAGACTAGGCGAACAACTGGCACGAACAGACGAACCCTCGAACGCAACACTGTAACACTTTGCGCTTATCACTTTATCACTTTTGATTTTCTGTTTGCACTTATTTCACTGAACTCGAAACTTTAAGTGGTTTGTACCTGAAACACGCAATTCTATCCTTCATTAAAAGTTAGTAATTGCGAAAACAGTATTACAATGTAACAGAAAAACATAATGAAAGATAAATAATTCAGTGGCTGGAAAAGAGACTAAACACTAGATCAAATAAACTACGTTTAAAATCTCTCACCGCATAAAGCTGAGAACAAGAATAAAACTCTAGAAACGTTTACCTTCTTCCCCTAAAGAGACTAGGGAGACGAGCAAAAACGATAACAACGTTACCCGCTTGAACGAAACGTTTATCCTCCTCTCTCTCTCTCTCTTGACTTAGCACTGAGAGAAGAGCCCAATATATATATCGTTAAAACATATTATTGTTAAAGGAAAAAAACTGAAAGATTTCCCAAATAAAAAGTTCCTTTATTAGAATTAAAACCATTTAAGCTAAGAAAGAATGAACAAAACGCTAGAATCGGTTTACTCTTACTGCAACGTGACACTGTGATAGACTCTCTCTCTATCGTAACGATAGAGCGCAAGTTGAACGTCCTGAACGTCAACAACTGCAGAGACAAAACAAAACATTAGTTCAACTTTGAAAACAGTACAAGACTATCAAAGAAATTCTTTCAAAAACATTAAAATAGCATAATATGTTAACAGGTAAAAACGAAATGACGGGCTCAATGTTAATTAACTTCGGTTCCAAGAAAAGACCGCCTACTATTAGGAAAGGTCGAACATAAACAAATATAAAAATTAATTTTAATAAGTTTATAATAATTTAAGGAAGTTAATCAAAGAGGCCTATAAAAGGCGGAGAGATATAAAATAAATCTATAACTTTTGTTAAGCAAAATTAAGAGAGTCTATACTCTCTTCGACACCAACACTTCCGTCTAAGGGAAGGGTCGGCCATTTAAAAGTGAAAGAGAGTTCATACTCTCTTCGTACCAAAATTAAATAAAAATTAAATCAAATTAATTCCAAAAACTTGCTAAGCTAATGATATAGCTTCCTGAATAGCGAAGGCTAAATTCTAGAGCAAATACATCACCAAATCGTGAGCAATAACTCCAGAATCAACAGCGTATCCATGTAGGTCTAGCCGGAGGCACGACAGAGGAAAAATTGAGGTGGTGTTGACAAGAAGTACTGGAGTACCTGACCACAGATGGCGCTGTGGTGTTCACCCCCACCTGTATAGCGATCGCTGGCGTATCCCGACCGTAGATTTCTGTCGGCAACAGAGTTGACAGCTACATGATTATCGGGTAAGATTAATATTGAAAATTGTGCTAACAGCATTAATTTTATTCATAGAGAGGTCAGGTTGGTCTCTCTATTTGGAAAATGCCTGAAGTTTCTCATACAGTTATCAAAAATATGCAAAAAAATGTAAATAGCAATATTTGCAAGGACGTACCGGTACGTCCACGGGGGGTAAAAGGGTAAATAAATAAAAAGAAAAAAAAATTCCTTTGGTGTTCGCAGGACAGAATCGGCCATCACATAATTAAAAAATGTGGTAGTATGTTGATTAAATGGGCAGCTTTCGTTTGTATAGCAATATAAATAAGATAGGACTTATTGAACTTGGACTAAACCCAGCCCTGGGGTATGAGAGCAAATTCTGAAAAATCCCTGCATTTACACCTTATCTAAAGATAAGAGGATGGACAGTAACAGGGAAGAGAGGAAGCATGAAGACTAAAGTAGAAGGATGTAAAGCCAAAGTAACGTTGAAAAGTAATGCGTGTAGGGCACAGTTATAGACAACACGACCTTCTATAAGTGGCAGGCCGAAGTCTGCAACATTGAGATCTACCTGTCATGAGATGTGATTACAAAGCTAGGCTAACAGTATATATTGGGAATATTCATTCTAAATTCCCAAGGTGAAAATATGACCATATAATGGGCAAATAATTTATTTTATCCATAACTGGCCACTTGTTATAAATGCATATTAGGTATTCTAGATTTCAACAAGAATCATTTTAACTAATGCTTCAATTCTAAATCTTGCATTCAGTCATTAGCATGTTCATTTACAATAAACTACAAATAATGTGAAGTTAACAAGTTTGCAGTTTAGATCACACACATATACTTTGTATAGTTAAAACAAAACCAGATGTACTTTGCTTTCATACTAGGCAACCCCACAACCCCAAGAAGCTTAATAATTTTCATTTAGGTAATTATTTACAACACCACGCTCTCCATTTATTTCAAAATAATGCAATCCTGCAGTTCTCATCTTCGTGCACAGTAATTAAGGGATTTTGACGAAGGAAAATCTATTTCTGGGGAGAGACCTGTGACGCCCGGTGAAAAAGTCCTTTCTACTTTTTCTGATATAAATCTTCCAAATGTACCATAGAAAAATAAAAGCATGGAATGCAGAGGTCACTACCCTCGCGCAAGCACCTCGTGAGTGTTGTGTATACATCAGGGGCGTGTGAAAACCACTATTCACAGGCTGTCTTCCAATTAGATAACTCCTTCATCAAAGGGAAGGGCCGTAACAAAGACCCCAGATACCACACTTGTACCACGCCACCGTCGCCCACACGAACGCCTTCTAGGTCACCCTTCTGCAAGAACATATGGCTTGGCAAGGAAAGGGTGGGTCCGTACAAAAATAACCGGGAAGGGTTTCACCGGGCGTCACAGGTCTCTCCCCAGAAATTGATTTTTCCTTCGTCAAAATCCCTTTTCTGGGTCGACCTGTGACGGCCGGGAAAATGTACCAGAGATTGCCTTCCAAGCCCATTAAAGTAATAACATAATGAGGAGAATACAATCACCATGTACAACAATAATATAATATAATAATGTAAGTAAATGTCCAATTACCAACTAGCCAAATGACATGGGGAACGTAAGGCTAAATGACTATGACGACAAGGAATCAACCGAGTGTCGAATCGCAAAAGGCATCGAACCTTACATGTCTAAGCATATCTAAACATTAAAGGAACGGTAACTACAATAACAGTTAAACCATAGGAATTAAACATGGCAAATATCATAGGGCTAACGAACTACCCAGGAGAGTGGCGACGTGGTGTGAGTGGCAGGTAGGAGGGAGAAGAGAAGAGATGGAAGAAAGGAAGAATAGAGATTAATGGGGAGGGATAAGACTCCCCGCTGCCATCATCGGGTATTTAAGGGCCTGTAAGATCTTTAGATAGTGGCGTTTGACAACCATAGGGGATTTCCAACCCGTATATTTTTTTAAATCATC
Organism: Palaemon carinicauda; assembly: GCF_036898095.1. Classification (NCBI taxonomy): domain Eukaryota; kingdom Metazoa; phylum Arthropoda; class Malacostraca; order Decapoda; family Palaemonidae; genus Palaemon; species Palaemon carinicauda. The sequence continues at coordinate 15,299,592 of NC_090751.1, forward strand.
AAAGTCCCTGTTCTGGAAGTAATTGATGGAGGTATCTATTGTCCGTATATCATGAGCTTGGGAAATGATTCCGGATTAGTATGTTTAAAGAAGTAGAGGATTTGTTGCCTGATACCGTGAATGGAAATAGTACCTCCTAATTCCCTGATAACCTAGGGGCCAGACGAGCGGGTGGCAGTTCTAGCTAAAAAGGCCTTGACATCCTGGGGAAGAAGAATATTCTTCTGAGGGGAGCACCTATTTTGCGGATCCTCATTTTTTAGTTAGGAAAGCTTTGTCTGGAGAAAGGAGTACTTCGGCTGAAGTCGGCTGAAGGGAGGAAATTTATGTTTTCCGGGTTTCGTGAGAGAGCTGCTAGTTCTGATATTCCATCACCTGAGGCCAAAGCCGTTAGAAATAAAGTCTTCTTAAGAAGAGTGATATAAGAGCAGGATTCATTGCCCGTGTCCGTCGCAAGTTTGAGGACACCGTTCAGAGACCAAGAGTCCTTTTGTGGCTGAACCGAAGATCGAAGCCTAACACTTGTTTTTGGAATAGATGAGAAATAGGAATCAGCTAGGTTAATGTTAAACCCAACAAGTTAGATCTTCAAAGCTGACTAGATGGTGGTTAAAGTGCTAACTGTTAGGCCTTTGCCAAATAGGAACCTCAAGAAAGAGATGGCTATATTCGGAGACATAAGAGTATGGTCTGAATCCTTAGGGAATCTGCTAGTTGTTAACGGCTGAATCATATTGGCGAATTGTCGAGTCCCTTCTGCCTGATTCGATGAAGAGATCGTTTTCCGGTTCAATGTTCGCGGCTCTACGAGCTGCAAACTTCCTGTAGTCCACAAAGTTAGAGTTTTGGCTATCCTTGAGTAATCTGACACAGTGAGTTTGGATTACTTGGGTCAGTTTGGGGAACGGGATCCGGAAGGGACGGAGTTTCAACTCGAGGAAGAGAGGAAACCAACTGATTTTGGCTAGTGAAGTGGTACTAAAGCCACTGCCCCCCGGAAGGAGCGTAGTTTGTGCAAAAGTTTCATTAGAAGATTCACTGGGGGAAATAGGTAAATCATCTTCTAATGGTTCCAATCCCGGGATAATGTGTCCCTGGCATAAGCCTGAGGGTCCAGGGTTGGGGTCACATAACAAGGAAGTTTGTGATTCATCTGAGTTGCGAATAGATCTACCTGGAGGCCCGGAACCAGCCTGAGTATTCACCGTAATGAAATTATGTCTAGAGACCATTCTGATTCCAGTGGTTTCGTCCTGGATAGCGTGTCCGCTCTCACATTTTGGACTCCCGCTAGGTGAGTTGCTGACAGGAACCAGTTCTTTTCTGTTGCCCAGGCGAAGATAGTGACCAGGAACTGATTCAGGTTGGGTGACTACATCTGTGCTGTCTGACACTAATCTGATGTGGGTCAACCTCAGAGGAGAGAGTCTCTTCAGGGTCAAGAACACTGCCATGGCTTCGAGAACATTGATATGGGACAGTTTCATGGCGAGTGACCAAGAGCCCTGAAACTTTTGATGTTCAGAGTAATCCCCCCATCCACCTAGAGACGCGGCTGTATGGAATGTCACTTGTGGCGGTGGGAATTGTAGAGGAACCGATTTGGAGAGGTTCTTCGGTTCGGACCATGGGCGTAGTCTCATTTTCAAGACGAGGGGATCTTCAAGACCTTGTCTCTTAAAGGTACTGTAGCTCTCTTTCTCCAAACTCGATTGATGTCTTTGAGTTTGGCTTTTAATAGGAGATCTGTTAATGAAGTGAATTGGAGAAGGCCGATGATACTTTCTAAGGCTCTTCTGGACACCTGTTTGTGTTTGAGAAAATTCTTGATCTTGGAAGCTATTCCTCTTACCTTTTTGGAAGGGAGACAAAGTGTGCTTCGAAAGGTCCCACTGAATGGCTAACCATTCTAAGTGGCCTGATGGTTGCAGGCGAGACTTTTGGAGATTGACCCAAAATAACAGGTTGTCGAGAAATCAAGTACCTGTACTTCCTTCGTAGCTCTGTTGCCTTCTGTGGCCGACCGTGCCCAAATGAGCCAACCGTCCAGATAAGCAATGATCTGTATCTCTTGGTTCCTGGGTTGTTCTAACACTGTCTCTCCCAGTTTCGTGAATATCCTGGGATCAATGTTGAGGCCGAAGGGCATGTCTCGAACGCAAAGGCTTTCCTGCCTAGGCGGAAACCCAGATTAGAAGAGAAGTTTCGAGCTATAGGCACATGATAATAGTCGTCGGTAAGATCGACAGAGGTGGTGACGGCCCCACGGGGAAGTAAGGTCCGTACCTGAGAGATAGTCAACATCCGGAACTTGTCGCAGAGAATGTAAGAGTTTAGCTTTGACAAGTCCAGGTCCACTCTCAATGCCGACATGCCTTTCTTCGGAATTGTGAACAGGCATCCTTGGAATTTCAGTGATCAGTCCCGTTTGATTGCTTTCTTCTTGAGTAACTCTGTGGTTTACTCTTTCAGGATGGGAGTGGATTTCTGGGAGAAGGTAACTGGTGGAGGAGGAGGACCTGGTGGCCATTTCCACCTCAAACCTTCAGAGTTTATGCTATGAGCCCACGGACCAAAGGTCCAATGGTCTCGAAAGTGGTTAAGTCTCTCCCCTACCGGGACCACCTCGTTGTGAGGGAGTGAATCTAGGTCCTTTCCTTCCCCGAGCCCCCTTTTTCCTAGGTCCGCCTCGATAGCGGAACTGTCTTCTACTCCTATAGCTTCCTCTCTGGTGCCCACGAAAGGGACCTGAGGGTTCGGAGCTAGGGCTGTATGCAGGCGAGGACATCCAAACGGGGTTGGGCTGTGTACCTGGGGAAGCAGTGAGGTAGACCACCTGATGAGGGGGATTCGGATGCATTGATGTCAAATCAGAGGACGACTGTGATGACGAGTGGGTAACCGACTATTGATGGCAGGGTCAAGGGTCGACTCAGAAAAGTGGTTATTTAAAATTCTGGGAAAGCAATAATTAACAAGATATGTCGAGGAAGGATGTTATAAAAAGAAAATGGCTTGGTTTCCTCATTGAATGACTTGGAACTGACGTGTCAACATAGTCAACCAATCAGAATTCGTGATATTGTACATTTGATATACTGTATATTCAAAATATAGTGTCACTATTATAACTTGCATATTTTATGGACACTTGAGTAATTGATCCATTTTTAATAAAGTATATTTTGAATATACAGTATATCAAATGTACGCTGGCATTGCGAATTCTGTTTGGTTGACGATGTTGACATGTCACTTCCAAGTCGCTTAGTGAGGAAAAAGCTTTTTTTTTTCTTTTTATAACCCTTCTCCCTTCAACATATATTGCTAATTATTGCTTTCCCATAATTAAAATAACCACCTAATTACTGTGCAAGATGAGAACTGCAGGATTGTATTATTTTGCAGTGAATTGAGAGCATGGTGTTGTGAACAATTACCTTCATTTAATTACTCCTAAATTTGTATAGCATTCTTTCTCCGAATACAGTTCGACTTGAAAACAAGTTTCTTTTCTATCAAATTTGGAATTCATCTTTTTGGTTGAAAAAAATCATGAAATAGTCAAGAGATATTTGAATTTACCAAACAAAGAAATTTCTTTAGGTTATGTATAGATGAATATACTCGGCTTTCACAATGTTTATACTGAAATGACTAATCTGTTATATTAGGTCAAGTGACTAGAAAGGTCAGAGCTCAGGTTTATGAAGGGAGGCATAATTTGAATAACAAAGGTATTAAAGGAATGACCATGAATGGGAGGTAAATCTGTTGTTTGCGGACGATACCGTACTGGTTGTAGACACAGAAGAGAAGCTTGACCGACTAGTGACAGAATTTGGAAGGGTGTGTGAGAGAAGGAAGTTGAGAGTTAATGTGGGTAAGAGTAAGGTTATGAGATGTAAGAGAAGGGAAGGTGGTGCAAGGTTGAATGACATGTTGAGTGGAGAGTTACTTGGAGGTGGATCAGTTTAAGTACTTGGGGTCTGTTGTTAATGCAAATGGTGGAGTGGAAGCAGATGTACGTCAAGAGTGAATGAAGGTTGCAAAGTGTTGGGGGGCAGTTAAGGGAGTAGTAAAAAATAGAGGGTTGGGCATGAATGTAAAGAGCGTTCTATATGAGAAAGTGATTGTACCAACTGTGATGTATGGATCGGAGTTGTGGGGAATGAAAGTGACGGAGAGACAGAAATTGAATGTGTTTGAGATGAAGTGTCTAAGGAGTATGGCTGGTGTATCTCAAGTAGATAGGGTTAGGAACGAAGTGGTGAAGATGAGAACGGGTGTAAGAAATGAGTTAGCAGCTAGAGTGGATATGAATGTGTTGAGGTAGTTTGGCCATGTTGAGAGAATGGAAAATGGGTGTCTGCTAAAGAAGGTGATGAATGCAATAGTTGATGGGAGAAGTACAAGAGGAAGGCCAAGGTTTGGGTGGATGGATGGAGTGAAGAAAGCTCTGGGTGATAGGAGGATAGATGTGAAAGGGGCAAGAGAGCATGCTAGAAATAGGAACGAATGGCGAGCGATTGTGATGCAGTTCCGGTAGGCCCTGCTGCTTCCTCCGGTGCCTTAGATGGCTGCGGAGGTAGCAGCACTAGGGGATTCAGCATTATGAAGCTTTATCTGTGGTGGATAACGGGGGAGGGTGAGCTGTGGCACCCTAGCAGTACCAGCTGAACTCGGTAGAGTCCCTTGTCAGGCTGGGAGGAACATAGAGAGTAGAGGTCCCCTTTTTGTTGTTTCATGTGTTGATGTCGGCTACCCCCCCAAATTGGGGGAAGTGCCTTGGTATATTTATGTATTAGATTTTCCAATTATTTTAAATGTCTAACATCGACATTGATATATACACACTATCCACTTACACCCAGCATGAATAGATGTCCATTTTTAAATTATATATATATATATATATATATATATATATATATATATATATATATATATATATATATATATATATATATATATATATATATATATTATATATATATATATATATATATATATATATATATATATATATATATATATATATATATATATATATACACACACACACACACCTTTAGAAAAAAAAAATTAGCGAAGCCAACTAACAAAATGCATGTCAAATAAAACTCAAAACAACTTTAACACACTTTTATTGGTCAAAAGAATACAGTGGGGTGCTAGGGCATTGAAAGGACACAGTTTTGGAGTGTAGAAGGTTTTTATTGGTCAATTTCTCAATAAATTACACTCGGCCAGTGCAGCAAAATTGAGCAAAGTTGTGGACCTCCAAATAGAATAAAAGGGGGAAACCTTCATATATATATTTCCTTTTAAAAATAAAATAAAGAAAATTGTACCAGATGAAAAACACAAAAAAATTATCTTCTAATTTATGTTTTTCATCAATTAGAAACTGAAATATCTAGGATTCATAACATACCTTTTTGACATAAAAAAAAAAATATATGGAGAAGTGTGAAAGAGTGACAGGAACTAATATACTAGTAGTAGTAGTAGCCTGGCCTTACCTAAACAAACAGTAGTAAGATAATGATAATTACGTGCAATAATTAATATTCTGTCCTACCCACCCACCCAACCCTCATACCCTCCCCCATTTGGCTTGGAATGAGCTGAACCTCTCAACACCACTGACAATCAAGAATGTAGGTCTCTGCCTTAAGAGTCCGGTGTAAATGAAGTATTTATTACTGAGAATAGATAAAAAGATCACCCACAATCAAATATTGCATAAACACGTGTTAACTAAACTCATCTCTGAACATCACATAATAGACATAACCATAATATGATTATAAATAACACACCAGGAAGCACCAATCATTCAGTTGTATTAATAGAATTATGTATGGAGAACAACGGAAATAATTATAATTGCTTAAAAAATGCATCTCCAATAAATAGAAATTGTAATGCAAGGAGAAAACTGTAATTAATAAACTCCCTTGCAACAAGCAAGGACAATAGTAGCATAATAATAATAATTATAAAACTACGAAACGCATTAATCCACGAGGATACATAAATGGACATATGTACATATACCATTAACTATATAAGGTTATACATGTAAAGATATATGTATGGGTATAATCTAAATTATTGACTACATTTACCTGTTTGTCGCGTGGTGATAGTGTATCTTCTTCCTCCTTATCACTGAATAGCCTGTAATGACACTAATATAGGCCAGAAATATAACAAGACATTCATAAATATAGCCCCCAAAATAAAGCAACGGGCAAATACGATATATAAATTTCTTTGGCAAATGAACATAATGTAATCCTAATAAAATGACAATCATAGGCATATCAATGGTAATAACCACCTGTAAAAGGATGTTAGGTAATCACACGAAAATTCCGAATATCGCCGACAAAAAAAAAAAATAATAAAAATAAGAACGAACCAAAAGAAACACAATGGTTAGATTTTCCACAATCAAATATAGATGTTTTTCCACGACTTAAAAGATACGGAAAGAGTAAGAATGCACATTCTGAGAGGTCAGCGAAGCCCACCCTAGCTACCCCATTCAAAACTGTTTTGAGATTTTCTCCCTAACCACAGCAATAAAACCTACGATTACCTTGTACAAGATATACTTTTTTTTTTCTTTACAATAGGCATAACTATTATAGAAAGATTAAACCAAGTGGCATATTATATACAGAATTTGATCAACAAAAAATATTGAGTTAGCAAGAAGAGCCCTTCAATACAATAGCAGGTATTAGCAACTTGAAAGCGTTTCGTGCTGCAATAAACCCTTCCCTCAATCGGACACAAAGGAAACCCCTCTCTTCTAATGTAGGACGATTGCACTATCTTCAGTCCAGTCACCCTAATCTAAAAATTTTCTTTCTAGTCCAATCCAGTGAAGGTTTATCACTGCCCGATACCCCTAAATTGACAAGAAAATCATTTTACATCTTGATGTTTTTAAATGTTGCAGCTTCACACACACCGATCCTTATGAATATCATCTCATATCGGGGGGTACATCATGACATCACGAATTAAGTATCGTAACATGTGAGATACATTGAGTCCGTAACAACCCACAACTGAAGTCTTCAAGGCAACAACAATTGGTCTGAAAAAGATAAATCACACTTTGTTCTCTCAAATTTATTGAGGGTTCCCTGAAACATAAAGGTTAGTGATTTTCCTTAAACTGTGACACTTACCAACTTCCAGAAACCTACCATCACTACCACCATCAAACCACTTCCTCTTGCCAATGTTGACGGTGTCCACAAGATCACAGGTCAACCAATCCTTAACTTATCACCATTGCGTCATCAGGGGCTATGACAATTCTTATCCAAGACTCGGTGAAGGTCAAATTAGATGGCCAGGGTGATGATCTTCTCTTGTTTGCAGTAAGATGCCAGCCCAACCAGCCAGCTAGGTACCACTGTGCAGCCATGCTACTGTACTACTAATATTTTTATGTTTCATTGACCTACTTTTGAACTGTAGCAAGTTTAACGATGAAAAGCAATACGCCATTAACTTCAAAAATAAATAAACAGGCATTAGGTCTGAGCCAACAGGTAAAGGAAATACTGCATAAGGCAAATGCAGATTTAAACAGATCACACTCACCCCAAATTAAATTTTGATACTAAAATTGAGATTAAAGTAAAATCCTCTGATTAGAGGTCACATTACCTTTAACGGAAAAGCTATCATTACCAAGAAATCATAAAAATTCCCACTACTACCTCAGAACAGCGCACAAATAACAACCGATAAAGAGTGACCCGTTCACAGCTAACATGTGAAGCTTCCTTATCTCTAATCTAGTTTCAGGGACCCTTCCACTGGCTGTCATTTTGTTACCTCTAAGCTTCACCTCTACTCACTAAATTTAGATTTCAACCTATCTTGTTTTGAGACCTCTTTCCTTGCACTAAATCTTGCTATATTTGGTTGTACTTTTGAAGTAGTCTTCAGTTGTATTACTTGTAACTATATTAAAAATATTTTCCCCATAAACAATTTAAGCATTCACCCTCTAAAGAGTATACTGAGAATGCACAATTGCAAATCTTTAACAAGGATAAACTTCAGTAGAATAGTAGAGAAAATCAAAATTTAAAAGATGTTCTTTAGATTCCTCAACCCAAACCAGATATCACTATATGATACTTTTAGTTTCTCTGGTGATGATTACCGGCAGCAACAAAGCTGGAAGGTGGTTTAAACCAAAATCAATCTACTTCAACACTACACTTCATTTAATAACTAAAATATTTAAAGAACCATCCTATGAATTGTAAAGTATACAGCATAACTCGCAAACCACAAACGTCAAACTTTTACTCTGTCAATACAAGATTTCAGACCCTAAAACTAAATCTGATTGAATACAATTATACTATATCACAATTTTAGTAAATCAAGACTAATTAACTTGAGGTGATCGAGATCTTTGAAACAGGCAACACACTGACCCCATAAACAAGGTTCGACCTAATGGGGGACTCAGAACTAACACCGCCTGGATGTCCGCAGACCATCAATTTAAAAGACTCACCTGCTCACTAAATTCCTCCGGCTTGAACTATTACCAACGATCCCTAGTAACCTTGGTTGTATGTTGGATTATACATGGGAGTCACCGTTGGACCACCACCGGGAGGACCACCTGCACCACCCTGTGGAAATAGATAACTTCAGTACTAAAGCAGGTGCCGTACCTTAAATAAAGTTATACACATTATGCGAGGCTGCCTATAATATAGCAACAGCTTTCTTGGCCCATTTACGCAACAGCAAACATATTTACTCCAGCTAATAAAGTAAATCCTTCCAATTGATAAAGATAAACCATACGAAAAATATTCCAAATTAATTTTGCATGCAAATTTATCGTTGTGATCACGGATTACTATTATTCATAATTCATTGCATTAAAAACCAATGTTTTGTTTTTATTGTAAAGGGGAACCAAAGGTACAATACCAAACTGAAAGTGTAATTAAGATAAACAAAATCTGGTGCATAAGGATGAATTAGCCAACAAATATTTATGCAACAACCTTGCACTAAACTACACATTTCCAAACAGGGATCTGTTATTTTAAATCACTAACATTAGGTTGCAACAAAATACCATTGAAAACACTGTACATCGTTTCAGATTTAAAGGGATACTACTGTACTATTCCCATATCCTATGTATTATAATGCTTAATTCAGTTTTACCTAAAGATTGTATTCCCAACGAGTTAATGTTAGTGTAGAAATAAACCAACTAGAAAATGAATTTCATAACCATACTTTGAAGTTTATTCATTTACTGTGACAAATTTAGACAAACCCCTAAAATTCTACTCTGTGACCTACAATTCCCAATACAGTGAAAGATCATATAGATTCAAGAGTATATATATAAAAAAAATAAATAAAAATGGGAAATTGAGAGAAACTTACCATTATGGAATAATATTTAAATACAAAAATTCCTGGCAAAATTAAAAGAATTTCACAATAATATACCGCAGTTAAAATTACTATTAATCGATCTATGCAAGAGAGCTGTTGCTTAATTCAAGGCTACTACAACGCAATACAGTAATTTTGCTACATTTCTGCTCACTAGCGTCCAACACACACCTCATGCAGACACCCCAACTCTTGACCTAGAAGAGCCAAAGTTGAGCTATAATCATAACAGGATATTGAAAGCAATATTAGACAATACAATACAGCAGTATAATAGAACCGCATTGAAAGACAGCCAATAGGGTGCTGCTATTATCCTGGCATTAAAAATATAAAAAATAAAAGGCAGTTGACAAGGTTCATTAAGGCTGAATCTGAAGTCTCTGGAGTAGCTTTAGTCGATGCTAGACCACTTCTGTAATCAGAAGTTTATTAGAACAAAAAAAAAATTTTATCAACCTCATACAATGCATCCTGTAAAGGAGTAAGTAGTTCACGAAGACATGACGTAAGTGTATATTATGCCCCAATTACTAACCTTAGCAGCTTTTAATTGCTGCTCAATTTTTTCAGCTTCAGCGTGCATACCCTGTGACCGGTAGTACTCAATCCATTGTTGAGAGTAGTCAGTCATCCCACCACTAGACTGCTGGCCCGGGCCTTGGCCGTTCACCGCTGCTGCTGCTGCCGCCACCGCTGCAGACGCAGGACCTCCTGGGGCGCCTCCCAGTTGGTGGGGGGCATTGGGGACAGCTGGGGCCCCACCCACTCCTCCCTGGCCCAACAAACCACACTCAGATCACTCGAGTTCAATTACCATGACTAAGAACCTACCTTTACCCTTTTTTTCCCTCCCACTCATTCACTCAATCTCTCGCACTTTTTTTTTAGAGTTGCCTAGTGTTGAAAGGCACATTTCCCCCTGCATGGTGTGATATGAAACTTAAATACTGTACTGCAACGAAGATGCTAAGGACAAAACTTGAGTACGGTACTCGGAGAGAAAAAAAAGAAAAAGAAAAAAAAAGATGCTCTTGACACGTTTGCATATTTCTACACAGCCTTTCCAAGAAGTATTTAATGGAAAAATGACTAGTTGCTGAAGGAATATAATATATATATTTTAAATTCGAAGGGAAAATGTTTCACAATGGAAGTGTTTATCATTTACACCAAGTCTAAAAGACATTCAATGTCAAGACAGTACCAAAGAAAGGCAATATGAAAATGAAAAGAAATTACATTAAAGCTGGTGTTATGTGAAACAGCAAAATATAAAACGCAGAAAGCCGAGGAATTTAAACTAGACATAAAAATTACAAGATGGAGACTACTACAAATCATCTTTGATTTACGTTTTAGAAGAGGGAGCAAGGACCTTTAGCACTGGGGAATGTAATACAGTACTATGAAATTAATAGAAATCTTAGTATTGGGCCTGATAAGAAATAAAAGATTATGCAAGTAGATATTTTGCATACAGTAGCATGCACTAAGGCAATTGCAAAGTTCCTAACTAAAGGGAGGCATATGAATGATAGTTATCCACTGAAAAACCAAGCAATTTTGTATTGGCTACATCCATCAAAAGACAGATGTTCAATGATAGAAAAAAAAGGTGACCAAATCTGTGCAGTAAAGATTATCTGTATTTACACATACAAGCATTGCTTTGCTTTCCAGCTGTAAAAGACAGAAATACTCAAAATTAGCAGTTTCGATTTTGTTTTGAGTTCAGGCCTACTGTACATCCCCACTGACAAAATAACCTATGTATGGCTGGTGGACATAATAAATGAAAGTGACCTCATATTATACAATTAAACTTCCAACAAATCCTGACCGGGCAACATTTCTTTTTTCTTTTTAATTTAACAGCAGTCCCACCCTTATTCAAGTTGGTTATAGATTGTTTAAAAAATTCTTACTATCTGGAAAGCTAAGACTTCAAGTGTAACCTCATCTGATAGATGTGCAATGCAGATTTACCCATAATTAGACCTTTCATGGCATTGTCAAAAGTAAAAATTTGTAAATAGATAAATTATAATACAGAAATTTTGATAGTTTATGAGGACAGTTTCATTGCAACTTTTTTGTGTGTACTTATTATTCCTTGGCTAAATCAGTCCTCTTCACATAACTCTTGTGCTCTTTCTTGCTAAACTATGTATTAAATTTTGTTTAATTCCCTCCAATATCAGAAAAGCTTCATTTCAGAGTACATCCATTTCCCTCTAGATTAATGACAAGCTGGAAAATTAATTATACACTTTACACTTATTTTTAGGTTGGATTTACGAATTTGGACTAGATTGTCGTGAAGACCTTCAGTGCCTGAATTCTTTTTGGAGTTCAGATATGGATTTTTTTTACGGGGAGAGAGGGGGAGGGGGGGAGAGAGAGAAAGAGAGAGAGAGAGAGACTGTGTGTGTATGTATGAGAGAGAGAGACTGAGTGTGTGTATGTATGAGAGAGAGAGTGTGTGTGTGTGTGTATGTGTATGAGAGAGAGAGAGAGGAGACTGTGTAGAAATAGTGACACCCTTCAACAAACATTACAAAACAAAACACACCATTCATGGAAAGATATAATTCATAACTGGCTTAAACTAATATTGCTTTGCAATTGAAGTGCTTGAAGAAATTTAATTTTTTTTAATGCAAATGAATTTTCCATTTTGACAACTAATCAAAACCAGTCAAACTATTTTTCATATGAATGAATTTTTAATTATTACTTTGTTTTCCAATGCAATGATAAAAGTTAATGCAGTGTTTTCTTTGCAAATAAACATACATTTACGTAATACTTCACCTCAACTTGTGCTGGCTCCTTAAATCTTTACCACAACGTTTTTCGCCGGAGACAATGTCTAATGCTGACTTTCTTTAACAGTTTGTACATTATATCTACTATACCTTTCTGCAGCCCAACAATACGCTTTGGTATGCCTGTTCTACCAAAAACCAAAAGATGGTATAATCCTGCTAGGCTATAATGCCATATGAGATAAATCTCAAAAGTTTTCTGGTATGCTGTCACACAGGAATGCCTTAAAACCCTTACAAACACCTTAGTATACATTAGCCATCAATATATGAAATAAACAGGATGCCTATAGCTAACCAAGTAAATAAATCAAAATCCTACTGATGAAACTCATACCTGCTGGACAGGGTGACCTGTAAATTCCTAACATATAACCCCATAAAAAACACATACTCATAATAAGGACCATCAAACAATAAATGGAGCCAAGATATAAAATACTTGGGAGTTAATATAATCATAAAAAGCAAACAATGATATACTGCCTTTGAAATTAGTTTCATACATCATCACCTTGTTAAAATATAATAACCACTGTCATTCACTTGATTAAATCTAAAAATTATTGCTTATATCTTTGATCCAACTGCATTATAAAGTGCACTGACATGACTACTAACATTATCCCTGTAGCACAAATTAGGTGGGAATAGCTTAAAAATGCATGTAGGATTAAAGGATAAGTTTTACTTGGTAGGTTAGACCTAGCAAAGAAAACACTCGTTTTTTTATAAAAGTGGCTAGAGGCATTAAATGGAGTTACATAGAGAAAAGAACCCATAACTTCAATAGAATCCAATCCTGCGGCAGCATCTTAGTAATGAGAAAATAATCATAGCATATACAATGGCTACAAAGAATATACGTAATGCATTTGCAAGGCATCCACTTTCTTAAAGCAAATATCAATCAAATGACATTAGTGCCTAGAAAAACAAGCAGTCTTAGTGGAAAATTCAATTCATGGACATTAAGCTGCTGACAATTGCCGAAATATTATTTATCTGTAAATCTGAAAATGTTTCCTTTAACAATCTGCAAATTTAAAGAAATTGGTGGTGAGTGATAAATAGAACACAGGTATAAGGCATACAAACATTTTGCTCCCAATGGAAAATGCTATGCCTGAATAAAAAAAACATACAATAATTACAAACTCACTTTATAAACATTTCCATCTCTATGCACAAACACTGTCCATTCTGGGAAAATATATCACACCTTTTCCTTTTCCTTTCAACAATATATTTCTATCTTTTAAGATTATAAAATCTATTTCTCTATCAAAACTACTTTATTCATACAATGCTGATGACCCAAGACAGCACTTTTAATCATTTCAATCCGCAAAAGAATATATCTGTTGTATTGTTTCCAATAGATTAAAAAAGGCTTGAACTTCCAATTACCCTGATAATTACAAGCAAGCATTTAGAAAAAAAAAAGATACCCTGGCAAAACAAAATGATACGATTCTCCAACTTCATAAAAAAAAAAAAAAAAAAAAACCACTATCTTGAATAGAAATAAGTTACCATAGGGCAGACCACTTAGCATTTGTTATTCAACAAAAATAGCTCCACCCTCACAAACCAAACTATTGCCATAAAACTTGTTAGCTTGATACAACAAACTTTCCTCAATTATAAAAAGTCTCGCAAGATGACCAAAAACGTTATATATTCCTATAATTCAATCCAAATAGCACATGACCCAATATCCTAAAAACCATTATAATCAAGTCGTTTCATAGAATATAAATAAAAATTTACAGCATCTACACGGCTCACTGGTAGAGTTCAGTGTAATATTAACGGGATTCTGTTATTTCATAAAATTTTATTTATCCGAGACAACAGGCTTTAGGAAAGTAATCACGGAAAATTCTGTATTTTTTTTTTTTTACATTGCAACAGTAATTGGAGCTCTTCAAGAGATATAAAAGTCTTCTATAATACTTATGCCACATAAAGATAATTCTTTTGTGGATGGTTGACTTTTACGGATTGCATACGGAAGTTCTACTCTTAAGCCAAAAGTATTATCATGGCATGACTAGAAGATACAAAATGTCTTTCCCCAAACAATTACAATAGTAATTTATCTTTCCATATGATGTTACTTCATTATACTATACCATACTTACATACCTTGCATAGATATCTATTCCATTTACACTTCTAAAACAACCAAATAGTGCAGATGATAGTTGTCTAAAAACAAAGATTGTAATAACAAATATGAAATACAACAACTCAAGATTTAGCTTGCAAACCCATAGTTTTCTCCCTTAAATACATCCTTAAAAGAACTCACAATTCTCAAAGTTTCTACCTCAAGTACTTCATCATATAACGATATTATTACTGGTGTAAACATTAATAAATAAAGACTAATAATTTCCCCTAAATTTCACGAGCACAGCCTAGTAAAATTTCGAACGAGAATACAACCTAATAAAATTCTAAACAGTTTCCGGCACAAAATATCATCACTGAAGGAAAGATATCTTACTAATTTCCATTATAGTTCATGGAAACACAACCTAGTAAAGTTTCTAAGTTTAAACCATAAATTAATTAAATTTTTCATCAAAATTCGACTTGATTTATAAACTCGAACCCGACTATGAGCAGAGTCTTCCTCCTAAAAAATATAAATTGCTATGAAACTAAAAAAAATACCCAATTTACCAACAGGTGATGTACTCTAATGAATTTATAGCTGAACAAAGGGAATTATCCAGCTCATTCTGTTACTACCAATAAGGTACTTATAATAGTTATTTCAAGAATATTGAACTCTTACCATTTTGTTCCAATAAGCGAAACAGCTATGGAGTTGATTATATAATAAACCTTTAAAACATGATGTAATCTGGAATACTTTATTACTTGCCAAGCGAAACAGCTATGGAGTTGATTATATAATAAACCTTTAAAACATGATGTAATCTGGAATACTTTATTACTTGCCAATATCATAAAAATATCCAGGACAAGACGAAAACAATCTATGCAAAGTAGCCACAATATATTGATTAAACTTTAATACTCTGTAACAAAAAAATCAGTAATCTGTATCATCACAATGACCAGCATATAAAAATATCTTCACCTAATTTGCATTGACAAAAAAATCACAATATCCTATGATAGAAAAAAATAAAAAGGCCTTCATAAGCAATGGCAGAGTTTTAAGGAACATTTCTAGTGACAGCACCCATTACCATTTGACGCATCGTACGAGGTACTCTGGCCTCCCTTAATACCAACCAGAACAGATTAACTGACCTTGGAAGCTTTGACTTGTGCCTCAATCTTATCGGCTTCTCCGTGCATGCCCTGTGCCCTGTAGTATTCTATCCACTGTTGCGAATAATCCTGTCCACCCGGCGCACCGCCACCTACGCCACCTCCAGGAGCCGCTGGCTGTGCACCTCCACCCTAGAGCATCAATAATGCAGAAAGTTAAAAAAAAAAAAATCTGTGACAGACTGATTGCTAGCATATCTATTCGACTTAGTCAAGACTAAAAAAAAAAAAAAAAAAAATGCTATCAGGGTGAATACTTAAACAAGATTCCCATGGAACAACAATTACACTAACTCGACATACTGAAGAATAACCAAAAACAAAATAAACCAAAAAAAAATAAATAAATAAAGAATGTCTGTTCAGAAACCAAGGGTACAAACACTTAACTACTGTGAGTTATTGATGCTCTAGAATGGCAAATGGCTGTCTTGATATGTGAAAATAAATGGGAGGGAGAGAAGAATACCTGTTGAGGTGCAGCATTTGGAGTAGGACCACCTGGGCCTCCAACTTTCATAGTCTTAGCCTGATGCTCTATTGCTTCTGCTTCTCTATGCATGCCCATGCTTCTATAGTAATCTGCCCACTGTGCTGAGTAGTCTGCCTGGCCACCTGCAAAGTAAATCATATACAAATTTATATTCACACTAAATCCAATGCATATACATGATATACAGTAGACAATTATACTCTTCCCTTGCATATATGAGAAATTTTCACCAAACCAAGATAAGATCTTGAACTCATAGTCCTAGCCCAAAGTATTTGTTTTAAATACAGTATACAATTATGCAGATCAATAAATGAATTTAATTTTACAAAATATAACCCCATTAAAACTGAAACTAACTATCCAAATATTCTGATAACAAACCTCAACACCATGTATGTAAGCATTTGCCATTATCATAAACTTTTAATTAATCATAAAAGTGGTCTCTACTTTTTCTGGGAAGTTTTATCAATATAAATTGATCCTGCATAGCTGATTAAAAGCTATCTAGAGCAATGAAGAATCTAGCTAATCTAAACAAAGTTTGACCATCAATTACAAAAAATATTACTCACCAGCTCCAGGACCAGATGGAGGTTGATTGGCATTGGGTTGTGGTTGACTATTAGGAGGAGCATTGCTATTTTGTTGATTTTGCCCAGGGTAGTATTGTGAAAAATATGCCGCCCACGCTGCTGCATTAGCATCTGCCGCTTGTTTGGCTAACAAAAATATAATTACCAATTCAATAATTACAAAAAACCAAAGGAAAATATTTACTGTTTTTCTAATCCCATTAGGCATAAGACAATGAGAAACTTGGATTACGGTAAATATGAGTATTACCTGTTTAACCCATATGGCTTTTAATGTCAATTTATTTTAAGCTAAGGCCCTAAGGTCTCCGAGCACATAAATCTATATGGTATTTTGTAAATATTCTTTTCCTAGCTTCCCTCAATGTCAATTATTCCTTCAGAAAAATCCCTGAATGGTTATACTGTACTAGTATTTTCAATGCATCTTGGGTGGCACATTATACTTCACAGAAGGTAAAACACAGCATCCCTTTTGGTCCATGGTGCATTTCACTTTATGCCCCATTACCTGTATTCTATTCCTACCTAGATGTCCTACTTCTTTACTAACAACTTGTTTCAATTTTCCCCTCTAATTTCAAAACAAATCCTTCGGGCAAGCCCTATGAGTCTAGAAATATATGACTCGGTGGTCTGCAACTACATCATATTCATCATCATAATAATAATATCAATAATAATAATAATGATAATAATAACAATAATAACCATCATAAGAGTAATAATGCTTAAAAATTACACACATCCCCTTCAATAAATTGTATGAAGATACAGTACTTGGTACCTAAAAGGGGGCTCAATAAAAACAAAAATAAACTGAATAGAAAAGTCAACACTTATAGGAAACTCATTTAGTCCACAAAATTCTGAGATGATCACATTTCCATTGCTACAAAGGCAAGGGTAACACAAACAAAACTACATATGAAGATAAATATTTTTCCCTTGTTAAGTGTCCTTCAAAATCTAGCATCCCTTCCTCCCTCAGCTCCAAATGCCCAACTTCAAAATCATTCCCCTTTACCCTCCTCCAATTCCCAACCCTCATTTTAGGAAATTACAAAAAAAAAAAAAAAAAAAAACAATAGTAAATTTGACACTATCTTGTTTTCGCTACTGTAAATATAATAATCCCCATGCTAATAAAAGGTGAAAAGTTTACATGAAAATTACTTACTCTCTCCCAATAACATAACTAGAGATGTTCTACCATAAGCATCTCTTAAAAATGCTGAACTGTGCTATGTGACCTACTGTTCTTTGAGACAGCTGAATTTTATCAATACTGGATAGTTTAACCACATCACAGAGTCAGGATTTAAGACTCATAAGGCTGGCTTGAAAGGTTGCTATAGCATCAAAATATAGTTAATCTTAAATTACTTTTTTTAGTTTAATACAATATCCTGATTTGATTTACTTCCAAAGCTTAGCATTTGTTTTTGGTTAAAGTTTGGAAATGAATGTAAATTTGTTGTTGTTGACAGAATAGTTCAGGTAGGATATTCACAAAATATCATTAGGTCGAATGCCCCGCATTACTTCAAAATTTTATTTTGAAGGTTGCCACAACCCTACGATGGGTTTGGTTTGTTTTATATTTGTTGAAAGATTCCTTATTTCACAAAAGCTGTCATCAACTAAATACATATAATAGGGCTTTTAGAGATGTAAACAGTTGGCAAGTTATGGTCAGAGTAGTTGCCATTATGAGGTTTTATCAATCTCTCTTTATCAAAACATTAGATACATGCAATAATTTGATTATTTTTCTTTTTGTACGAAATATCTTCTTTAACAATTTTCAATGAAAGGGTTTCACTTGCACTCCTAGAACCACTGATTATAGCAAATTTCCTAGTTTTTTTTTTATAATAAAATTCTGAATCAATTGTTCTAGTGAAAAGCATCTTTGATAGATTTTTTTTAGGTGTTGTGGCAGCAAACCTTACACCTGTTGGTGATTTGACACTACAAGCATGTGCATAGTGAGACCCTTTATTCTTTATGTTGCAAAGTAGTGCATGTTGTTTAATGATAATCAAAAGTATTCGTATAACTCTTGCACACATACTTCTACTTAATTTATTATCCAAGGAAGCAGCAGTTCCCATGTTAAGAGAACTATATTTAGGCAGGACGGTTTGAGAGTTCTAATTGGGAAAGATCATTTATGAAAATCTGTTCTTGATTCAACAGACTAGAGGCAATACAATAAATTTAACTGGATCTTTATTCCACTTGTTATACATTCAACATGTAACTTGGGTAGAAAACTTGAAGGCTCCAGCACTTAAATGTCCTTCATTTATTGAGTCAAGTGTCTTAAATGTTGGTTCTGATACAGATCAACTCATCTTTAACATTTATACCTCATTATGGATAAAAAGTGTTGTTTTACAAAGTGCCATTAATGTTGCTCTAGCATTATTAAGAATGTTTTCAAGTTACAAGTATTTTAACAATTTTCTTCTCACTTTTTATCTTTAGGTTGTTAATTTTACTAAAGCTATCTAATTTTCCCACCCACTCTACAAGGAAGCCAAAATATTAATACTTAAATTTTACATAGGGAGGGCAAAGAGTAACTCATTTAGTAATATTTTCTATTTAAAAATTTTTGGATTAATTGTTATAAAAAATTCAAGTGAACAGATGAGAATAAATTATTTAAATCAGAAATGGAAAGGTTAAGTATTTTTTTGTGTATGACAATGACTGGGTGTCTAAATTGCAATATTATCTCTGTATAAACTTTATAAATAACTCTTAAAACTACTAGTAGATGCTCAAGAATCCTTAAAATACAGTACACCCAAGTAGCATCTTGGAATGTCAATTAAACTGCATTTGTAACCCGTCAAGTTCACAAATCCTCTGAATATGATTTTCTAAATGGTTGTCTTAACATGGATGATTTCATCTCGACCCAAAAGGGTATTGGATATAACGAGATTTGGGGAGATTGGCAGATCTATCATTATTATCATTATTACTAGCCAAGCTATAACCCTCGTTGGAAAAGCAAGATGCTATAAACCCAAGGGCTCCAACACAGAAAAATAACCCAGTGATGAAAGGAAAAAAGGAAATAAACGATATAAGTATTGAAAAATTAAAATAAGATATTTTGAAAAACATTAACATTAAAACAATTCATATATATCAATAAAAAGTTGCTAAGAAAACTGCCTTTTTTGATAATGACTTTTACAATATTTTACAAAATCTATTGCACTTGAAGCCAATCCATTTATATCAGTATTGCTACAAGTTAATGAAAGATTTGAAATATTACAAATTAGATTTCCACATCCATTAAGAACACCAATCTCCTACAAAATTTTTTTTCATGAAAAATGCTTCAAATGTTTCTGCAATTACACTTAATTACAAGTAACCCATGTTTGCTTTTGCACATGGAGATGGCTTGGTTTATATACTATTGTGATAATAAATTGTTAAAAAGATTTTAGTGTTACTAATTTCAAAGGGAGAGGGATTCCTTTTAGAATTCATACTGCAGTGCAGAGTAGTTTCATTTGGGTTGCAAAACAAATTGGAAATACATATTGAAAAATTATCACTACCCTTGTTACAGAGCATTCCATTCAAAACTCTAAATGAGGTTAGAGGGACAGTGTGATATTTGTTATTGAAATTGATTCAGGAGTTTTGAGGGGGGGGGGAGAAAGAACGGACAGTTTTTATCATCAATTTAAACACCATTTATGGTTGTTAATTAAATTTTGAATCAGTAAACGAGTCTTCCTAAAATTGATTGTTTACATCTCAGAGAATTAGGGGAGCTAATCCTTCATGTTGCTATCCATTCCATAAAACAATTTGTACACTGGTACTGCTTGCATCCTAATTACCTGGTTTATAAAATTATTTTTCCTTTCATCAATTATTTTCCAATAAAGTTCACACAAATAGATTAATTTGAACTATGATTTTTTTCATGTAATTACCAATCAAAAGGTGATTAAGGGAAAAAAAAACCCTTTGAATGTCCAAGATGAACATGTGACAAAATCTGAAATCGCTAGACAACTTCTTTTTTCATATTAATGTATGTACTATATGATTCCAGACCCAAATTACCATCCAACAAAATACTGAAAAAAATTAAAGTCTGTATATACAATATCATAGGGTAATTTAATAAATCGGAATGGCATGAAAAGCATGTACTGTCAAAGTCAGCCTTCCTGTGGATAACAACAATTCAGGGATAATTTCTTCTATTTCCCATTTTACATTTCCAACTGCACCAACATTTACTTCATTGTTCCTATCGTGCTTAAACTAGATCATACTTTGTTTCTTAAGACTAACACATTGTTCACCCAATCACAAAAAGGCAAGATAAATTTTTTTTAAGTAGAGGGGAAAACAATAAGCCCAAAAGGCTAAAACTATTACCCAAGTGAACTTGAACAAACAAGACATTGATCCCAAAAAGAGAACTGTATTCAAACTTCTAATTCAGTACTTTAATTCCGGAAATATGGCAACAAATCCCAATCTTTCTTTATTTTCTAATGAAATGACTCCTTGAAACTTTGAAACCTAAAAACTACTGCATTCAGATACAATGCCTCTTTAAAACATGATCATTGCACAAACCTTATTTGACATTTTATCTTTCCTGGAATTTTATAACCATACAGGGATTTTCAGCAAAAAAAAAAAATTAGAAAAAAAAAACTTGTCTTAGGACTTCCAAGCACTAAAAACCAACAAAAGCAAAAACTAAGAAAAATAGAATACTCACTTGGATCATTGGGATGACCTTGATTCCACTGTTGATACGCATTGCCCCAACCCTGCGGTGCCAGATTTGTATTACCATTTTGACCTGGACCACCAGGACCCTGAACAAAACAGTTAGGCAAGTATTTACTTCCTTATGACAGCTAAACTTGCTCAAATGAACTGTTTAACAATCTACAGCATCCGAACCATTTCAATAAATTATTTTACTATTGCACTTACAATTTAATTGCACTTAAAAATACTGTAATTTTACAAAATAAAACTTAATTCATGAAAAACTTATGGAAAACTAATATCAGTTCTGATTAAATGTTAAAAGTAGATAATACAGAATTGATTAACCCAAACCCATCTTGAAAAAAATACCACACTTGATGGAATCGTGCGAGTTGCGGCATGAAGAACCCTTGCATTGGCTAAGCACAGAATCTTTTGCTGTCTACTAACAAATTACTCTTTATTAACTGCCATTGCATCATAATTAACAAACTTCAATTACAGCTCACACTTGTTCTCAGCTTCAAGGCATTTGACCTTGCACAGCAGTTGAACAGGAAAATAAGTCACATCACTCGTTTCTCATAAAGGCTAAGCCCACCAGGTTGGTTTTAAATGGAACTTTACAAAGTAGCTGGAGTTAAAAAATTAAAAGGATAAAAATATCAAAAACATTTTGTTAAGTTACGAGAGCGCCAAATAAAAAAACTCTTATGACTCGAGATGTGAATAATGGGCTAATTTAACTACATGATTTTATAAATTCGATAAAAAGCTCTAGTACAAAAGCAATTAATCTATTGGGGTTTAATCAACAATCCTAAATGACAAAGAAATGTTCCCTTTTATTCCCGTATATTTGTAAAGTAAAGTTTTATATCCCCCCAAAAGTAACTAACTAAATATTAAATGACAGACTAGATGAACACGAACAAATCCTTAGGGACCACTTAGTCTAGTAACTTCACATAGGTTTTCCAAATTCTTGGGTTGTAGAAATGCAAAAAAAAACTCAACAATCCCATGTATTTTCAGTCTGAATCCTATTTAGCTATCAAATAAATTTCACCTTGCACACAGTAACTATAGATATGTATAAATTTGAATGCATGACATTTGCCCATACCAGTTATATCTATTCATTTTGCACTTCCTTTGACTAGTGTGTGTTATTCCATAATTTTTTCAACACTATAGTATTAACTCAATCTGTGTAAGAACTGAAACCAAAGAATTCTGATCACTTGAATATTAGTTTCTACTATTTACTAATAATATTGTACACAGAATTCTGACCACTTGAATATGTTTCTAGAAAAACTACCACTACTACTACAATACAGTCGTAACCCTAATTGACATAACCACCGTATTTCCCATATCGTAACACTTTTTTCCCCTGAAAAATGCCCCCTAAAATCACCATGCGTCCTAACACTAAGAAAATTGTATAGGAGAGTTGGACAACCTCATTTGTCTTTCACAACCCAGTAATGACATACAAGCACTCACTCTCTCGACATGAAATAAAGTCTGCAATTTTATAATTCACATGTAAATAATAAAATTTATTTTGATACAGAACTTTCTTTAATCAATGAAGCCATGATATTTGTTTCGATTTAGATTTGGTGATCAGTTGATCACTCATCAATGCCATCTACACACACTCACACACACACGTGCAATTAATGGTATCCTAGCTGACGAAGCTAGGATGTAATAGTGCTTTATGCAGTACACTATTTATCTATTCTCTTATATTTCATTGATATTTTGAAACAAATATATCTTGGTAATGACTTTGTTTCACGGGTTCCGAAATAACAAGACGGTTGTTGCTGAACAAACCTTAGAAAAAACATCACACTGGAAGTCTAGTGCAGTGTTACCAAGATAGCACCTAGTCACACAAACTAAAAATATTACACAGTGTAGTTTCTAGAGAATTCTTTATTTAATAGATAAATGATTTTGTATGAAAATGTGTACATTAGAAAATTTGGAAATATTACTGGAATTTTATTTCTT
This sequence comes from Palaemon carinicauda, assembly GCF_036898095.1. NCBI lineage: Eukaryota > Metazoa > Arthropoda > Malacostraca > Decapoda > Palaemonidae > Palaemon > Palaemon carinicauda. Next base: position 15,323,120 of record NC_090751.1, read on the forward strand.
AACCAAAATTTGATCAGGGACATTTAGCACCACTGCTTTCATGTAAACAAAGTGACTTTAAATCAATGTTACGCATGGTAGTAGCTATCACTGGCTTATTTTTTTTCATAAAAGAATGTGATAAAATTGGGATAACAGGTGTACAGCCAATTAATATTTACCCTACCCCATTTCAAATACCAGTAAATTATTAAAATTTACTGTATCAAGCAAAAAAAAATAACACTGTAGAATTGCTAACAAGGAATTGCTGCTACGATAATTTGTAAAATCCTCAAATTTTTTTTTTTCAAAGTTTCTTAGCTAAATATATGGTGCGTCTTACCACGTATACTGTAGTGTCTCATGACACGGGAAATACGGTAGTTAGTAAATATAAGTAAAAAAAAATCTAAAACTTTTTCACCATTAGCAAAGATTAAGATTCTTGTAGTAAAAGGGAGTCAAAATAATGCTCACTTCACAGCTAAGTTAACCCAAAAGAAAGTATATAAAACTATAACTTTACCAAATTTTTCATTCGCATTTTACATGCCATTTCACACACTATGCCATCAAATATGGTACCTTCAACTTATAAGAAGTTGGTTAGCAATTTTCAAAATAAGGAAAACTTACCATGCCAGCCTTTTCTGCAATCATTTTCTTTGCATTTTCTATTTGCTCATGAGACCCACGAATTATAAAAGTTTTTTCATTAATATTCTGGGGCGGTCGTCTATCCAATTCACAGTGTGCACCAGTCTGCTGGTTAATCGTTCGGATAGTTTCACCACCTAATAAAAAAAAAATAAATACATCTTTCAGACTGTTACGAGTAACTTTCTTTTAACAAATAAAATGCAAAAGCAGAATAAGAAACCAATTCACTTCAACAAAAAGCAGTGAAGTCCAGTACTTACCTTTTCCTATTACTAAACCACATTTGTTTGCAGGAACATTAAATATAGCTTCTAATTTATCATTTGGTCCACCACGTCCGCCACCACCACCCTGACCTCCCATGGGACCTCCCATAGGACCACCACGACCCACTGTAATAAATAAATAAACAAATTAGCTAAGTACATAAAATTTTATAATGCACTTTTATTCATTCGTTTTTCACCAGCAACATTTTTTTAAAGAGAAAAATACAGAAATCCTTCAAGATAGTCAGGTGAAAATTTCTGCAAAAAAAAAAAAAAAAAACTTACTAGGCCCACCAGGACCACCAGGTCCACCCATTCCTGGACCACCAGGACCTCCAGGTCCTCCTGGCCCACCAGGACCACCAAAACCTCCACGACCCATGGGCCCTCCAGGGCCACCATGACCTCCTCGACCACCCCAGTCATTGTTGAACCCACCACGTCCACCCCGCCCGCCACCAAATCGTTCCTAAAAATATTGGAAAAAAAAATTAAACTTTCAACTCAAAATAACCAAAATACATACATACATACATATACCAAAGGCACTTCCCCCAATTTTGGGGGGTGGCCGACATCAACAAGAAACAAAAACAAAAAAGGGGACCTCTACTCTCTACGTTCCTCCAGCCTAACCAGGGACTCAGCCGAGTTCAGCTGGTACTGCTAGGGTGCCACAGCCCAACCTCCCACATTTCCACCACAGATGAAGCTTCATACTGCTGAGTCCCCTACTGCTGCTACCTCCGCGGTCATCTAAGGCACCGGAGGAAGCAGCAGGGCCTACCGGAACTGCGTCACAATCGCTCGCCATTCATTCCTATTTCTAGCACGCTCTCTTGCCTCTCTCACATCTATCCTCCTATCACCCAGAGCTTTCTTCACACCATCCATCCACCCAAACCTTGGCCTTCCTCTTTTACTTCTCCCATCAACTCTTGCATTCATCACCTTCTTTAGCAGACAGCCATTTTCCATTCTCTCAACATGGCCAAACCACCTCAACACATTCATATCCACTCTAGCCGCTAACTCATTTCTTACACCCGTTCTCTCCCTCACCACTTCGTTCCTAACCCTATCAACTCGAGATACACCAGCCATACTCCTTAGACACTTCATCTCAAACACATTCAATTTCTGTCTCTCCATCACTTTCATTCCCCACAACTCCGATCCATACATCACAGTTGGTACAATCACTTTCTCATATAGAACTCTCTTTACATTCATGCCCAACCCTCTATTTTTTACTACTCCCTTAACTGCCCCCAACACTTTGCAACCTTCATTGACTCTCTGACGTACATCTGCTTCCACTCCACCATTTGCTGCAACAACAGACCCCAAGTACTTAAACTGATCCACCTCCTCCAGTAACTCTCCATTCAACATGACATTCAACCTTGCACCACCTTCACTTCTCGTACATCTCATAACCTTACTCTTACCCACATTAACTCTCAACTTCCTTCTCTCACACACCCTTCCAAATTCTGTCACTAGTCGGTCAAGCTTCTCTTCTGTGTCTGCTACCAGTACCGTATCATCCGCAAACAACAACTGATTTACCTCCCATTCATGATCATTCTCGCCTACCAGTTTTAATCCTCGTCCAAGCACTCGAGCATTCACCTCTCTCACCACTCCATCAACATACAAGTTAAACAACCACGGCGACATCACACATCCCTGTCTCAGCCCCACTCTCACCGGAAACCAATCGCTCACTTCATTTCCTATTCTAACACATGGAATTACTAAATCATTTTCAATTTCTTAATTACTATTAGTTAATTTCGCTTTTTAATGTTATTACCTTGTAACAGCAGAATCGTTTGTCAATTACAACCATTCATTAAAGTTTGACACTAATTTCATTACAAACCAATCACAATTTTTCAAGATCTTTGGCCCCTTACAGGAAACTGATGAGACAGATACTGCATACTTAGTGAAACTGCACAGCATATTGCATCTATAACTCTTTCAAAAGCAAGACTTTCTGACCAATTCATTCTACAGATATTCATCTATTTAAAGATTTCTTAATCATCCCCACTTGAAATTCATAGATCTTTGCCACTAAAATTCACTCAAAAATGCTTCTGCAAAATTAGGCTTTAATTATCCTAAAATATTAGGAAGTTAATGTTAATTCTGCCAAGTTAAAATAAGAAAAATAATTTCCCATGGTGGAAAGGGGGAAAATGAGTGTACTGCAATCAATAATTTAATTTTTACTTACCCTCTCATCACCACCATATTCATCCCTATCGCGGTCTCTATCTCTTCGATCTCTATCACCTCTGCCTTCGCCCCTTCTATCACCAAATCCACCTCTGCCTCGTCCTCTGCCACCAAACTGTGCAGCCTGTGTCTCTTTTTCTGCTATTAAATCGTATACAAGTTGCTTTGCCATTTCAACCTTGGGGGAAAAATTTCTTTGTCAATCCTTAACACAATACACCTCAGGTTATTTATAGCCAACCATGAAAATAAAATTAAAATTTCTGAACCACAAGCAGAATTTAAAAAAAATACCTTTTGATGGTCTCCACTAATTCTAAGGGGCTTCTCATTTTCTTGTTGAGGGCCATCCTGAATGATAACCATCTTTGCCCCACTCTTTTCTTGGAGTTGTTTAATGGTTTCACCGCCTTTTCCTGAAAAACATGGAAACAAATGTATTTTATAATACAACTATACCAACTGAAAGAAAGGAAACCGCTACAGCAAAATTTTGAAATTAGGTACATGATCAATTTACATATTTTTTCCTGTCAGAAATTAAGATGAACCATTAAGGGCCCCGGAAACAAAGACACCAGAACCAACGAAGGCCAGGTGCCCTAACTTAGAACTTTTACAAGACAATTTAAACTGTCTGGTAGGTGTGGAACTTTGCTGAAAAACTTAAGTACCAATTTTTTTTCTTTTTTTTAATAAACCTAGCTTACAATTTAAGCTTATTTCAGGATTAGAGAATTTGGGGTCTTTAGGGATTTCTGGGAAAGCTATGCCTTCAGGCTTAAACAATCATAAAACATAAAGAGCTCTCATTCATCTTCACTAACCCAAATATATTGCTGTCAAGTTTAAAGATACAGAAGAGATAAATGGTAGTGCCAACCATATGCTTTTATCACTCAATGTTATGTATCTAGTACCCTTCTTATTGACCAAACGTATCGTACTGTATTAGCAACAAAATTAATTTTTCTTTGGACCCCCTTAGAAAATTACCTTCAAAGCTTCATTGTCGAAAGATTGAACTCCTTTCTTATATTTTTGAAGGTGTACTGATGATCCAAGTTAAAGGTCGAGTTTAGCCCAATTACTGTAGTTATCCTACATCATATACCATGAACTGAATATTTGAATTTAAATCTCCATCATTTGGATTAGAATTAGGAATCTGGCCACTAAAGACAGCAGCTGGGGTCTGTACAGTTATTCAGCATCCTAGTGCAACATGGCAAATGCCATGCAATTACAAATATGAAGTACAAGTTAAGGGGTTGGACAAGAAGCAGAAACAGTTTGGATGAAAATTTACTTACTCTAGGTAACAAAAATTAAAACTTCCATGTAACCCTCACCTACCAGTAATACCAAAAGATTTCAGACTTTAATTGTACAGAATTATACTCTAAAATTCAATTAAAAGAATATTGGTATCTAAAATTTTAGTGCAGTACTCAAAATACATGGACAAGCAAAATCCATCATACTTGTGTGAATTTGAGAGCTGGAACTCTTACTTTCCTTACAATAACAACCCACAACAGCAATACAGGAATTGAAATAATACAAATAATACATTTGTTAAACATACAGCAAGTAGTTTGCAAATTAATTGAATGTGAATCAAACTGAAAAGTTTACTGTTCAAAGATAAAATTTCCGCCTTACCTATTATAAGTCCAACTTTTGGACCTGGAATACTGATTTCCACAGTAGCAGCATTTCCCCCCATTTCCATACCAGGAGGACCCATGGGACCCCCACCTCCCGGTGGACCTCCTGGACCACCACCCGGCCCTCCCATTCCTCGTCCACGGCGTTCAGCTGGAGTATCACCCCGTTGAACAATGTCAAATATCATATCTTTTGCCCGATTAATAGCATCTCTGGATAAAAATACAATAAATAAAAATTAATATATCTTGAACCAGATTACACATTGTTAATCAAGACTTTAACACAATTTCATAAAAGAAAGAAAAAAAAACGCAAGGAAAATATTGTAGTTACCTAGGACCAGAAATTGTACAAACACGTTCGGGCAAACCCCCACTGTCCTGGGCCATCTGGATCTTTGCACCCGATTCCCGTTGCAGCCTAGAAATCTGCTCACCACCACGTCCAATGACTGTAATCAGAAATTGCAACATTCACAGACGTAAGTAATAGGGCCTTAGTCAAACACTTGGGCAAGACAGAAAATACTTACCATATAGACCAAACCTTTCCAAAAAAAAAATATACACAAACTAAGGGAGAAATTAAAAACTCAACACACCTACCAAACCACCTTCAAGAAAGGAAAAATAAAGTTGAATATGTTGAAATCCAAAATTGTTCTCACGGATTGGATTATGTTAACTAATAGTGAAGCATATTATTGTGAACCTGAAACCAGTCTCTGATAATACTGGCTTAATCCTATGGTAGTTCCTGCCAGTGCCATGAAACTTATATAAAATTAACTCAAAATTCCTTATTTCAAATTATTCTGCAGCCTCGTATCAAACTCCTTTCAATCAGCACTTGCATTCTTCTGCTTTAAAAGGCTACACAGTCACTCTATTTAGTGTGTGTTTATAAGCCAGTCATCCTTATACTGAGACTAACAATTGGAAAATACAATATATTCATCACAAGCATTCTTGTACACATCAAACACCAGGAATACTGTATAAACATATTTGCAAGTCTGAATAACTTTCCCACTTCACTAATTCTCTTGATATAAAAATTTTATTGTCAAAATATTTTAAATAGTACTACTATCGCCAAATCATTTCATTTTCAAGTTTAATCACTACCTGAAACAATAAATCATGAGTGAAAAGTCTCTCATAGCAAAAATGTGAAGGATATCTTAACTAACTTTCAGAAATTTTCATAAATTCATAACAATATAATAGATGAAACAAAAATAAAAATTCCATGAACTAGAAGTCACAACAGACAAAATGACAAGTTCAAATAGAGCAGTAGTAATTGGAAATGGTCCTTATAAAGCAATAGACAAAATGAACAAAATGCATAGTTGTTACAAGAGCACTTAATATATTGTATGTGTAATGGACAAATAATGATCCCTGTCTCCTAATAATCTGTCATGTGCTGTACACCCTGGACATTTTACTTCAACTTCTCAATCTAAAATTCAAATCATATAAACTTTCCTTTGTTCAATATAACCAATTAATCATAAGCTTCCTTTATTTGCCATAAGACACCACTAATCGCATCCAAAAAAGTCAAAACTAATGCCTCTGATTTGTTTGGCATAACCTAACAGTAATGATCCAGCCTCATTCCTTCATGCAACAGTAAACATAGCTTTTTGCTACTCTTCGTCTACTACCTGTGCATTGGGGCATCATATGACTTTACAACAACCTTTCCCCAAGTTTGTTCACCCCTTTATTCTTAATATCACTTAATGCTTGTTATTTTGGGTAAAAAGAGTTGATGTTCTGAGGATCCCTACAGAAGTCCGATTTTATTTGGTTAGTCGACACATGTGCATAGTTTACTCTTGATGCACTGCTTCTACATTTCACTTTAACATTACTCTCTCAACACAGCTCTTTTATGTGGGGCCTTTATTGATGTTTAATGCATTTGGTGGACATGTCCAGATGTGGCCTGAAATACTTTAATTGGCTTTGTGCCCTGGTGGGCATAAGATGGGTTGCAAAGCCATGATTACAGTTTATTACCTCTCTAGAAAGGGTAGTACAACGTGTAAGAGCTGGTATGTACCAAACGGATATATAGTAATCACACCAGTGGCCTAGAGCTGCATCTATTGCCATATGCAAGGAGACAAAAAGGTAAAGAAATGCTAGTATCAAAATCTTATTTCTGCTTCATTCCAACGTCAAAGGAAAATACACGTAATGTAATGTGTTAGCCCTAATCTTATTTTAGGGCAATGTAAATTATAGTTTCTAAAGAAACAAAAGGTTTTTCGGTAATTATATAAGGAAATGGGTGATTCGGGAGTCATGAAGGTGGGCCAATGTATAATCTAACACCCAAGACTGTCAAGATTACGAAATTTGGGACCTACTGCCCAGCACTAAGATGGGTTAATAAGTGCTGAAGTGTAAATTACTACAAAACTCGGCAGTTTCACCAGAGAAAAGGGTGGTTGGAAAAGAGAAAAAATAAAGCATTAAGAACAGATACGGCAGAAGAATATATGGGGGAAAACGGTGGGTCCTTAGTTAAGGTGTTGCCTTTTTCTCTTCTTTGAACACCTTCCATTGGAAAATGATGGCTCTTGTCAGCACAATAATGGAGGAACTTTGATTTTTGGAGGGGATTGCAGTACCATCAGTTTGCAACGGTCTCTGCCAAAACAAATCCCACGAACCATCTCGCATCGTTTTCAATTTTAAGAAAAGGAGAAGAATGGGGTCTTGCGCAAAGAGTCTGGACTTGCCACTCTGTGTGAATCTCCTCACACACTAAGCTATCTCCCTACTAAAGGGACTTCCTACTTCTACATTACCCATGAATTCAGAGGTCGCAGAATGTATTAAGAAATAGGTCACAGAAAACTATTACAGTTGTCTGCTGCTTCCCTGGCTTTCTCCCGTTCCCTCACCTCAAGTTCTAGGTTTGTGCAACTATTGGCAGCATGCAGTCTAGATCAATCATGACATACCTCAAACTCTCCAATAACTCCCAACCCACCAGGCCACGGAAGAGATCACCCACCAAAGTAGGCTCCAAAAATGGAAGTTATAGTCTAAACTTAAAACAAAACTTCCTTCAAGCTACAAGCAATTAACAAACTGACCCAAAGCACCAATCAGGCAAGATAAAGCATCAGTACCGTTGGTTGACATACTACCGCTAAAGAGTTACTAGGTATTTTGACTGATCACTCAGTACTACATAGGATCCCCTCATTGGTTGAGAGCTTATTTTTCCTTTGCCTACATATACACCGTATAGCCTGGCCTACTCTTTCTACATTCTCCTGTCCTCATACCTTACAACACTTTTCTTAACTACTGCACTGTAATTGTTCAGTGGTTACTTTCCTCTTGTTATGGGTAGAAGAGAGACTTAAGTTATGATAAGCTCCTCTTCTGGAGGGACACTACAAAATCAAACCATTGTTCTCTAGTCCTGGGTAGTACTATAGCCTCTGTTTCAGTCTTCAACTGTCTTGAGGTATTGTTCACTTGCTTGAGGGTGCACTATTCTATCTTATTTCTCTTCCTCTTATTTTAACTTTTTATAATTTATATATAAAAGATTTATTTTAATGTTACAATTCCTTAAATATCTTATTCCAATTGTTCATTACTTATCTTGTAGTTATTTCTCTCCATATTTCTTTTCCTCTCTGGGCCATTTTACCCTGTTGGAGCCCTTTGGCTCATAGCATAGTGTCTTTTCAACTAGGGTGGTAGTAGTAGTAGTAGTAGTAGTAGTAGTAGTAGTAGTAGTAGTAGTAGTAATGGGATGTGAGGAAATTCCATCTTCCCAGTTGTCGACATGGGCCTCTTACTCCAAAGCTAGTGTCCCTGCACAATATTTGCTTTCTGGTAAAGATTAGGCAAGGCCCTAGTAACTGAGACTCCTCAGAGGAGGAACTTTCCATGAAAAGAAGTACGTACAACGCTTCAGCCCAGGAGCTTTTAGATTGCCCTTTAGTCTGTTCAACTACAGGCTCATGTGAATCATCTGCTCAACCCTACAAAGGGAGCTCAAAAGGACATTCCTTTGTATAAATTCTGCAGCAGCACACTGAAGAAGGTTCCCCCTATTCCAGACCTTCACCTCTGGGATACTCCCATCCTCGTGTCTTTACTTAAGCTCTTTAACAACGAATCTAGTCTCAAAGAAGTGACCTCGTACCAGAAGGCGAGATGAGCTGTGATCTGTTTGAGACATAACACGGCCAACTACTTGGAGAATGGTGGAAGAAGGTCACCAGACATGAGTCCTAAACTACCATGGACTAGATCTATTACCAGAAAAAGAAGGATTAATGGCAAATGATGGTAGGCAGCGACATTCATAAATGATTTGACTAGCCCATATCTTCTCAACAGTTAGCTAGTTTGAATTTTGGTTCATGAAGATCCACAGGACCTCAAACTATAGTTCTCTCCTGAAGCTTTTGATGTCTAAAGATGTCATCACTAGAGATGTTCCTTCCTCTTTTCTTCAAAGAAATTGTTGCCATTATGATTTGACCAGATTGGTTTTAGGGACTCCTACCTTACTCGTGCTGTCTCCCAAACCTGGGGAAAGCAATCTTTCTTCAGATGAAAACTATAGTCTGCCATTTGACACCCATCAAAATTTCATCAAATTTTGGCCTCACGACTGGTAGAGAAAGAGAAGTCATTTAGAGCTTTACAAGTGCAATTGATGGTGAAACTCAATTTCTATACCAAACACTTGTCAAGAAGTTGCTCAGCAAGATGTAGGAATGGATGTACTGTATAGTAGTGCTAAAGGTGGGTACAGCTATGAGCCAAAGGAACATTGCAAAGGCCCAAATCAAGCCCACGGTGCACTGATGGCCCAAAGCCCCTAGTGAGTAATTATCTTCAGGGAAATTTGTTTTGCAAGAGTATATTCCTTTACAAACTTTGGATTGTGGATCTAATGAACAAATTCCTCTCCCAAGGTTATCGGTTCTCCTCCTAGGGAACTCTCTATCAAAGACAGTAATGAAGAAGAGTATTCAATAGCCGAACCAAGCATGATACACTCTTCCCATAGAGCACACCACATTCAGGGCTATGCTCTAACCGCAGTGATCCTGTGTCAATCATTCCCATCAAACCAGATGGGTTTCACCAGCACTTGTCATAAGGCGCTTCTAATCATATCACCGGTGAACACTTACCCCATATATCAAAAGCTAAGAGATATCTGTGAATCACAACCTTCCGGACCCTCTCTTGGGTCCAAAACTTAGTAGAATACAGTATAAGATGTAGCACCCTTCCTCTCCCCAGTCAATTGGCTTAGAAGACCTTCGCTCAGAACTCTGAAGGAGGAAGTCAGGTCAATGACAGGGAGGCCAATAAAGGAGGCTCAGAAGTAGTTACCAAGGGGATTGTAGTCCCAAAGGCCTCTTCTGAAGCACTTAGACCTGATAAGGTTTCCGAAAGACTATCCCTTCTAAATGGAAACCTCCCACAGTCAACATGGTTCCCAGTCATCTAGACCACCAAGAATGTGAAATCAATGTCAAGCATAGAAATCTGACCTGATGAGACTCTTCAGCCAGAGGGTATGTTGCCTCCTCTACTGATGCCCTTTTTTGCTTACCCTGCTGAACTTGGTAAGACAAGACACTTGCCTTGATGCAAAACAAGCAGATTGATCATTACATCATGAGCTCTGTCAGGAGTAAATTAAGCTAAATGTGGCAAACTTGAGTTGAAAGCAGCAAGGAGTATTTTATTACACACCAGCTGCTCCTACCTAAGCAGCTAAGAGATTGAGTGAACCAACCAGAAGAATGATGCTATAGCCAGCACGTTTAGTGACATCCACATCAAGAGATAAATGCCCTGTTAAGCCCTGTCCACACGATCGAGCAAGCACAATGGGCAAACAGTGATAACAGACCACAATAGTTAGTGAAAATGAGGGTTGATGACGTCAGTAGCAGGAATACTAAAGGCAGAGATCCGGCAACACTGTATGATGCCAGATCCCTGTCTGGTTTTCCCGCTTCTGACGTTATTAACCCTCATTCTTACTAACTATTGTGGTCTGGTATCACTGTTTGCCTGTCGGGCATGCTCAATCGTGTGGACAGGCCTTTAGAGATCTATTTATAGTGGCTGCAGACTTGAGTAAGCCCCAAAGAAAGTTACGGAGTCCCGCTAGGGGAATGCCATTTCACCTGGTACCAAACTAGAATGCAAACCTTTAGGTTGGTTAACAAATGTTAGCCTTCAAGAGATAAATGCCTATTATAACATATATCTCATGGTACATGCACTACGCATGATCCCAAAATTGTGCAGGCATGTAATACTCAGACCCTGTACATATTGACAAGTATTCCTAACCTAGGGAAAATGGGAACTCCTAGGACATGGGGTATAACTTAGAAATCTGTTCACCAGACTTTACATGCCTCGCTACCTAACCACATTGATACAACATATAAAAGGCTTAAAGGTACACATTATTAGCTTTTACAATAAGAAACCATCAAACATGTGCCCCGTACAGTAACATTAATAATACTAAGTATGACTATTCTTTGGCCTTTTATAAATGACAGGGTAGGAGGTATCAAGATGTCAAGGAATAATCATTGGATTTGCAGTTCAAGTCATGAACTGAATTGCCTGAACAGGACCATGCAGTATGGGCAAATGAATACTAGACCCTCATGTGTGATCCTCAAACCCTCTTTCATTGGAGGTGGTCCAGAACCATCAAGAGCCGAAGAGATGGTAACTACCAAGATTTGCTTCGCAAGTGTCAGAGAATGGCTAAGTGTGCCAAATATGCTATGTACTTTTTATAAAATATGTACATAAAATTCTCAGCAGGTTGCACATTGACTATGGTGAAAACCACCTGTGGCACTGCCTGCATATTCATGTTCTATAAATATTTAACATTCTCATTTCTTGGTCAAGTCTTGATAAACCCCTTTTTACTCATTTAAGGAGGAAAACATACTCTACACCAACTTTTTATAGTAATTTTTTCTTTTTTACTAGAATGGTTTCTGGCCCTTTTAATCATAGCATGCACATCAATTATGTGCTGGAGACCCCCTGCAAGCAGAGGCAGCACATCAGATATGTTTGGCAAATGTGATGAAGTTTGGTTTTTTTTTTATTTTTTCTCCTATCATTTTCAACTTACGCTGAGTACACTCAGAAGTTCGTAACACTATTTTTACCCAGGCTTAGCAAGTTATCTTTAGTTTTGCTACCTTTCCCCCCAACTATTTTCTTATACTATAATTAATTTTTCCCCGTAACTTTTAATACCTTTACTCTTAATATCAGTCAATAATACCTGAACAGTACTCTTATTTAGTCAATATGATTTTCCATTACGTTAAAAGTATAAAGTTATCTAATCTCTATAGTGCATGATTTTATATCCAATTTTAAATGGGTTTCATTATTTTCCGTTTCAGATGTAAGATGCATATGTTGGTTGTCCTCAAAAGAAAAAAATCATTGTTTAAAGGCTAATGGGTTATATTGAACTCGCAGTGTTTTTATATTAGAAAAACACATTCTTCAATATACAAACCCATTAATAATAAGGGATTGTACCAACCTCCCAACCCTACTCACTTGCTCCCCAGAGAACAACAGAATAAAGCATATTAAGTGGATGGTTAGGTCAAAGCAAGGACCTTTATTTTGACCATCTTCTGGATGTGACTAGCAGCACGTCATACCGGAATAAGGCAACTTATAATTAATGAGCTTATATATTGAAGAGAAAATATAGTTTTATGTAATGTAAAAAAATCATTGCTTTTGGTAGTGTTCCAACTATTTTACTGAACTACAGTGCCAAGGTAACACTAAACTTTATATAGTGCAATTTATATAGTTGACTTGTTAAAAACATAAGGCTTAAAGGAGAAAACAGTTATGTAAATTTCAAGTCTCAATTCAAGATCACCATATCACAGGAACTCCGCCAGGAAATGTCCTACAATCATAACCATGCTTTATATTTCAACTAACTACCCTATGAAACCTGTTTAGTTCTAACAGTAAAGTCAAGCATATATTTCCAAATATTGCCCACCCAAAAATAGGTCGGTGGATACCATCAAGGATTAATTACTAGATTCAAAGATCAATGACCTAATTTCAACACAAATTACTATAGTTTTCTTTAATAAGCAGCCAAATGGGGTGTATTGCAGTGCCTCAAACTTCAAGATAACTGAAATGACTTAACTAATTGAATAAAAAAAAACTAATAATTAGAATTATTAAAATCATGTACCGCCATACTATAAGAAAACAATTTACATGTTTGCTTACTTTATCAACTGAAAAAATCAACAATAAGGAAGCAACAATTAACTTTGTGGTAAATACATGCTAAATTAAAGGAGGATTTTTTCATTTTCTTTTTACAAATCGGAACATCTGGTCATCAAATAGAGAAACAAAAATCTAAAATTAAGATTGTCAACATCAGTCACACAAACAACTAGATCCATATTGGTTTTTAAGTTATAAGACCAGTTACTGATAAACTAAAGGTTCAAGTTTCCTTGGGTAACTCTCAGAAGTTCATATATTTTTACCCAGGCTTAGTAAATTATCAATGGGTGCAATCTAACACAGAAGAATCTATTCCAGTCTTTGCAAAGGTAAAATCCCACAAACCCAAGCCCAGTACAGACTATGATATATGATGTGCGCAATGTTGAGTGGATACTCTGAAAAAACTTTTTCAACGCCAATCCACACTACCGTGTTGATGGGCAGGCCCAATTTCTGCTCTCCAGCTACAATGAACAACTCACTGTCTCCCACTGAACGGACAAGGGTCAACACTTCATTTTATCTTAATCATAACAGTAATACATTTTATGAAGATAATTCTATTGATAACAACAGTACTCTCTCCTAGTAGAGTAAATCATCGGCATACATCCTTTCTCGATGAAAGCTGAACTGCAACTGGGCAACTAGCGCATGAAAGCAAGATAGGTGTTACATTTACAGTTAGGCCGCTAGGCTTTTCTTTCAACACCACTAGTGCATCACGAGGCTGATACACGAATCATAGTCTGTCCTGGGCCTTGAGCACCTTCATGAATATGATCTTATTTTGGACACCCTAAAAATAAATATCTAAAGCACTATTCACAATGAACAAAGCCTATCGACTTACTTCTATATATATAACTTTCAAACAGAAAACAAGAATTTTATTGCATTCTAGTACTGTAATGTTAAAGCTTCACAAAATTACCAATAACCACTTGAAATATTCTATTCTTACTGCCTTTGAAGTACCACCACAGCAATATCTTCCAATACCACAATAATGCTTTAAAGGAAGGTTCCCCAAAATTATGACACAATTATCTTAATTTATAAGCAAAATACTTGTTTTGCCATCAACACTGCTGGATTAGTGTGCAGCCGTAGTGATATCGCTATTATACATTTAGTCCTACAAACCGGTATTTGAATTTTCCTTTGTCATCAAGGAAGAAATCAGTTCGTTCTTTAAAACAAGTTTTTTTTTTCAAACAAAAGGTAATCTAGTTCTATACCGAAAAACCTCTTCTTTCCTATATTAAATCCCCATATTCTAGTCTGCTTTTGGTGGAATTTCACAAACTAAAGGTAGATTATTCAACATTAATTCTAGGATTCCTCTCTATTTTACTAGAAGAATAAGACTTTTATAAATCACTTACTCCCACATTCAGATCACACTCTTTAAATACCCAGGAAATTTTCTCCTCAACAACCCAAGTTCTTCCATATTTTGTCATCCTAGAATCATTCCTCTTTAGTCATCATGATAAAACTAAATGAGAATCACAAAAGGTAATGAAACTAAATGAATCACAAAAGGTAGACTAAGAGGGAAGAACCACAGAGAATCATAAACAGAAGACCACTGCTGCTGGATAAAGACAACCTACAGACTAAAGATCCAAATCAGGAGGTCAAGTTAATATTAAAGAAAATAGGTTTGAAAAAGATAAATCCAAGGGAAAAACAAACCACTAGTGACTACTAGAAACTTAGAAAAACACATGGGGAAACAAGTGTCATTTCAGAAGTACACTTCAACACAATAATGCAAATATAACTCAAAAGGTTTAAAAAATATTTATGTGCGATGAGCTTTCCAATGCCTAATTGGACAAGAAAAGCAAATGAAGAGAGGTAGAAAACTAAACTATAAAGGCAAAAGAGGCTAAAAATAAAACTAAACTATAAAGGCAAAAGAGGCTAAAAATAAAACAAAACAAAAACTGCAGGTTTTGAGGGACAGAAATTGTATAATAATAACTAGATGACAAGAAAAGAATGCTAAACAACTGATAAACTAGAGTACTGTATCCCAAATGTAAATTGTTGTTTGCTGTAGGTAAAAGACTTGGCACTGACGAATGAAAAAGGGTTTATTGTGGATTCAAGAATTCCTTAACCCATGAGGCTGAAGACCAGTAGGATGGTTGTAATACAGATATGGAAATATGCAGGGCTCACATGATTGAGAAGGGATTACAGAGAAAAAAAAAAAAAAAAAGTATAATGAAAGACCAGTATCATGGGTTGGAATCTTTACAGAAAAGGGCACTGATAATAACCTAAGCCTTACAGGACCTCAAGGAAAAGTCTATAGAACTTATTAGATATCTTAACCCAAAAATTTAAAAACAATAAATTTGTTCCCCCACTAAATACAAGTTGCCTATAACTTGCAACCTATTCTTAAGTAAATGGTGACAACTTTTCAATAATGACCTGCATCACATTACCATTGTATACGATTCACAATTATGAATGACTTTATACACAACATTCCAATCCCCTTAAGTGCAAATTACTGTAAATCATTTCACCCAATTGTTTACGATATAATAACCACTAAGCACTTGGATTTGATTTTCTGTACAAAAGCTAGACATGCAAGCTTTAATTAAACAAATACGAATACTCCCGTTGCATGTGAAGTTTCACACAATTCTAATCCTACATGGAAGAAGTTAACAGGAAAAACTAACGCAAAATAAAATGCATGATGGGAGCGAGATCAGTGAACAGACAAAAGTATTGCTACTAGTCAGAACTGGTAAGAGAAAAAAAATTGCCTATACTTTGATTGGGCTCCCCAAAGCATAAGGAAAAATAAAATCACACCAAAAGGACAACGCTTTACACTTTTCAAGACTGGATAGAAGGGGTACACTAAAGGAGAAAAAAAAAAAAAAAAAAAAAAATTTTTCAAAACTTCAAAACATTTGCTCAACTCTTTGGCTTACCAAGTCGATAAAAAAACCTTTCCTAAAAATACAAAGCAGCACACTTGGATTGAAAAATATACAAATTAACCCCCACCCAAAAAAAAAAAAATCATTCAAGGACACTGAACAATACACCCCACGCCATAAGATATCCCACTTGGCATCCAAAAACAAAGGTTCCTTAAAACAGTTCTTAGACCAATTGATATTTTTTCCTATGAAAAATAGTGTTTATAAGCCACCCAATAAACCTAGTTATCCCCTGACTACAACACTAATTCAAAAGTAGATACCACATAACGCATAACTAACAATTAATTCCACCATGTATCTCATTAAAAATTTATTCTTCAATCGTTGCAAAACCTAAAAACTCCACTAAGATATCATTTCTTGTGGATTCGCTAGAACAGTACACCCACCTCATAATCAAAGAGGTATTAAGTTTCGACTTCATAGCCGCTCTCACACGTTGTTCCATTGCAGGCAGCGGCCCTCTGTCATACTAAGCTGTAGGTGCATAGCACTATACCTGTGGGATGACCCCTATAGACCCTCTTAGCCCTGAAACCCAAGATAACAGTGCAAAATAGAGCAGCAATATAACGTTGCAATCACACAGTGTGTGTAAGTTTCCATTTTGAGAACATTGTTATCCTAAGAATTAGCATGCGCACATACAATATTGTATATTTGGCAAATTTCCTCTCCTTACAGGTGCCTTAAGAACCCTCATGGATTATATTTTTATGGTACAAAATTTCATGGCAGGGAGTACACAATTTTGTAATAAAATCAGGAAAAATCACTTTTCTGAAGGCTATACAGTAGTGTACTTTTGGAATTTTACTGCTGTTCATCCCATTTCACTGGTTTAAAATTCCAGCAGCTAAAACTTTCCTCTTTATTTTTTATACTTCTTTAGTTGCACTATTTCACAAAACGTTTAGTCCATCCTCTTCATCACTTTCACTTTTAAGAGCGTCCACATTCGCAAAACAAAATAAAATATGTTATATTTCCACCTCAAATAATCCCTCTATTGATCTAACATCAATGAAAACTTACTCTACAGTATAAAGAACTAATGACTATGAAATGCATACTGTACCTTAGTATAATGAGCTAATGACTATAAAATGCATACCTTTAAAGTACTTTATTCCTAACTGTAAACTTTACTAGTCCTACCTATACAATTCAATATCCTGAAAAACAATATACCTCTCACATTGCTAATTGCAAATAAGAAAAAATATCCACTATTATAAACCTGCATTGGTTAATTTTAGAAAATTCAACTATCATAACCCATTTAGTTTTACATAACTAATATTACTAACCCCTAAATATTGGTTGCACAGACAATACCAGTCTCAAAATGGAAACTTCACCACCAAAGATATCACCAAATTGATGGCAAAGCAAAAAAATAATAAAAGGAAAAGTCATCACCAAATTGTGCAAATATAACAAGAAATGGAAGAGAATAAAATAGAAATAAAAGCTTTATGCATCCATCTTGTTATGTCACAAATCAACACAATTTCTAAACCACTAAACTAGTTCAATTCAACTACAGGAAGAGGTACCAATGAATACAAATTGTTTCCTTATATATACAAAAGGAACATGAATAATGCTTAGTGCTTGGGGGGGGGGGGGAATCAAGAATATAAACAGACAATAGTAAATGTGATGGTCAGCAATACACAGTTCAAAGGAAATAGTGTAGATTAAAGGTAGCAAAGAGCTAAAACAGAATTGTTTTGTATGTAAATTAAAATATGAAACCTCTTAAAATAGCAAAGCACAACACAGTCAGTATATAAGAAACTGTATAATCATTGGGAAAAATTAAATATCAATATACAAGGTATGTTTAAAGGATAATCATGATAAGAATCATCAATATATTGAATGTTAAAAGTAAGGTTAAAATTCATTTACCAAATAAAAGCAGTTTGCAATACAGTAAAATATACTGTAATGGTTACTTCAAGAAAAACAACAATTCGTTATCTTATGGAAATTTTGACTTTCAATATAAAAAGCATCAACAGCCTAACCATGCACCATATGCACAAGGGCAGTGAATCTACAAAATATTTCTTTGAGCTGAAAATATGCAAAAACAAAACATGGCATTAGTAATTCCACATGTTTAATAGGAAACCTACATGATAGATAAATCAAATAAACCAAGCCAATAAGTTTAGATTACTGGTACTGTATGTTCCCATTGTATTCCTGAGAAATATGTTTCCACGATAAAGTTTTGGGGAATTTGAAGTGGGTGTACTCAGCAAGTTATGTATCAAAATGTGTACATGTTAAAACAAGTCTAGCAGCCATCATTACTGAAAAACACATCTAGTTGCATAAAACACTACTTTCAACACCTAAAATATATTACAACAGCCTAATTGCAAAAATTTAAAATACATAAAAATTCACCTTCACAAACCAGATATTAAAATTCTGTCAAATAACAAATCCACTAAAACTGCAACCTAAACTCAAATGTCAAAAATGCAAATTGGCACACAGTATGTTCCTTTACCAAATCAAAGCCTAAAAATACCACACAGTACTACAGTCATTCGTAAATAGTGTAAACTTTAGTCACATCACAACCATCACCACCATTTGCGGGCAAAATTCAATTTCAAAGAGAAACGCCTTAAAAAAATAAAATATTCAAACGGGCTCTGACAATTAAAAAAAAATTTGGGTAAAAACCTGAAAGAATGAAATTTAGTAAAGAGAATCTTGATATGTCATTAATATATAAGGTCAATAGTTAAATGGGATCAAAACAGTCTTCTAAAACAATACCTAGGTTATTTTCCTAAGAATTTCTAAATCACAACCTTTCACACAAACGATTATGAATTAACATTGGTCCTACTAAAAAGGGTTGAAATAACATGCAAAGGGCTAAATCAATGTTTCATTGCCTAGACATTTTCCCAGCAAACCCAGCCTAACATTCTACAACAGAAATTGTAATATTGGAGGTTAATTTTCTGACAAAAGGGTACTTTGCAGCATATTATACATTGTATAAACAACGGGCAACAAAATCTAAACCTAACATTATTTAAGGTGGAATGCAAGTCCATATACAGTAGGTTCATTTGAACTTGTACAGAAATTTAATAATTTCTTCTAACTACTTGAAATAAAAGCTAAAAGTAAATGCAAACTAACTGCAATTTTGGGGGTCTGTCTGAAACCTTAAGCAAGTGTACAATATAATAGAAAAAATATAAGTACATTTAGACGTAAACAATTACCATGCCACTAATAAAAATATATTTTTACAAAATAAATCGATCAATAGTTGCGATCTGTTGTCTTTCTGAGCTTTATAAAATTTTAAATCTATCATATATAATCAACATAATAGAATAATTGTTCTAATCAGAGTAGTTTTTATATCATGGAGTGAGTTATCACAGTAATATTTTATATAGATTATAGCAGTAATAGTTTTCCATAAAGATTAATAACAGTAATATACAATGTAAATTTCTCTATCCGAATATAACTGAACTTTAATAAAATGAACTCGACTACCAACTAAAATAATTATCCAAAAATACACAAACTCACACAAACACACAAAAGTCAGCAAGATAAGTGAAATAAATTCTTCATTCTCACATGATGATTATCATAGTTGAATAACAACAAAGAGTACTGTAAGTGGTTACATTCCACTTGTGCTGCCATCAAAAATAATACAATTCAAATTCATACTCTAGTATTTCATGCAATGTAAATAAAATGAATGCAAAGATATTGGTTTTATATATAGTTCATGTACATGAGATTTCAAATAATTTACTAAAACCAACAACCATCACCACCCCTTACGAGATGTTAAACCTCAAGAGTCAAGCTAACTAGCAAGGAACATAACAAATTGAAAGTTTGTTGAAAAAAAAAAAAACGAACGTATCTTTATGCAGTTATAACAATACAGTCTTTTACATTTTTTTTCAACATTCTTCAAATATCAACATAGAATAACTAGTTTCACCCCAAACCATTCCCTCTCCAGAGAGGAGGAACAAACAACCAAATGTTCACATGGATAGTGCACGCTAGATCAAAGTCAGAAGAGGAAAGGGAAGATAAATAGGGTACAACCTTAAGGGAAATACCACACCATACTCTGTCAAGAATGGAAGTTTTAAAGACCTAGTAACAAAAGAATAAGTGCATTTGTAATATCAATTATTTGACAATATGTAGCTTGACTTTTTTTTTGTTTAAGAATCACAAACTAACTGCTGTGGTAAAACAGGTCAATATTAGAGCACGGTTACATAGGAAGTTGTACGGCTGTATAGGTTGGGAAGAACAGCAGGGAGGAATGAAAAGCAAAATATTAATCAACGCAGCTGGAGGCCAATGGGATGTTGCCAACGAACCTTTAGTAACATCTAGTGTGTTTAATAAGGCACTGTATCCTACCGTACCTAATAACGCAATAATTTAATTTTCCATCCTCTAAATTGCATTTGCCCTCTTCTTACAACAGAAAGTTGATATTACAGTTCAAACTGCTTCTCAATTCAATAAAGTGGAAAACTAAATCATAGATAAGGGAGCTCTATGACATTTCATTTCATAATGGTATCCAGAATATTGCTAAAAAGTTCTGAAAATAACACCCTACTTGTAAATACCACATAAACTGGTTCAAGACAAAGAATAATAACAAAACCTATGCAGCAACTTTCAACCTGGTTCTGGAAATATTTTCTGAAACCCTAAGTGTCATGGGTAAGTAGAAAATGAAAGTAGAAAATTGGTAAAATAAATATATGGGATGTCAAAAACGAATCCTTTGCTGTCTGATAAAAGGAAGTTGTAAATAAATTTTCAAGAAGTTTCAAGGTCTTGCCTATATTAAACATGAGAAAATATTTGAATGGTTAAGCAATATAATAATGGTAAAATTTCAGTGTTTGATACAATAACTAAGGTGCTAATACTGTATATGCTACTGCTAACACTACTAAATGGTTAATTGTAGTCTTATATATTCCCTTCAGTTTCATCATCGCAACCATATTAAATTCATAAATTTAGAAATGTCAACTTCATTTGGGAAATTATAGATATTGTTTCAATATAGATTTTTTCACATGCATATTTACACAGGGAATCCAGGACATCTAGAAACATCACAGAGCTCAAATTCAATTATACTGTAGTACCAAAGTTACTTCAAACATAACTACTGGTATCACATACATTGAATATTTATAGTAATTTAATGTTACCACTACAGAAGTGATAAGGGTAGATTACCCTTTAGCTGTGACATCGTAATCAATCCATTCAATTTATGTAAAAAAAATTATTTCAAATTCATTCTCCTAGCATCAAATTTACCAAACATGGAAAACTTGGGTATCAATAAATGAATATAGTTTCACATAAAATTAAAATGCAAGAAAAACATGGCAATAAATCATAAGTGTCATAAATTTCAAATTGGTAAGAAAAAATTAATTACACCAGTGAAAAGATTTTGAGGCAACAAATCTGTGACAATTCTAACTATAAATAGAGGGTGTCATCTTTAGAATAATATATACTGTGCAAGTGTGTAAACAAAGGCAAGTCCTGTTTTAATAACTTACAAGACCCTTATCTACTAGAACTGTAAGAGCATTCTGCTCAGAAATGGACAAATACCTATAAACATATAACACTAGCAAATAAATTGATGTTAGGTATTCAATTTTAGTCACAAAACTAGGTCTCCCCAAAATCATAAAAGTACAAGTCAGCATACATCTGCCAAAGGTTGTCAATGTTTCTCAACCACATCCTCTAGAGGCACCAGAAAAAAAAAAAATCTAAAATATTAAATCTTCTTAATGGAGAAATACTTTATGACTGGGGACTTTTCACTTTTCAAATGATTTCTCCAATAAACTTCAGATGTCGTATCTAATAAGAGAAGTTCTTTTTCCTTACAAAATGTCCACAAATTATAAAATTTAAACAGTAAAAATTAGAAAAAAAGGGGGCCAAATTTACAATACAAAACAATATCCACAAGTTCAATGATGAATAATTAATTTGAATCCATTATGTAATATAAAACAAGCATAACAGTATTTAAAAGTGTTACAAAACTACAAACATACTTTACTCATGCTACCCAGACAGTAATATTACTGAAATGTAAAATAAAGATTCATACTGTACTTAATATAGGTAGCTATATCAATGGCCAGGACTAAAACATTCATTTTCATACTGCATAAGATCATATATCAAAAAAAAAAAAAAAAAAGTTTTGTCTCCCTTCTACATACATACCCTAGTAGACATACTTCATGCATGGTTTAGATATTAACCAAAAAGGAGGTAAAATCTAAATAAAATATTTTCTTAAAGCTGTAACAAACTTTATGATGGGTGCGCAATAAATTAAATAACGGCTAATAAGTTATCCCTACAATAAATTGTTTTAATAAATAAAATTTTACTAGATTCTATTAAAATTTTCAACTAAAGTTTAGTGATTTTTATTTCAGTTCTTAAGGAGTTTCAAATTGACTGCAACCAATGCTTATAGTCATAATCTCTTGCTCAGTGGCCATTTTCCCCACAAAACCTACCAATCCATTCTATTAATCATTCCTTCAATTAACAAAGTATCCATATTAAATGGAGTTTACCTTTCATAGCTTTTGATCTGTAAATTCACAAAAATTTGGGAATACAATTCTTGTTCTTTGTTCGTAAAAACCTGAAGCATGACAGTTCCTTTTAGGTGCACCAGTGTCCTTGCTTGTGTGAGATCTAGTCATTTTTCATATTAATATGGTAAGGCATACAGTTAAAATACTGAGAACAGACAGTATTAGTAAAATGCAATTTCATTCTAAATTGTGCACATACAGAAAGTGGGTCCTGTTGCAAAAGTACACCATCCTCAGAAAAGAATATCAATCAAATTAAATCTCATATGCACAAACTCTAAAATTCTCCTACTGTACTCAAATAAGAAAACAGATCAAAACATGAAATTTACTAAAACACTCCTACTTCCAAGAACACTAGTATTAATAGAATTTTACTGAATCTATCAAAATATCACAAAAGTGTATTTGCAAAGTATAAATATACATACACAAACACCCCCTTATACAAAGATTCGCTACCCGAATATTCAGATAGAAATGAAATAATTTTGTCCCATTTTGATTGGTAACTTAATTGCTATTAATTTTAGAATGATTAGTCAAAAAGGTGGTTTTTATTTTGAGAATTGTAAGTATAGTAGGTTTTTATTTTGAGTTATAAATATAGTAGGTTTACATTTGACTTGCTAGTGCGTTTCACAACTCCACCTGACCACATTTGCTCTAGACTTTTTTTTTTTTTTTTTTTTTTTTTTTACATACATTTATAGTTTGTAATTTTATTGTGAAGTTGAATGTATTTTGATCAGTAATTTGTATTCGACTATAAATACTTATATTTTGAAAATTTAATGTAGTATCAGGTTTTTTTTTGTCGTGAATCCTTAGTATTTAAATTGTGTTGCTAGCACCCTTAATATTGACTAAATGCACTAGTTTTTCATAATTGTACAGGGACGGATGGCCACATTATTTTTTTGCATTTAATTTTAACTAATTAACAATGGTTGGTAAGTGAAGGGCAAAAATGTTGGTGCAGTACCCAAGAAACCAAGAGTATCAATAAAATTGGAAGGTTAGGTTTGCTGATTTTCTTGATATACTAATTTTTAAAGGGGACACTACTGTATTGAAAATATCACTAGCATTTTAAATTTCCATTTTTTGCTACTTTCAGGAATAAAATATACATTCTAAAACAACATTGTCTTGTTTATACAGTATTATGAAACAAAGTTGTTCAGGTATTCTATTTCATTACTGTATATTAAGCCTTAGGTTGGTAAATGGTTGTACGTTACAGAGCTCATAGGAACGTATATCAACGTACACCCCTTAGCTATTTCTCTGTTGCACTGCAACCTACACCAACCCCCTTTGATCGCCAGTATATCGACTTTCACTTGTAGCCAACAATACGGTAATATATTACTGTATAAGTAACTATCATCACTATCACTGTAATCCTCATCTGCGCTATCTGGCACGTACACAGACCATAATTCAGCAACACTAACATCACCCACATTAAAGAAAAAAAAAATGTAAAATAGGACGAGAAAATTAGAAAATCGTTTGGTATATGTATTCAAAATGTTAACTCATAAGACTACTATAATTTTCCAGAGAAACACCATCTAAATATTCAAGAAAGCCCTCCCTTTCCTCATATGAAGAAGTCACAGTCCATCAGATATTTTTTGGCGGAAATGAATAGTAGGTGGAGCTTCAGCATCTTTGATAAATAATACCTTGCCTTAAACCCCTCCCAATGTACAAAAACAGGTTTGCTTGGTAAAGAACAAAAAAAAATTACATAGACGTTTACGTTGCTTCACATTCTTACTGAATATGTAGTAGTGCTGAAAGGGTTAATAATGGAAGACAAAGGGGGGCAGGGGGAATACGATTTGATGAAGGAATCATCTCTTTACCAAAGTTTCTTCAGGAACAACTCATTTGTAAAGAGGGGGATTGGTGTATATACATACAGAAGCTGATGTGACCATGATTGCAAATTGGAAATGCATTCTTGTGTATCAAGATGTTTTGGCCACTTTTGTAAACAAGTGTATCACTGGCTGGACGGAGGAAGAATATGATGCCCCTAAGCCAAAAGGGGTCATTTCCTCAAGACAGGCAAACCCCCCGATAGGAAAGGGAGCCCCTAGCCCTACTTTGACAATTGACCATTTTGCTTATAAATATAACCTAAGCCCAAAGGAGCACAAGTTCTTAGGATGTCATAGCTGATAATAAGACGACTATACATTCATAATGTCAAGAGTGAAATCGGGCAGTCCCTTTTTTGTTGGTCATTCTTGTAAGTCATGTCATTGTTCTCGTTAATAATTTCTAAACCTCAGCCGCCCCCCTTCTTAATGAATTATCACAAAGAACCACATAACTGCAAGATTGGTCCAGTCAAGATAAAACCAATCATGAAAATTCCTTTCTAAGCATTTCCTCACAGTGATAAACTTAAATCTTGGCCCAGGGTTAAATCTCCACTCACCATTAACATTTTATTTTATCTATAATGTTTATCACCAAGAAAATAGCCACATTATCCAAATAAGATTATTTCACATCTTATGTTGTGTGTCTGATATGGTATAAAAAAAGATTTTGACGAAAGAAAAATCTATTTCTGGGCAAGGGACCCATGTCGCCCAGTGAAATGCTCCTTCTGGCACCATTTCTAAGGTATAAATACTGCTAAATATACCAGAGAAAAAAGTTGCAACGAATGCCAGGAATATACCCAGCTCACTTACCCTTATAGGGTATCGGTATAGTGACTGGGGCGTGTTAAAACCACTATCAGGGGTCCATTACCATTAGTCTTCTTCCTCAACATCCGCCGTTACTACGAGGTGCCGTTCTACATAGGACTACTGCCCGCTACTACGGCTACTCCCCCCCACCCCCACCACTACCACTAACCACGCTTCTCCCATCATTCCTACTAGCACCCCAGGCTTGGGCCACCCTGGGGTGAGGAAAAAGGGGTTGGTTCACTGGGCGACACAGGTTCCTCACCCAGAAAGATTTTTCCTTCGCCAAAATCTTTTCTGGGCTCAAACTGTGTCGCTCCGTGAAATAGTAAGAGAATTGGTCCCCTAAGCTTGGAAATACACAAAGTTAAGGAACTGAATTAAAAATAGAATAATCTAATTAAGTGTTTTACTAATAAACCCTAATATACCAATCTCCTAAATTACAATACCAGGTCAGAGACCCCAAACCTTATTGGACATTAGTAACATATAAACATCACAAACATGGGTTAAAGTACAATCCAAATGAAGGTCAAGGATAAGGTAGGGAGAATAAGCAAGGCAGGTGCCAGCCTGCTCCTTATTAGGAGACAAGGCACTAAGAGGAAAAAATATATATGAAGATAGGACCCCGTTATAATGGTTCTGTTATATGCGGAGGAACAACGTTCCCTGCTGCCACTGTTGCAAATTTTAGGGCTTCCAAGGATTTCAAAATAGTGGCGTTTGAATACTGCTGGTGATTTCCAGCCTGAATATCTTTATAATTCTTCAAAATTCATGTGATGAAAATAATTGATTGATGTTGCTACTGCTCGGATATCATGGGCATGTGGGACTGATTCCGGGTTGGCTTGTTTAATAAAGTAAGGAATCTGTTGTCTGATTCCTTTCAGGGAAATGGTTCCTCCATTCTCTCTAATAAACAAAGGGCCTGAAGACTTAAGAAGTTCTATTCAAAGAGGCTTTCAGTGTTAACTGGGCACAGAGATAGATCCTGTGGAAGTGGGACAATCTTCCAAGGGGACCATCTACTCTGTGGATCCTTATTCTTTGCTAAGAATTTTCGATCTGGAGAGATTAATATTTCACCAGAAGAAAGTCAATATGATTTGGTTCTCTAGATAATGTCGAGAGTTCAGATATTCTGGCTCCTGAGGCTAAGCTTATTAAAAATAACGTCTTCCTCAGAAGTGTTATATAAGTGCACGAGTCATTATCAGTGTCAGAAGCTAGTTAAAGGACATCACTTAAAAACCAGGAAACTGTGCGAGGACGAATTACTGGTTTTAGTCTAGCACAGGCCCTCGGAATAGACGAAAAATACGAATCTGTAAGATTAATATTGAACCCGAACTGAAATATTTTCTTTAAAGCAGATTTAATTGTAGTAATAGTATTAGCGACTAAGCCTCCTTCAAACAAAGTACTGAAAAAGGTAACTGCCAGACTCATAGTCATTGTCCGAACCTCTGAGTCTTTCAGAAATTTGGCTAGCTTCGTTACGGCAGAATCATATTGCCATAGAGTAGATTCTCTTTTGTCTGACTCTAGGAACAATGTGTTAAAAGGGTCAATTCAAAATCTTTGTGTGCTGCAAATTTCATAAAGTCCATAAGTTAGGGCACCCTGAGTTCTTGGGGAAGCTGACACACTGTGAGTTTGTACTATCTGTGTTAACTTTGGTTTGGGAATCCGCCAAGGGCGAAGTCCCAGTTCCACCAAGAGAGGAAACCAGTTGCTTTTGGGCCAATTGGGGGCTACGAGGGCAATCCGTCCTTTGAAAGTCCTAAGCTTGTTCAGGACTTTCATTAGCATGTTTATAGGTGGAAACAGGTAAATCCTCCGCCAGTTGTTCCAATCTATGGACATGGCGTCTGTGGCATAGGCCTGAGGGTCTAGGTTGGGGGCTACCTAACATTGTAGCTTGTGGTTGGATTCTGTGGCAAATAGATCGACTTGGAGATCCGGAACTTGTTGGCAGATCCAATTGAACAACTTTTTGTCAAAGAACCATTCCGACTCCAGCGGAGTTGTCCTTGACAATGCACCCGCGACCACATTTCTTACTCCCGCCAGGTGAACATCTGAAAGGTGCCAATGGTTCCTTGTTGCCATTGAAAAGATAGCTATCATCACCTGATTTATGAGACTTGATTTGGAACCTCCCCTGTTAATGCAGTACAGTAGACTATCACTTGGTTGTCTAGTATTAGTCTGATATGTTGCAGATTTAATAATAATACTGTAATTTACCTTAAAATATGTGTTCTAAAGTAGGCTATAACAACATGCGAGTAAAAAGGGATGGGGAAAAGGAGGTAAGAAGAGGAACACTGTGCGATACGAGTGTATGGCCTAACCCTCCAAAATCGGGTATAATGCCGACCTGGTCAGGAAGACTATACTGCTCTAAACAATAACCAGCCCTCACGAATTGGGTAAAATGTCGACCTGGTCAGGTAGTACAATGAGTTAAGGATATAATCCTATAAAGTATAAACGCGTCCCAACTCCCCGCATAACATTCAATAGGAACATCTTAACCTAGATATAACATATCGAAGGGGAAACTCACTGGCGTAGGCTACCTTCCGAAGCCAATGTCATATTCAAATTATGCTACTCAGCTAAAGTTTAAGATTTCTTTAGTTGCAGCACTACATAGTTTAAATATTTATGCACAGTACTCATTTAAAATGATATGTATTCAAACAATATGAAAGCACCAAGTACTGAACAGAGGAGTGCAATAAGTTTACACCATGCAAAAAACCTAAATAATAAATCTTAAAAAATGTTAAAGAAATATCTTAGCCAAGAACAAATAAATAGGCTAAATAGCAAGAATTTGTGAAATGTTGAACGTATCAAATCCTTCCCATGAGTATTATACCTAATAAATTGATTTAGAGGGGGAATGATAATGATAAAGCAGTAGGTTGAACATCTCTCAATGACAAATTTTCCCTAATCTACCATATATATAAATATTTAAGTTTTTTGTAATCCTAGAATGAAGTGCCGAATCAAGCAGGAACACACACGTGTTTGATAAAAAGTAAATGTCCTATAATTTTACTATTGCAGCAACTGAGTAGTTATATATCAATCTGCAAAAAACCTTCACATATTGTAAAACGGTTTTCACATATATACATACAGTATTCAACTTGATCACAACCTGCATGAGCATGAGTAAAACTATGAATATTTCACACTCAAATGACCACAATAAATCTTCCGCAAACTACTGGAAAAGGATCTTATACTGTAATCTATATAGATAACTTTCAATGACTGCATTATGTATAAATGAAATTATGAATGTTTTACCTAATGTTGGATGAAAACAAGACAGGAAGGATACTGTCCATTCTCCCAAAGCTGAGAGGGGTATAGAACTTGTATATATAATAAATTAGGAAGGCATATTTTCTCTCAATTTTTTAGTAAATGAAGGAAAAAATGATCAGTTAGCAAACTATGTTTGTTTGTGCGTACATTTACATATAAATGTCTAATAACTTTTTTGCTTTTTTCAGGTCTTTAAATTTCTTTTTTACATATCACTTCCATCACTGTGATTTTCTTCAAACAAAGATGCATTCCTAATTGCCAATAAGAGAAAATACAATGGATTTGGTAGGGAAAATACTATTAATTTGGTGAGGGTCTTAATGACTGTAGTTCCCTCCTCTTAATACTGTACAGTATTTTATTTTCTTATTATAGTAGTTCATTCTTCACTTTCAATTTTTTACTCCTTCAAATGTAAATAATGTGCATACTTACAGCAAATGACATTTTACAGATTGTTAGAGAAGTAATCTATTAAATAATTTGTAACCAGTCATATATTTTTGTAAGTAAAAATATAATTTACCGGTTTATTTCTTCTAGACTTCCAACCTCTTCAAGAGCTTCCATTAAATGGAAACAACGGAAATCATGGAAGAGTAAGAATTCGGTAGAGTAAATAAGAAATTATTTTATCTATTGTTAACCATAATACCTCCATCTGTGGTAAGTAGAGATCATTACAGTACTGGAACAATGTACTAGGCAGAGCTGTACTTGCAAAGCAACCTACCACCCATTTTTGGGGGTGCTTTCAACAGCTGCATCCAGCATTAGTACAGGCATCTACATACCGGGGTATTACGTAACAGAAACCACACGTGAATAAATTTGGAAAAATAACCTGCAGTCTTGATAATTCTTAAAGACCTCACAGTTATACAGAATACTATAACAAAAATCCTTTTCTGTATCCTAGAAATTTCTAATCGACACAAAAAATGCTAGTTGTCAAATTTACAAATATTAAAAATACAAATATTTCAAGACAATTGTATACAGATTCTCACTCCTAATATAAATCTGAAAAACACAAAAGTTTATGCAGATAGACATCAAGTGGCACAATACCTGTATACAAGACATGGAGGAATTTAGCATTTAAATACAGCAGTATACTGCTGTATAACAATTCTTACGAGTATGTATTAAAATAAGACGAGTGTAACAACAGCATATGAAATGTGTACTAAGAGCCCGAATATTATGTAGGAAAATACATCATTCCCGTCCCCTTATCTTTTTATCCTAAAGGCTCAATGTTGCAATCTGTAATTCCAGCAAACTCCTTAAAACATGCTGATTCACAGTACCCACGTAGCTCAGTCACACCCTGAACTCCAGACTCAGTGCATTGCTATTACAAATTCAGCTTTCAGTAAAAAATATCAAGTGCTATATTGTTACATAGAAACTACAATGTTCCCACTTTCACCTGATAATACTCAAGGCTCACATGCCAATACATTATAGCAAAATAAGGTTTCAGTGAAAAATTAAAATATAATCCTTTCAAGGTTAATCTGATGAAAAAAAAAAAAAACCGGGAAAACACTTCCTCCTCAAGAATTCGTTGGTATCAAGATTTTAACCCTTTAGAGGGATACATTTATTTTCATTTGTAACTTAAATGAGTGCCAAATCTTTTAATTATATCGCACCATATGGTTTCAGCTTATAGGACCTAGAGCATCCCAGTGTTTTCAAACGCATGGAAACATTGTTAAAGTTGTTAAATATCTTTTCAACCCTTCTACGTGCAAAAATTGGTTGAGAATTGCTTCTGGTCTACGCACCACCACCCTGCCATAATTATGATAAACTGTACTGTAAATCTGAAAAAAATAGCTATGAATAGCTAAATAACTGTTCATGATATGATCAAAATTACTGTGCTGTTAACCCTTTTACCCTTAATGGACGTACTGGTACGTTTCACAAAACTCATCCCTTTACCCCCTTGGACGTACCGATACCTTGCAAAAAACCATTTACATTTTTTTGCATATTTTTGATAACTTTATGAGAAACTTCGGGCATTTTCCAAAATAATGAAACTAACCTGACCTCTCTATGACGAAAATTAAGGCTGTTACCTCATTTAAAAAAAATATATTGCAAAATGTGCTTGAAAAAGAAAACTTCCGGGGGTTAAGGTTTGGAACGTTCCAAATAGCTTGGGGGTAAAAGGGTTAAAAAGAAAATTATTTTGTTTGACAGGCATTCTTTTTTCGGCCCAACTATATAATGAGAGTGCACTCTTTAAAAAAAGAAAAAAAAAAAAACTTAGAATGGCCTCAAAACTAACAGATTTTAACTCTCCTCTAAAGGGTTAAAAAATAATTCAATAACTCCAAAAGAAAATTGGATTCATTACTTTCAACAAAGGATCAAACATTCATACCACACATTTCCCTACTAACAGACCACAAGACCAACATTCAACATCCTTCAGATACGGAAACTTGCACTGTCACACACGTCATGGCTACCCATGAGATTTGTTCTAAGTACCGAAATCTATTGTTTCTTTGAAAATTCTAACTATTGATTTTCCTCTGCTGATAATTTTCCCAGTCTTTAATAGCAAAATATATTTACCAACTAATAGCATTTACAAGAAAACTTAGTCTTAGAAAAATTGAAGGCCCACAATATACAAGATGAACAAAAACATTTGTAAATCAGTGAGAATTAGATCAATTTATAAATAAGGATTATACTGTATACAGGAGGCCAATACTGCATATAAAGTGTCCATGCATATACATATGCTATAAATATAGAGTATACATAAAACACCATAGTACATAAAAATACTAAATAAGAAAACCTGCTTATACATAATGGAAAAGAATTTCAACAGTTAAAAGAACAACAAAGTAAACTTCAAAACAAATTCCTACTGATTCTACTGTATCCCTCAAACATTTCTGACCCATCCTGCTTTGAAATGAGGGTCATAAATGCCAAAACAGGAAGACGCTGATAAAAACCAAAAGGGTGGGTACTCACTGACGCCGACCAGCTTGTCTGGCACCTTGATATCTTCAGATTCCATCGCACCGCCACCACCTGGTCCTCCTGGGGGCCCCCAGAGGTAAAGTTTCCATGATAGAAATAAGAAACATACAATAAAAAAAAACTGCCCAATTTGAATGAAGTACTGTCCAACATTCCCTGCTAT
Organism: Palaemon carinicauda; assembly: GCF_036898095.1. Lineage (NCBI taxonomy): Eukaryota > Metazoa > Arthropoda > Malacostraca > Decapoda > Palaemonidae > Palaemon > Palaemon carinicauda. Next base: position 15,355,261 of record NC_090751.1, read on the forward strand.
CTGACAACAAACTGCTTCATTGCCAGATGCTTCAATGACAATACTCCATCAAATATGACAGCATTTCTTACAGTACGCTCCTTATTCCTCCTAATTAAAATGATTCTCAACATTCATAGTATGACTTAACATAGAAATTCACAGCATTCTCAAAATATACCCTCATTAGCTGGGCTTGCACATTCCATTTAATTTTAAAAATTACTAATATCCGATACAAAATATCTTAGGAGAAAATTGCATCACGTGGACATTGAAATCAGGATACTGTTCTAACTTAACCCCTACCAGTAAAAAGCTAGGTGAAAATATCAAAATTAAAATCTTAAATTTTGATTCATGCATGAAAAAATTACATATCAATTATCATATGTTACGAGACAAACAAAAATTCCCTCATGAAAGCCAATGGTCCCTCAAACATTACTACTGTACAAAACTGTACCATCTTAACGTCACCAATAAGTTTTATTTTAACTAAGAGTATTCATTTTCACAAACCATTATATTCCCCTACTATCTATTATCTTCCACAAAATAAAATAATAAATTCTATACATCCCTCCACGTGATAATAGGTCTTAAGTCTTCAAATCTAACCTATCCACATTTTCTGAAGACATTATAAACCTGCCCAACACCTTCTTTGGGATATAAACTACATTTCAGCAAGACAGGGCAGCAATATAGCTGTGAAACACGAGCACTGAAAATCTAACACTTTACAATTACCCCTGAGAGCCTCCCAAAATGACCAATACCAGCCTTGAAGTCGGAGTCACTCCGGAATTTTACTCAATCATGCAAGATGGGAGGTCAATTTCACTTGTTAAACTTAAATGTATTTTCACTATTTTCAACCTTCACATTGGTTTGTTACAAACAAAAATAAAAAACTAGTATGCATACTTTACCTTACCTCTTGCTGGCATGGACGAGCACTTTAATCCGAAGTGACTCTGACTATATGTACTCTTACCCTTGGGCATAGACCACATCATACTAACAATATATAATAGCAATAACAATTCCCACAAAACCAAACCACAATGAATACTCACTCAAGCCAACCATCTTGTCTGGAACCTGGATCTCATCAGATTCAACAGAGCCCAAGCCACGATGAGGAGGACCACCACCTGGAGCACCACCGCCGGGAGCACCACCTGGTCCACCCATTAATGGGCCGCTCATGAAGACTCCTCCGCCACCTCCTCCGCCGCCACCACCACCATCACCGCCACCTGGGGGTCGCTTGGCATCAGGACCTACAGGCAAAATAAATGAGTGAACACGATCGTTCTAGGGTTCCTATCACCATTGAATCTTGTCTTAATCTCTCTCGACTTTGTAGCTATCCCATATACTAGATTATGAATAACATTCACTTGAGAAACTTTTACCAATGATAATCACTTCCCTTATGTGAAAAAATTAAAACTAAACTATTTGAATGGTAAAATCTACTAATATACATCTTAGCATATTCTTTTCGGGTTTGGAGCTTTACTAATCTTTCCATACCCAGATGAAGAATGATGACCAAATTTTAAGTGTGCATTCTCAATATTAACCTTAATAAAATGTTAAACCAAAAACAAAAAATGCAAGAACAGAAGGTAAAATTAGTTAAGAGATATAGAATAATGTGAAAATAGCTAGTTCTTAGGTTAATGAATGTTACAAACCATGTTTTGGATTATTTGATATTATCAGTCAACCAACAAGGACTCATTGCTATTATTGCTCTACAGTTAACAAGGGGAGTAGTGCATGAAAGAATTAACCTATAGTTCAAACCTTTCTTTACATGTTAGTTTTTACTTTCTCACTACAGCTTTCTATTATAAAAGAAATTATGGAAGTCAACATTACAAAAATTGACAAATACTTCAATAAAAGAGCTAGCTTTACTGAGCTAAAAAAGAGGTCTTACTCATAGTTAATAATGTGAATTTATCGATTTTAGTCTGGCCAAAGACTAAGGCTAGAGTCCATTCAACAGCAGGTACAACTAGTGAGGCGGAAACCCTAGATGAACTAAGTACAGTAGTAGAATTTACTATAAGCAGCTAGGAGCTGAAGGAATGCTGCATTTTTTGCAGTGAAATGACTTTAAATGCACTCATCTCTACCATGGATTTTACTTCCATACAAGTAAAATAGTGAAATACTAAGAATAATAGAATGGGAACAATAAATCACACCCTTGATTGCATACTTCTGGAGAGCAACAAATGTGTAAGTCAAAGGCCCCATCCAATACAATCCAAATAGTCCAATAAAGGCTCCATACCATTAACTGGGAGACAAGCTATTCCAACATAGCACTATTCACTGGTACTTACAGTATACCTTCCTGTCTTTTTTTACTTCACTACTTTGATTACCCCCTTTTTTTTAATGTCCATTTTCCTTTTGTTTACTTTTGAGAATGCACACATTTACAGAAATTACAATCATTCTTCAGCTAAGGAACAATCTCCATTGGTGTAAAAGCTTAACCTAAAGAATTTACATTACAATTAGAAAATTGATAAATTTTTACAACCCAACCCTTAAAACAGATTATGGTGATTTCTTGAGTTACTAAAAGCTACTATCACTTCTTAATAAACTTGAGTTTAAACTATGCAAAATTTTAAACACTGGTACTATGATTACGGATATTTTATTCTGTCCTTTACGCCCTCATGTTCAAAACAGTCGTGGCCACTCATTTTTTCGATACAAGATGTGTGGAGCAGTGGCGGTCATTCAGCTGTCCTGGCCATGCAATGAAGAGGTTCAGTTTCTCGTGGAAACACACCATTCAGAGCTGATAGAATTTATATTATTGACAATTATGGCTTACCAAGGTGACATTTGAAGTGATGAAACACCAAAATCGGGGTGCAAGTGTAAAAATAAGACTCAGGCAAGTGAAAACACACGATAGAGTTAACCAAGTCGAATCAAATGGTGGCTAGCATTCCCTCTACTTCAGAAGACATCGCCAGGAGTGTGACTGAGCAAATGGAAAATATGCTAGCAACATGCATTAGTGATAACAAGAAAATTGTATTTTTCATTTTTCCCAGTATACAATTTTTCATATGTAGATTATTATGGCAAAACTGGCACAGCGAAAAGGGTGTATAAGATTTATTGAGTGGTAAGCCAACGAAGGCATGGGGAATACCCACAGTGGTAAGGTATTGGTTATCTTTTCTGGAAAGTGCTATTGGTTCGAAACGGGACAGACTTTGGGTTGGTATTCTAAAAAAAAAACAATGATCACTAACCAGACCTGAATGTTCTAAAGGATACAAATCCATCTACAAAAAATACTGTATTGGATCCTATAGCACATCACCTTAGAAAGTTTTTTTGGGCGGAAGCGTGGATAAATCTAATGCACTAATTATGTTATAGACATTCTACCAAGTAAAATATAAAATAACCATTAACTGTGCTTAAACAAATACTGTACAGCACAGCAATACAATTCCCTTTGCAATGTCACTAGACTACATAACTTTCATAAAAATGTCTAGAGTAGCTTATACGATCATATTTTTTTAAATTATCAGTAGTTAAAACATATGGACAATAAAATTAGAGGCTTTATACAAAAATAATTCTGGCAAGTTAATGTATAAAATAGAGAAACAATGTCGTGTGCCGAGCATGATTTCTAAACAAATATATTGTACACTTAATCTAATCTTCGACTTCGTTATTCCAAGTTTTATAAATAATTCATTATGAAATACAGGTATATTACCACGGTCAAGTTAGGAAACAATGGTTTTACTGAGAAATTATAGTAATCTCGCAGTTATATATATATATATATATATATATATATATATATATATATATATATATATATATATATATATATATACTCCAATTCATTTCCACATTTTCTCCTTTTGATAATTATGTATCAGAGTAAATGGAAACTTTTTGAAGTTGTTTGCTATGCATTATCATTCCTTTGTATGAAGATATTAACATTCTCATCTTTATATTTAGTGCTCTGTACCATATATCTCAAATATTGTAGAAGAAAAATAAATACGTTGATTTAAACCAAACATCTTTTTTTATTTTGATAACTGTAATGTTATTCCTTAATAATAGGTACAAATACAGCAACATGTCTTGTTTGACAATTTTGCGCATTTGGAGATAACTATCGTAGTTTAAATTGCTGAATATTAAATAAAAAAAAAACTCATGTATATAAAGAAGTGACTGTAATATGATTACTGCAAAGTGACTTTCAAGCAATGCATATCTTATTGTACATCAAAATGGAAAAAAAAATGCAAGAGCTTGTCATGTGATCTGTATCCTTGTAGTATTCAACATGGTTCATACACATTTAAAAATCTTTATTCTCTCTCAACATTGTTTAATGGAGGAAAATCATTCATTCATTCGAACATTTACTTTCCCCAAAATCTCATATCTGTTATTAACTAAAGAAGTTACCTGTCAAATACAGTAACATTTGTAACCAGTCACCTATGATTCCCAGCGTAATTCCCTCTCAAATAACCATCATACCCAAAGATTTGTCAGCTTCCTAAAAATCAATGACTTTCAAAGGCATAAAATCAACTCTACATTGAAAACACTCCTAAAGCCAACAAAAATATTTTCTCCTCTCACCTAACAATCTTCTTCATAATTCAAATCTAAGTTTATCCTATTAACAAATAGCACCTTGGAGAGAAATACTCCCCCTCAAGGGATACTTGCGACAAGTATTAGAAATTCCCCTCCCAATACAATGATTCAGGACATTAAGAGATGGCTCAGAGTTTTGAATTGGCATGTAGAAACACCTGGTTTCAGAAGTTGAATATGTACCTGATAACTTATGAAAGCAGCATGGAAAGCCAAATAGAATACACCCCGGTTACAAAAATAATGTGATTAATTATGTGTCAAACACACAAGAGTGATGGATTTAAAAAAAAGAAAAAAAGAAAAAAAGCTGATCTAGAATTAAGATTTGAGACCTTGATGGAGAAAAGGCCGAGCAATTTACGAGGACTGCCATTTGAGACCTTGATGGAAAAAAGGGTGAGCAATATATGAGGACTGCGAAAGAGACTAGATGGGTTAACCTTAGAGATTGGACTGTAAGTGGCAAATATCTGGGAGGATTTGTAGGGGAAAAGCAGAACTATGGGAAGAACCCGTAGATATGGTGTCGAAAGAAAAGTAAAGGTGGGATAGAGAGGCGCAGAGTCAGTTAAAAGAAAATCAAAGGCATTTAAGGACAGGTAAGTAAGGCATGCACAGGCTGCAGAGTTAGAGTACAGAGAAGAAAGAGATTCAAAGAGAAAAGTAGGTGTAGCTACTTGAAAAGCAGTAGAGCTATTGAATGAAAGGGTATTAAGAAGAGGAAGATGCAAGGTCAGGATTAGGGGTAACTAGAAGTCATCAAGGATAGAGATGGAAATATATTGCATAGGAATGAAGACACCATTTTGAACTATTGTACAGCTCAACAATGAAAATGAGGAGCTAGGAGAACCACAAAGTGGTTAGCCTGTGATGGAGATACAAAATACAAAAGTGAAGAGGGCATCGAGTAAAATGGAATATGGTAAAGCACCGGGTCCATCAGTTTAAACTTAAAATGGTCGAGAAAGTAGCCACAGAGGGAAAGAATGTGATATGCTGAATTTATCATGAGCAACATGGGAAGAGGAAATAATGCCTTATGAGATTCTGATATCTATATTTCAACAGAACGACAATATCATGGACTGTGGTGACTACATGGGAATTAAACTAACAGAGCATGCTTGAAAGATTTGCAAGGGTACTACTAGACGAAAGATTGTAAAGACTGGTTAACAGCAATATGGATTCATTAGCAGGACTGCTGATGCTCTTTATAGTAGTAAGGTAGCTAGCAGGAAAAGGCTAGAAGGAACCCTGAAGCTCTTTGTGTTTCTGTAGATCTAGAGAAGGCTTATAATTGAATACTAAGAGAAATAAATTGTTTTGGTGCCTGAAGAAGAGGAAAGTCCCCAAGAGGATTGTTTGGAAAGGTTAAAATGATATACTAAAGAAGTGTCAAAAGTAAAATCAGCAACTGGGGAAACAACCACTTTTATTTCATATTGGATTTTTACACCAGGGGTCAGAATTAAGCCCATTTTTACTTGTACTGGTCATGGATGTGTTGAGTGAAGAGATCAGAAATGAACAAAATGGGGGTTGTTACATGCATAAAATTTGGTGATTACTAATGAAAACAGGGACTTGCACAGAAGGGTTGTGGAATAGCAGGAGTCCTTGGAGAGGAATGGCTTGAAGGTAATTTGGATAAGACCAAGGTTATGGCGAGTAGTAAGGAAGGTAGGGACAGGATAGCCATACATGAAATTAGAGCCTCATAAACCATGAACAATTTAGATATTTGGGACCTACTAGAGATCAGGAACAAGGATGTGTGGCACAAGTTATGAATAGGATAAAACCAGACTGGGGGATGTGGAGGGAGGTAGCAAAGTGGTATATAAGAAAATGGCAACCAAGCTAAATAAGGGATTTTGACGAAGGAAAAATCTTTCTGGGCGAGGAACCTGTGTCGCCCAGTGAAATGCTCCTCATAGCACCATTTCTAAGGCACAAATATTGCTAAATATACCAGAGAAAAAAGGAATGCATGAAATGCCAGGAATTAACCCAGCTCGATCACTCAATGAGTGTCGGCATGGTAACTGGGGCGTGATAGAACCACGACCATAGGTCCCTCACCAGTTAGAACTCTCCTTCATCAACATCCCCTACTACGACTATCCTCACTTCATCCCTACACCTCCCCAACCCCCTACCTTCATTCCTCCATTGCAGCAGCGAAGGTTCAGACGTGTTTTTCATTGCTAAATATCAAGATTTATAACTGTAATGTGGAATATGATGAGGCTATAAGGAATTGGTGGAAGGTTGTTGTAAGAAATGAAGTTTCTAAAAAGGTCGTGAAGTGTGTTAGGATAAGAAATTAAATGAGCAAGTGGTTTTCAGTGGGTGGGGCTGAGACGCGGATGTGTGATGTTGTCCTGGTTGTTAAACTTGTTAGTGGATGGAGTGGTGAGAGAGGTGAATGCTCGAGTGCTTGGTCGAGGATTGAAACCGATAAACGAGTGATTGTGAATGGGAGGTAAATCAGTTGTTGTTTGCGGACGATACTGTACGGGTTGCAGACTCAGAGGAGAAGCTTGGTCGATTAGTGACAGTTTGAAAGCGTATGTGAAAGAAGGAAGTTGAGAGTTAATGTGGGTAAGAGTCAGAAGGGAGGGTGGTGCAAGGTTGAATGTCATACTGAGTGGAGTTACTTGAAGTAGATCAGTTCAAGTACTTGGGGTATGTTGTAGCAAATGGTGGAATGGAAGCAGATGTACATCAGAGATTGAGAGTGAAGGAGACAAAGCGTTGGAGGCAGTGAAGGGAGTGATAAAGAATATGTTAGGCATGAATGTAGAGTTCTGTATGAGAAAGTGATTGTACCAACTATGATGTATGGATTGGAGTTGTGGGGATTAAAAGTGACTGAGAGTCAGAAAATTAATGTGTTTTGAGATGAAGTGTCTGAGGAGTATGGATGGTTAATCTCTATTAGATAGGGTTAGGAACGTAGTAGTGAGGGTGAGAACGGGTGTAAGAAATTATTAACAGAGTGGAAATGAATGTATGGTGGTTTGGCCATGATGAGAGAATGAAAAGTGGCTGTCTTCTAAAGAAGGTGACGAATGCATAAGTTGATCGGAGAAGTACAAGAGGAAGGCCAAGGTTTGGGTGGATGGAGTGAAGAAAGCTCTGGGTGTGATAGGAGATTAGATGCGAGAGACAAGCGAGCATGCTAGAAATAAGAATGAATGGCGAGCGATTGTGACACAGTTCCGGTAGGCCTTGCTGCTTCCTCCGGTCACCCGGTGACCGCGGAGGTAGCAGCAGTTAGGGATTTAGCAAATGAAACTTCATCTGTGGTGGATAACTGGGGAGGGTGGGCTGTGGCACCCTAGCAGTACCAGCCAAACTCGGCTAAATCCCTCGGTAGGCTAGTAGCGGAGAGGTCCCCTTTTGTTCTTTGTTTGGAGGAAGTGCCTTGGTAAATAGAAAAATAGAGAACAGTAATAAGACTAGTACCAAGTATGGTTAGAAAAGAAAAGGAGGAAGCAAAGCTTGACTGCATAGACGAGAATGCCAAGGTGGGTTATCACTGCTTGAAATATTGAAAAATTAGGAAATAGCATGAGAAGAATAGCAGGTGTAGTCAACATTACACAGCTGATGGGGAGAGAGGAGGGCTTGGGAGAAACTTGTTTATGGAGAAATCGCGAGGGAGGCAAAGAATTAGATGGCGAGTTAAGATGAAGGATGTTATGTTAATCAGAAGTTTGAAAGATGATACCTTTGACCGAAAGCATTGGAGGGGGTGCAACAGGCAACCAAACCCTTAATGAGGAGGTGACTGAGAGAAAGAAGAGTTCTCTAAATCTGATATTATCAGTACAGTATCATATTCTCAGGATGGATTTCTTGAAGATAAAATCTAAAGATTCTACTTATTTCCTCGAACTAGAATTCTTACTTTATCAATAATGAACAAGATTCTAACTTATATCCTTCAACTAGAACAACCTATCAATAATAACCCTATTCAAACTTACAAAAAAATAAAAAATATCAAAATTACCAAGCTCTTAAAACCTATTTTCATAACCAACTCACACATTTCTTCTACAGTATCAAGATACCAATATGTACCATACCATAGCATTAGTGCCAAGATGCCTCTTGTACCATGATTGTCTGTGATGGCATTACCAATGTATAAAGTAAATTTGCCTTGGGCTACCTTACTATAGGGCCTCTTAAATAATTTTCAAGCGACATGAATGCTGGAGTAAGGGCTTATTAGGTATTATCATTGGTACAAAGACATTACAGTGCTGATTTACAGTAATGCCACATATCACTAAATTGATTAGTTCTAAAGTGGCTTTCATTGTGTGATTTTTTCAGGTCACATTTTACACATAAAATGCCTAATTCTTTCCAAACCCTACAAAACATCACATTAAACCTTATAATAAAGCTACAGTATAACCATAATGAAATATTGTCTTCAAGAGTTCGCAGACAAACAATATTGTACTTGGTGCTGGGGAACCGTACATCAGTGACTGGGAGCAAGAAGCAGAAAAATTGGGTTGCAAAAGAATTAATTGAAGGGTAGGACAAGGAAGCCACAGGTGGCATATCCAGTTTAAAAATAGTAAGAAGGTACTGTATATGGAGGGATTACTGTGGGCAGTCACATTATTACTGGCTTCACGTATGAAGGCCTCATCCAAAGATATCTCAGAATGTTACAAGAACAATACAGTAGTAGTCGTCTATTGACAAAAACTTGGTACAGAAATGTAATCTTTATTACATATGAATTAGATTTGTCCAAAATAATCACCCATACACAATATATTTGAGCAATAATTCACACCTACACTATCAACCCAAAACACAAAGCCTAATATCATAATTCTTCTTCCCCTCTCTCCCTCCTCTTTTACTTCTTTCTCTTCTTTTCCCTACGATACCAACTACTCAAAACATTTTTAGGATTCAACTTCCAACATCTCATAACCCCAAAACAAAACAACATCCTTAGAGCATCACAGTTATTGCACATATGTCAGCAATACAAAAATTACAATTCTTCCAAATAAATTGTTTCACTAAATATTTCCTTAGTATCTGCGAAGTTTAACATACGGTAACTCACAACAGCGATTTATAAGTGGACAGTGTATCAACACACGTTCCATTTGCAAGTGAATACCATCACACCTACACCCAGGTTCTTCCCGAGGTGGGCGGCTCCAGCTTCTTATCTCTATTACCAGATTATGAGATATGAGCCACAGTCTCGTAAATGCCCCACGTTTATAGTCAGGTATACAGTAAATGTTTGTTATATAAAACGAATGCAGTCACCATCGGATTCATATCTGTAATATGGGCTCCCAAACTTGTTGCCCCTTGTGCCTTCCCTCGAACAGCTTTAGATATCTTTTCTAATGGGTGTACATTACATCCAAAGATGCATCAGCAGAAAACTTACAAGAGCAAGAAACATGACTCTCATTACCTCGTAACAAAAAGCAACATTATACCCCTAACCCCGTAACAATTAAGAACCTCATATTAAAAACAGTATACAGTACAAAGATTATGTTCTGAAACAGCACGATTAAGCTACAAATCCTCCCTCATCGTTCTTGACATAAAGGATGCACAATGGCAAGATGCAAGTCAAGAGGAAACCAAACAGTAGATACATAACATTATGGTCTACTGGCCCTGTACAATGATCAAGCAAAACTTCCATTGTTACAAAAGACAATAGGTATCAAAATTGAGAGAAAAAAAAAAAAAAACAATTAAATTATCAACAATGACCAGCACAACCTGACAGTAAAAGTGAATGACCACAAAATGTAATACTGTAGTTCAATTACCAAATTCTAATTTTTAGGCTCTCGAAAGGAATCGGAACTCTGCACTGTACTTACAAAAACTGAACAATGTTATGTTGAGACAATCACAATTAAAATGATGATATTACTTGAAAATGAAAGATTTATTAAATACTGCATAGTAAACAGAGTTCTTAGAGAAGACAACAAAATTGTCTTATGAAAAGTATATAGAGCATGATAAAAGTCCTCTCATTTTGAGATGCAAGTCAGAGGGATTGAGATTTCAGTCTCAAAATATGTAAGGCAGAATGTGTTTATTATTAAGTTTGGATAACACAACCAATTGCGAACAGTTTCAGGATATACATGGCAAGACCACACTTCAGACATTTTTGGTAGAGGTACTACAGCACCTTCTCACACCAACGATAAATTTTATTAAACTCTCAATGACAGTAAATGTTATTACCTAACATAACTTCAGTCCAAGTAAAACCTGGAAAGGATGCCAATTCCAAATACCACGTTACTAAATGACTACCTATATGCCTAACACAATTCCTTTTTTCCTTCACAAAACACATCAGACTTACCTTGAGGCCGATCCATGCCACCTTCTGCTTCTTCCAGTGGACGCTTCTGACCAGATGGCTGGATTTTTGCAGCAATCTGAAACAAAAAGGAAACTGAATAAGTACCACAGTAATATTCTAGCATCATCTTACAACCTGTTCATCTATATATAAGAAAGAGAGAAAATTACAAGGATTTTGGATGTCTCTGACTTCTTAGTACATCCACTGGGACTCCCCTTGCTTTTTGGTAGAGCGATTTACTTTAGAAATTTAGTTCTTATGATCTTGTCTAACTTATTCTTGAACTCTTTTACCATTACTGTTTACTACATCCACTGGAAACCTATATCAATCATTTGCTATACAGTATTGTATGTAAAGAAATTGCAGCGGTGTTGGATCTTTTCAATTCCAGTTTGTATCCGTTACCTCTGGACTGATTTAAGCGAAGCGTGAGATTATTGTAATCTACATTAGTTATTCCTATAAGAATTTTGAATGCCGCTATTAACTGTCCCCTTAGTCGTCGAGTTTGTAAATCAAATAAGTTCAAACGTTCCATCCATAGTCTATATCCCAATTGCCTTAGTGTTGAAACTAGTTTGGTAGCCCTAGCTTGTACTGCTTACAGTCAATCTATATCTTTTTGAAGTGCCAAGAATTGGACTGGATTCTACAGGGATCTTACTAATGATGTATACAGCTGTAGTATAGTGTCTTTATTTCTGTATTTGATTTCTCTTTATGTAACCAACTTGTTTTTGGGCTTTGTTTTCAACGTTTATGCTCTGTTTAACGAACTTCAAATCCTTGCTGATAATACCGAGGATCTTCCTACCTGTCCACACTTCCTATTTCATTACCTAGCAATGAGTAATCTGATTGTGGGTTACTATAACATATGTGCATGACTTTGCATTTCCCACAGTTGAAAAGCATTTGCCATTTTCGGGACCCTTCTGGCCTCAATAGATCCTCTCTTAAAGCTACTATGTCTTCTGAGTTCACAGCATTTGTGCCTAGTTTAGTATCGTCAGCAAATTTGGCTATTTTACTAGTTAACTCTAAATTTATACCGGTAATGTAGATCAGAGATAGCAATGGGCCAATGATGGATCCTTGAGGTACTCTGCTTGTAACAGCTTCCCACTCTAAAGCTTCTCCATTGATTACAACTCTCTCTTTTCTGTTTGTTAGCCAACCTTCAATCCATTCAGGTGGCTAGTCAGTAATGCCTACAGAAAATGAGGGAGGGAGAGCGAGCAAACTTCAAGGAACACAGCATTGAGCCTTGGGAGCCAAATCAGATCCCTATCCGATGCTTTACTTTAGGGTTTTTATGACGAATGGTTGAAAAGATCCGAGAACTTTTGTAACCGCCCACACTTGTGGCTTGAGTTCTTCAAGAATAAGACTGTTTAAAGGGCCTCATAAATATGGACAATCTCTGAAGAAGAAAGATTCATACACTTTGTCCAGACTTGGCTCAAGGCTGAGAGACTTTCACTGCAGGTCGAGGCGAGCCTCACAGCCCAGTCTGGTATATTTACGAAGGCAACAAAATCCCATCCCTGTAAGGATGACCTGCTGAGCATGCCTGTGAAACTCTCCTACTCCATCAGCCAATGCTAGTTAGCACTGTTGAGGAAAGACACCTGATGGTGCAGTTGTTACCCACTGTAACTAGTTTCATGATATTTAGCAGCCATTCCAGTTTGCTCCATAGTATCATAAAGAAAGGTTTTTGTCAGAAAGATTTGCCATTTTACAGTTTATTAGAAAGAAACTAATCTCATTAGGTACAACCCCTCGTACTCTCATTGTGAAAACAATCATTCGTGCAAAGATTAACAGGAAAAAAACCATCCCAATAAAACAATAAGAATTTGGACTCTGTATTCAGTGTATTTACTTCCTTCATACATCCCCAAAAAACCTATATTTTACTATGCACTAAACCCCCATTTTTCAGTTCATATCAGATTAATTTGGTAGCCTTGAACTACAAAATGGGCCAATAAAATTGAAATACCAAACCCTGGCGACATCTTGTTACTTTTGCGGTACCCTAGATCCTCCAAAAGGGAAAAGGACATATTAGCACAATCCAAAATATTAAGGCCTCTCTAAAAGAACGGTTTCAAAACATCTCTTTGAGAGATAGGCGATTGGACAATTAAAAATGAGAGAAAATTTCTGATTGGCTATTTGGAAAAATGGAAATGACCAGATCCAGTATTAAGAGAAAATGGGAAATTACTAACCAAAGCCAATGTGCTGGCTATAGGGTTCAAAAGTATTTGAAGGGATATACTGTATTAGATTAGGTCAATTACTATCTCCCTAACTATAGTAGCCGCAAAGATTCTGAACGGAATAAGGTACACCCCCTGATGACACCATAGCCAATTCTGTTGTCTACCACTGATTGGCTATGGCATCATCAGGGGGGAAGGGCTTCTTTAGCCAGGTGTAGCAGGAAGTTTTCCCAACTGAAATTCCCCAAGGGAACATTAGCCCCAGATTGATTCCACCCCCCCCCTTGTGAAAGCAACCTGGGCTGTTAATTCCCCTCAGACCTAGGATATTTTTCCCTCTAGGCCATAACCCCCCCCCCCCTTTGGAAGCTTTGACCTTTTATTTCCACCGCAATTGAACTGTTCTCCCCAATCCCTTCCCAAAAGACAGGTAGGAATCTGGGACTTTGGGTGGGCAAAAACAGTTAACTAAAATGATTATTCAACACTTCCAAGATTCGTAAAAGGCCACAGAACCTAACACACGCACCTAACTTGACCTAGTAGTTCCCAGGAATTGGACCTAGCCAGGGGCAATCGCAGGACAGCCATTCCCAGGTCACAGAACTAACCCCTTCCCAGATCACAAAACCTACCCAGTTCACAGGCCTAGCTGGAGGTTAAGCCGTCCAGCCCCTTCCAAGGTCACAGATCTAGCCAGGGATTTAGCCCTGACCGCCTTCCCAGGTCACAGACCTAGATGCGGACTCCCGAACCCATGTCACAAACTCTACAAAAGTAAATAACAAATACTTCCTTCCTTTATGATCGACACCTGGTACAGGGGGAAAAACAGACCATTACACCGCAATCTCGGCAGCAACTACAATATTGTAATATAATAAAAGTACACAGTGAACCCTCTTCATCAACCATAGAAACCCCATTGCACAGCCACACAACACAAATTTTCTGGGCAAATACAGGGTACTTTAATTTCTAGCCAAATACTGTACATGAACCATATACTTTTCCTACTCATTAACTTGTGTTATACTGTATATCTATTTCTTGATTTTCTGACCACAAAAACTAGGGGGCAAACAACTCAATCTTTAGTTTTCCTAACACTGCCTTATAGAAATTATGGAAGATCGCAGTGGGAAATAAGATTTTGGTGGCAAAATACTAAATAAACCACTGATCTGCAACAATAGCAAGTCAGAAATTCATAATAAACACAAGCAGATAGAAAAAATTAAATACCCAGTTAATGTGAGTGGCAGGAAACTATCAAGTATAAATATAATGCCTGTAATTTATATCATACCCCTCAAATGGTCTTTACTCAAGACTTTAATATTATCTAAATGGTCCTTTGTTCTGGCAGGCACTACATCAATGTATTGTGCATGCCATTCCATGGGGTCACTAATAGAGCATTAGAACTACCTAGAAATTAAATCACGACCATCAAATGGTCATTGCTCTGCCTTGGCTCTTTGCTAGCAATTAAATCATTATACCACCATTCCCATGTTTTGTAAAGTAGTACAAGAATGACCTGTGCACACGTATCAAGCGAGTCATTATTTTGGTGAATTTTTTTACTTTCATAGTAGTATCAAGAGCTATATATATTGAATGGAGTGTATTTTAAATACAGTAATAAATTCTCAATAGACAAGGTTTAACTAAATTTTGAAATAAATTGAACTCCCCGAAAAACGTAGTTGTGACCATTGTAAAACAAAGGAAGTTATACATAAACACTTGGAAGGTGACAAGATTCAACAAGCTAGCTAAAGATCACATCATACAAGAAGCTAGCTAAAGACCACATCATGCTAAAAAACAAGCTGCCAAAAACCAATATCCTCAAGTTGGTTAAACCAATTTTTGTACAAGAAAATATTCGCCTACACACATTATGAGTGCAGGAACAGAGGAGGTATGGAGATAATGAAGAATTGAAAGCGAGCAGTGGGCAGAGTAAAAACCATCAAAAGAATAGTATGGTATGGTAGTATGGTTAACCAACACATGCATAACTAGGCTCAAGTTAAGATGACGATAAGTATGGATGGGAGATTCCAATTATTCCATACAAGTGAAAGGCCTAGTAATCCAACGTTCGGCACATGCACCCTAAAGTTGTGCCGAAGACCTTATAGTTGTACTGAGAAAAAGATCAAAATAGCCAGCACTAGACCATTCAGCAGTTTCATTCAAAATTAAGATTGTATATAAACCCTTTCCCTCAACCTATGAAATTAAAAAATTACGTTATGACACAACTTAAGACGTATTTGCAATAAGTCAGTCATTGTTACGTTCAAACTATTACCCTTACTGTATATTGTACATATATTTCTTAATAAAGGGGTATACGTAAAATAACACACATCTAAGAATACGACAGCGTATGGGGGGGGTTCCTAACCCCTATTAGGTAACAGGTAAGGACATGACTTGTAGGTTAGGTTAAGTGGTGAAATTTAATTACCTAAGGTGGCGTTTATGTGCAAAACTTTTGCAGAAAAAAAAATTTGACCGTTATAAAACACGAAAAACTTTACTAATAAAGGCATGCAGTTCTATGAGGAAAAACATCAGATTTCTTCAACAATGACATTTATTTCCAAAGGAAATAAATAGTTGATAAGACATACCGTAATATATCATTCAGTAATGAGGGGCTACAAAGTGGGAACAGTGGGGAATATGTACGGGCAAATTGATCAATGGTAAAAATTACTTTTTATCCTCCATACATTATTCTCAGGGACACATGATAAATCCAGGAAAAAATACACAAAATATGGGCATACTCTACCCCTGAAATATTATTTCACATTTGTTTACATTTTACAAATAACACGTATCTGCTCATTTAAGCAATAACTACCATAAAACTTCTTGCGCACAAGCCCTTCTTTTACTTTTTTCTACCATTGGAATTACTCCTGCTCATTCGTTTACATTGCTGACCCTCCTACCTTCCCCTACCACTAACAAAGTTTACCATATTTGGGAAGGTTCGTATATGTGACGTAGGTAGTTCTATGACACGTCCCATTTTCTGAGGACTACGCCTGAATTCCTTAGTAATTGTATTGTGTTGGTTGTGCATTAAGGAGCCCAACCTAAAAAAGTCTAATAGCTGCCATTATGGCTATAAGGATGCTATAGCCAAGTTTCACGTTGAGTATTACAGTACTTGTGTAGAATATTTCTTTAAAAGCTAATTGTATTACTGTATCCTAATAGTTTAGTGTCCCATGTGCAATTCTGAGTTAGTTTATAGGGTAGACAAGCACAATTTCTTCTGTAACTCAAATAATACAGATTACCAAGACGAAAACAGGAAGAAAAGATAAAAAGATCTAAGTGGGGTTTATCCTGCTAGTTCACTAAAAGAACGTTCCTTGATAGGGCCCAAATCGAACCATGGAAAATTGTATTTGTAAAACACTGTCTCAGCAAATATTAGGTCCATAAAACCATTATCAAAGGCCTTCACATTTAGGTCTATGACCAGAGGTGGTTTGTAACCTGCGAAGGGGTTCCAGGGGGCTTCTCCACCACTAGGTCTGGAACCTGGGAAAAGGGGGGGGACTCTTGGCTTTCAAAACTAGGTTCATGACCTGCAAAGGGGGGTGGCAGAGGCTTGCTCCCACTAGGTCCTTGACCTGGGAAGGAGGGTCGGGGGGGGGGGGGGGGAGGAGACTTGCCTCAGCTGGGTCTGTGACCTGGAAACTCCTATGTTAGGTTAGGAGGATTTGTTAGGTTTTTGTGGTCTTTTACAAATTTCTATAGTGTTAAAGTAAAATGTTTTCTTATTTTAGCCAAACACAAGTCACAGGCTCCTACCTGTGTCCGTCAGGAAGGGGGTGGGGTAACAGGAGAGACTTATTTGCAGGGGAAATAATATAAAGTTTATCATTAAAAGCACATTTTCTGTAGGAAAAGTTTTATACTTCTCTTGGAAATAGTTGTGTTCTACATTCATAAAATTGAAGAAAATTCCCATTTCCTATGCACATCAAATGAATTGGCCCCTAATCCACAAAAGCTCTCCTAATATTAATTGGAGCAGAAGAACTTTAGTTTAAACACAACAACTATTGCTTTCAACTTCACTTTGTCTCTCCACAAGATTTATAACCTTGAAAATAGGCTGCAAAAACCCAGTAGTGACCAGTGTTGAGTGTGTAAATTTAACCTACAGTAGACAACTAACAAAAGATGATAACTAGTCTGTTACTTATATTGCTAACCTAGGAATTACCATCAGTGACTCATCATAATGGTATGTTAACCTTGGTAGGCAACAAAAACGGTCGAGAATCGTCATCTAACCCCGGAAATAACCGAAGACAAAAATCAAAAGCAGCATCTTGTCCTAAAGCACATTACAGTACCCTCGTACGCAAACAAACAGTAGCAACTTGCCCCGTAAACATAAAAGTTAACCTAGGACACAAAAACAAATAACAGTAACTTGTCCTGCAACCATACAATGAAGTTAACCCCTATAGGTAGTAGGCTGGCCAGGGCACTAGCCACCCGTTGAGATACCACCGCTAGTGTGTTATGGGGTCCTTTGACTGGCCAGATAGTACTACATTGGATCCTTCTCTCTGGTTATGGTTCACTTTCCCTTTGTCTACACATACACTGCATTATTTGGCCTATATTTTTTTTTCAGATTTTCCCTTGCCCTCATACACCTGACACCACTGATTACCGAACTATTCTTGTTCACCTAAGGGGTTAACTACTGCACTGCAATTGGTCTTTTAGCTACTTTCCTCTTGGTAGGGGTAGAAGACACTTCAGCTACTGTACGCAGCTCTTCTGAGAACACCACTCCAAAATCAAACCATTGTTCTCTATTCTTGGGTAGTGCCATGGCCTCTATATTAGGTCTTGCACTGTCTTGGTTTACAATTCTCTTGCTAAAGGTCACACTCAGGCACATTATTCTATCTAATTTATCTTTATCTTAATTAGTTAATGTGTTTATAGTTTATTTAGGAAATATTTGTTTAGGTGTTATGGCAGTTCTTAAATTCTATTTATACTTCGTTTCCCATCCTCACTGGGCTATTTTCCCTGTTGGAGCTCTTGGGCTTAAAGCATCCTGCTTTTCCAGCTATGATTGGAGCTTAGCAATAACAATGTAGGTTGCAAAGTAAAGACAGCAACGGATGTATACGTACAGAATAAGATATTGAAGGGCAAGGGAAGTCTACAGTAGCCGCCTTCGTAAGATCGACGGTAACAAAAGCTTGGAATGAATGCAGGATTACCCACCCCGTGGGCCAAGCTTCGATACCAAGTAAACTGTACTAAGAAACCAATGGATTGCAGATCAACTTACAAGAAAGTAACGTACCCTACCCAGGATTACAAAGACGTACTTTATCAAACTATTTCTCCTGCGCATTCCTGTACCGGTAGATGAAGCTAGCGCTTGTCTCGCCTGGCCCTACGGAGGTGATACACTTCAACTATAGTTTCCAGAGCAAGCTACAATAACCTAAACCTAATTAACCAACCTCTGCTAGTACAGCAACCATTCAAAAGTCCCACAAGAGTAATAACATACAACAGCACCAACAAATGAAATATTTACAAACATTTACCGGATTTAGACCATGCGGCGTCGCCATTAAATTCGTCCAGTCTCGAGTGACGTCAGGTACAGCCAATCTTGAAAACCGAGGGAAATTGAACACGGTTACATAATTTAACTCGCAAGAAGACAATTACAGGCGTCATCTACGGCTACACTTCCGTCATAATGAGGCTCGAGACACTAAAAATTTTAATTTCTTCGAAAAATCGATGAACGTCCCTTTAGTACAACTACGGGAATTTCTCTAAGTGCCGAGGATGGGATTCACATCCTCCTCGCTTTCAACCACGTGATAACATTGAAAATACTTTTAAATACCATCCCTCTACAGCCAACAAACCTACTGATATATTACATACCTGTCTGGCTCGTTGAACAGCGTCGGCAAAAGCAGAACTTTGAGCAAAATTGGTACTATCAGGTCCTGCAGCTGCTGCCATCATGGACAACGGCGCTTGCCTCTATCAATGGCCGGGACAAACTAACTCTTGAGAAAAGCTTCAACAGTTCTTCCAATATTTTTTAAAGGTGATTCCTACACACCAGACCACTGTTAAAATTACACGTGATTTCTTTCTTTGGAATAAAACTGCCAAAATTGTTTCCTCTTAAACTATAAAGATTTTGGTTAACAATTTATCAGCAGAAATAACGATGGCACAAAATTCAGCAGAAAACTTGCGATTACCGAGGGAGAGAGAATAGTTCACTAATATCACCGGTAGAGGTCACTTAACCATTCAATTATACTGTATTTAGAAGAGTACTCATTATTTTTAGCATAGATTACGCTCAAAGAGCTCATTAATATAATTCTAAATGACAGACAAACTTCAATGATCAACTAGTATTATCCCCAGTTGTAATTTTTCGGAGGAGGGAACACCATAGAATCTTTAAAATCCCGCCATAACAACATACACTAGCGCCAATGAGTCAATGTGGGACCCGGAGGAATTACAATATTTACGTGCTTGGGACACCGGGTTCAAGAGTTGGACCATAAACAGATACGGGGTAAAGGGTACGTGAACATGAAAATATACGGATCTTTACGCCGTTCGATGCAACAATCTTATTCAATAAATTGTCTTTCTAATATGAGAATAATAAATATTTTCCTTTGGAATCTTTTCTAGACAAGCCCCTGGATGTCTGAATAATTTCAACACATGAAATACTAACACTGATGGTATATGTACATAATGCGCTCACAGAATTGTGTATACTAGTCGCACGTACACGAGTCCACGACATTAAATGAAAAAAATAATGATGGGCGGATGTTACCTAATGACTAATGATATGTAATATAACATGGCCTTCAATCAAAACTACATTTGACTGGTCATTTTAAAGTAGCAATGCCATGCAATAGGTCGCGACACATTATGCCGGAAGATGGCAACAAATCAATCAATCGCTGAACACCCGTTACGAAGTTTCTTTTCCAATGCAGATCTATTTTATTATTA
Source organism: Palaemon carinicauda (assembly GCF_036898095.1). NCBI lineage: Eukaryota > Metazoa > Arthropoda > Malacostraca > Decapoda > Palaemonidae > Palaemon > Palaemon carinicauda. The sequence continues at coordinate 15,375,688 of NC_090751.1, forward strand.
TTATTAATTGCTAAGCTACAACCCTAGTTGGAAAAGTAGCATGCTATAAGCCCAAGGGCTCCAACAGAGAAAATAGCCCAGTGAAGAAATGAAATAAGGAAAACCTAATAGAGAAGTTTAAGAACAATAACACTAAAATAAATCTTTCATATATAAACTATAAAGACTTGAAAATTACAATAGGATAAACTTCAAAATAACAAGAGGGAGAGAAACAAGATAGAATAGTGTGCCCGGGTGTACCCTCAAGCAAGAGATAGAGATCTCTGCTGAAGACAGGGGAAGACCATAGTACAATGGCTATGGCACTACCCAAGACAAGAGAACAAGCTAGTCTCCCCTACCCTTATCTCAGATTTAGATGTTGGATGTGTGTACGTATGTCGCGACGATATTCACCTTCATTTTAGTTCATCGCTACATACGCACATACACCTGGATATATATATATATATATATATATATATATATATATATATATATATATATATATATATATATATATATATATATATATATATATATATATATATATATATATATATTCTAACAACCTGTGAGAAAAAGAAATGAACATGAGCAGCCCATATAACATATAATGAGAATGACAAATGATGGATGTCATTTAAGAATAAAAGAATGGGCCCCTAGAGATTACAAAAATAATCAGAGGAAGGAAGAGAAGACAATGGATTGACAAATTATGAAAATTTTTGACTGGCATAGACCAAAAATAGGTGGGACGGTAAGAACATATCTGAGTCATTTGTCCTGATTGTGTGTGTATATATATATATATATATATATATATATATATATATATATATATATATATATATATATATATATATATATATATATAAATGAAATGACACCTAAATCTTATAACTTTTATCATGAACCTAGAGAAGACAAAAGAGGTGGTGGCATTGGAATCTTAATTAAGAAATCATATAAAGTTAAAGTAAGAAAACATCTCATAGTTAATTCATTTGAATATATGAATATTAAAATTCTATCTAGAAATGTAAATCTACAAATAGTTATACTCTAAAGACCACCGAACAAAAGAAAAAGAAATGTTTCTAGATGAATTTAATAACTTACTAGATACATTGAATGACAATCGAAATATAGTTATATGTGGTGATTTCAACCTACATCTTGATAACAGAGTAGACCCATATGTCAATGAATTTAGAGAATTGATTGACAACCACGACCTTGAAAACATAGTGTCTGAACCAACAGCTCAGTCTAATCATATACTAGATCTAGTTATAGTAAACAAAAACAACAACATCATACTAAATATAAAGATTGAACCTGACTGCTCTATATCCCCAATGCATAAGTTAATGTCTTTTGAAATAGATGTGAGAAAAATAATGCAATACAGAAGGAAATCACATACAGAATTAAGACCAACTTTGATCCAAAAGAGTTCATTGTACAAAGCCTAGAGGATATAAAAGGGATAACACCAGCCTGTAACTGTGAAGAGAATCACACCCTCGTAGAGAGACAATCCTGTATAAACTGAATTACTGATAGCAGTAAAACAATACTTGCAACTAATTATAATAATAGGTGCCTGGAAAAAAAAATAATCACAATTAAAGAAAAATCGAATTGGTTTGATAACGAATTACATGAAGAAAAAAAAGATAAAGAAAAATGGAGGATAAATCGAAATGAAATAAAAATAATGAAAACTGGCAACATTAAAAATCAGCTAGAAATCGCTACAATTACATTATCTTAGTTTAAAAAAAAAAACTATTATAAAAAGTGTGCAATGAAAATGAAAAGAGCCTAAAGAAACTATTAGGTCTAAAGACAGAAATAGTATTGCCTGACATAACTAATGATCCTAAATGCCTAGCAAATGATTTTATTGATTATTTTGAAGAAAAAATAAATCAAATCTGCTTCAGTTTTCACAACATCGGCACAACAGAACGAAGGAATACACCAGCAACAGGTGTAAGTAAGCTAAGGGTATTCAAAGAGTTAAGTCAGTGATTATATGAGAATAATAAAGAAAGTAAAAAAAAAAAAAAAACTACTGCGGAAATGACCCATTTCCAATTGACGATGTAAAAGATGCAGAAAATTTCACCAGACTACAAGAGACCTACCGAAACATGGTAAATATGAGTCTAACACAGGCAGTTTTCCCTGATTGTGAGAAAGTTGCATGTATCAAGCCTGTCTATAAAGGAAAAGGTGATATAGACAATTTAAGTTCATATAGGCCAATATCAAATCTGTCATATTTTTCGAAAATTATTGAAACTGCTGTACATGAACAAACCTGGAAACATCTGAAACAATCTCATGCCATACCCGATGATCAATCAGCATACAGAGAAAATTACTCCACAGATACAACAGTGTTAGCATTAAAAATTACATAACAGAAATTATAACAAATGACAAGTGTTGCATTCTTGTGATGCTTGATCTAAGTGCAGCATTTGATACTGTAGAACATACATATGTGATGGAAGACCTTAAAGCTGTGGACATCGTAGAACGAGCATATGACTGGTTTGTGAGTTATCTTGAAAACAGCAAAGTTAAAGTAGAAATATCAAATGTTGAATCTGAGACAAGAAAACTAACCAAAGGGGTGCCTCAAGGCAGTGTACTAGGTCCCCTCCTGTTTGAAATTTACACGATTGAACTGGCAAATATACTTGAAACTCAGAGTTAAGTTTAAAATATACGCTGATGATACACAATTCTATTTCCCAATAGAATCAGTTGATGAAGCTAAAAGAAAGATACATGAAATAATGAATGACATTAAGGCTTGGATGTTAACAAAAAAGCTCCAGGCTCAATGAAGAAAAAAGTTAATGTATTATTTTTGGAAATGAACATATAAATAATATGGTAAGAAATTGTAACTATCATATTAGAAACATAGCATTTATTAGTAAATACTTAGATGAAAAATCTATGGCCATACTCATTAATCACCACATATTTTCAAGAATTGATTACTGCAACTCACTGTTCTATGGCTTACCAAATTATCAGCTGAAGAAAATTCAGAGTACAAAACAGAGCCGCTAGATTAATAAAAGGACTACACAATAGGGATAGAATTACCCCTGCACTAATTAAATTACACTGGCTGCCGGTAAAAGCGAGAATCGAATACAAGCTACTCTAACTAACGTTTAAGATACTGAACCAATATATCTAAAAGAATTCCTGAAAAAACTAGAACTAGAAACAAAAGTTACCATAAGACACATGAGTGACAAACATAGACTATCTGAACCAAGAAAAAATAGTAAATTTGGTCAAAGGGCTTTCAGCTACTGTGCGCCTAGACATTACAATAAACTGCCAACTGAAATGAAGGTCTTGAAGCAATTGAATTTAAGAAGAAACTAAAGACATTACTTTTCACAAGATCATATGATTTGGAAGATGCTACAATCAAAGAATGGTTTAAGTTATAATGAAAATGTTTCGTTAGAGGATTGATATGGACCCGCCCGAGAAGTAGTTCACTCGACTTCAGTTGAGGGTTGGATTTGAACCCAAAACAAGTAAACAAGTAATCAACGCGAGTTCTTCCCAGTGTCTAACCTACATAACGTAAACCTAAGTTTGAACCACGTGGGAGGGTGCCACAGGATGGTTCGGGTGTACCGTCAAGTACCTCACACGGCGCATTTTAGACGTATCACAATAATAGGGGGTCTTTGCATCGCTACAACCACTGTTTAGCCTCATACTTTACCTCCTGTTTCTATTTCCTTACTTCAATCTTTCTGCAAAATCATTTTCAAGTTCCCCATCATGATGCATGGCTGAATGAACTACCCAGCCACAACGCAAGTTATCATGGCACAAATTCTGTAAATCAAATACAGTTCTTGAGCTTCATTTACATGCAAAACCAGAGAATTTTGAATTATTTTCTTTTTTTACAAATCTCTCTCTCTCTCTCTCTCTCTCTCTCTCTCTCTCTCTCTCTCTCTCTCTCTCTCTCTCTCTCTCTCTCTCTCTCTCTCTCAAATCATTTTGTAAAATGGGTCTTAATATCCGATATAATAATCATTATCATAACAACTGACAAAAGAAAACGTCCAGTGGTAACAATTGCAAAGCTGTTGAAATAATTATGTAGAATATTTTCAATATCTGCATCAACAAAATGAAAACCTTAAAACTTAATAAATTCCAATAACGCGAAAACGCTGAAAAGAAAGAATAAATTAAAGATACAAGTCTAATAAAGATAACCTTGCAATAACAGTTAGGGAAAATTCAGAGTTGAGTGAAATTTCACATGCACTTGTTTATGCATATACTTATCTGTACACATACGTTCACGTGTTTATGCATATACTAACCTGTACACATACGTTCACATGTTTATGCATATACTTATCTGTACACATACGTTCACAAGTTTATGCATATACTTATCTGTACACATACGTTCACATGTTTATGCATATACTTATTTGTACACATACGCTCACATGTTTATGCATATACTTATCTGTACACATACGTTCAAATGTTTATGCATATACTTATTTGTACACATACGCTCACATGTTTATGCATATACTTATCTGTACACATACGTTCACAAGTTTATGCATATACTTATCTGTACACATACGTTCACACGTTTATGCATATACTTATCTGTACACATACGTTCACATGTTTATGCTTATACTTATCTGTACACATACGTTCACATGTTAATGCACATACTTATTTGTACACATACGCTCCCATGTTTAAATATATACTTATCTGTACACATACGTTCACATGTTTATGCATATACTTATCTGTACACACAAGTTCACATGTTTATGCTTATAATTATCTGTACACATACGTTCACATGTTTATGCATATACTTATATGTACACATACGCTCACATGTTTAAATATATACTTATCTGTACACATATGCTCACATGTTTATGCATATACTCATCTGTACACATACGTTCACATGTTTATGCATATACTTATCTGTACACATACGTTCACATGTTTATGCATATACTTATCTGCACACATACATTCACATGTTTATGCTTATACTTATCTGTACACATACGTTCACATGTTTATGCATATACTTATCTGTACACATACGTTCACATGTTTATGCATATACTTATCTGTACACATACGTTCACATGCTTATGCTAAATGCATGCAGTTGTCATACACACGAGAACACATGAATGACTGGAAGCCTTAGTCTGAAAGAACAGTTGTGACTTTAGGCATTTCACGGAGTACTTAAGAAAAACTATGAGAGAGTGAACGTTGGACACTACAAAAAGAAAAACAAAATGGTAGTTGAAGTCAAGATCGCAGGATAATGAACAAGGGACGAGATCGATCAAGGTCTTGATTCGAGAGAATCTGTATTCTCTAGGTATTCTGGAGTCTAGACCATTGGTTCCCAACCTTTTTCCTGTCATTTCCCCCCCGCACCCAGTGCAACCCTCCAGATTTCCCCCTTCATGTGTATGAGGGAAAGAGTAGTTGAAACACACTGTGACGACTTAATAATCTATTTTACCATTATACAAATATACTGATTAACAAATAGTTACAGAGTAAAATAGATAGAGAACGGTTAGTAACAACTAACCGCATAGCCATGGAGCTATGAGGCTAGTTGTTACTAACCGCTCTCTATCCATTTTACTCTGTAACTATTTGTTTATCAGTATATGGAGAGCGGCTAGTAGCAAAATAAAAGGACTTTTGTTTATTCTTCTACTTCATAATTGAATTTGTGAGAAGGTTGAGGCTGCTTCTTGTGCACCAGTGTATCAATATCAGGGCTAGCTTTGTCACCTGATATTTTTTTTAGTTAGTAAGTAGTGTAATTATTTCCCACCTGGTAGCTTCAAATTTTCCCCCATGGGGGAATTTTCCCCAGGTTGGGAACCACTGGTCTAGACCTTGGGGTAGATAGATGGTTCACGTGCAAAACACGTGAAAGCTTAGAAGAGCAGAATACTCCAAGACCAAGACCTCAATAGTGGAAGCAGCACAGTGCGGAAAGAAATTGAATAGAATTAAACTATAAATGAGAAAAAGCGAAAATAAAACAATTACGACGAACGATTTTAAATAAATGAGTAACTTATAAACTATGAGACGATATTTGCGTCAATTGCACAACAGAAAAGCATCGGCATCAAGTATGAACCTCCAGCGTTCCACCGATTCAACTATTTGAGTAAGATCCTTCCACAGTTTCATCACAGACCCATAAACTTTGTACTACTGAACCTCATTGAAGTAAAGGAAAGACTGTAATAATAAACGGAGTATCTATTACTGTGACGGATAGTATAGTCGGGGAAGACATGAATGCAAAGGATGGTCAGAATTGTGAAAAATCTTATACAGATTACAAAAAGAGATAACTGGTCAATATCGATCAGATATTTAAAAGACCCAAATTCTCTATTCAATAATTTAAGTCGAGAGTCAGTTGCTGAAGACCAGAAAAGAGAATTACATTTAAAACATCCAAAAACTACTGATATAAACATTTGCTCCGGATAGGAAAGTCTGAAAAATCTTGAAAAGACATTATACAGATATTTGTGCAGTGTAAGAAGATACAAAGCAGATGTGTTTCTCAAAAGGGAATTTGCAGTCAAGAATGACACATAGAATCTTAAATGAGCTGAAAGTAGTCAGAAAAATTGTTAATAAAAATATCTGGGTAGGGAGGATCCAATGTCCAGGATCTACTGACAACCATACTTTTTCGTTGAGGTTCAACATTACCCCTTGTAATTTGCACCATTCGCAAGTTTTACTAGATCTCCGTTGAAAGATTTAGAAGCCAAATATCTACATACAAAAATGGGATGAATGTAAAGGAAGTTGCATCATCTGCATAAACAGCTACACAGTTTTCAAGGCCAAATCGCATTATCCGGGACGTATATAAAAAGTAGGGGGCTATAAATATTACCCCGAGGAAAACTAAAAATTACATTCCTATGTGCTACTATGCTCCCTATCAAATGCATTAGTTAGAAATGATCGGCCAACTCCCTTCTGTTCAAGTTTGAAAACAAGGACCTCGTGATTAACGCAATGTTACGAACTTCTCGATTAGAACCAGGGATTTCTGTAAACACTAAAACTCGCAAGTAAAGCATTACACTCACCAACACCCTCGTAAAAGTTAAACTGTACACAGAATTAGCTATAAAAATTTTGGTCTAAAAGCATAGATATTAATGTTTAAGAGTAATCAAAATTTGGAATATTCTTAGCTTCCCTTTTCCCTCAGTTATAAAATACTCCCGTTCAAGAGGAAGGTACATCATCACCTATTGGTTATTCCTTTTTTATCTACAAAGTTCTGTACATATCAAGGCATTCGATGCTACAGCCATAAATCTTCGAAAAATGGAAGCACTGGAGGGTTTTTAAAATATGGGGCAACCGTTGTTACGGATATGTTCGTAAGAATAAAGGATACGTGCTGTAATATATTGAAGGAAGGAAGTTGGCAAGAAAAAAAAAATGAAATAAAGTGAGTCCACGGTAAAGTAATGAATTGATTGCGTGATAAAGTGTACGAATCTTGGTTTTTAGTGTTTGGCCAAAAATTGTAGACCCTGGTAGGGACAACTAGATAGATTTCTTTTAATTCCATTTTCCTTTCCAAGTTCTGCTGCACTGAATTCTTCACGTTCTTACTACGTACAAATGTACAAACATTTACGACGAATCGGTACCTAGAGGAGGTTCCCCAAGATCAACCATAACCTCGTGGAGATTTTCAAGAGGCATCATAACCTCATGGTATTCTAAAAGATGCATCATCCTCTATGATGTCTGTTCTCTGAGATGTATCATCACGACGCCTAAATGTATCAATGGATGTATGGAATTTGGGCCACGTGGCCCATCTCTGGGGCCGAGTAGGTCATCAAGAGCCGAGATGCAAATGGAAGAAAACTTTGCCATTTATACTACCCTCAAGCTACCAGTGCTGCTGTAAGAGTTAGACATGCCGATGACCCACATAGACCATTCGAAATCAGTGTGAATCATGCAATAGGAGGAAGAACGTTTAGTTATGCTGCACCGAGACTCTTCAACGACCTTCCACTTGATGCTAAGAATAGCAAAAATGTGGCAGCTTTCAAGAAAAACCTGAAGACTTATCTTTTTAGAAAGTGTTATAATAGTGACCTAAAACTATTAAGCCTGAATACAAATACTAGCGAAATAACATAAGATACAAAGCAAAATATTAACTGGAAAGAAATTATTTTTCACACACCAAGGCCCGCCTGAACAGACTTTTAGTGTCTGATGGAGGGCGAGAAATAAACCCGTAAAAGTAAAGTAAGTTAAAATACGTTGGAAAAGAAGACGTGAGAAAGGAAGTGGGAACAAATGATGGGTACGATGCCTCGTGGAGGTTCTTCAATGTGAATCATAACCTCTTGGAGGCTTTCGGTACCCTCTCAACGTTTCTCGTCCTTATTCACTTCATAAAACGATTCTTTCACTTCCAAGTGAAATTAACACTGTCTCTTTCTCTTTTGGCATCTCGGCCTCCATTCTTCATTCTTCATCAGCCAGTCACACTACAATTCAAGGGTTCTTTGTTTAACACGCCTTTATCAGACCTTTTAAAGCTCCTTTCTCATCTTATCTTATCTCATCTCACATCTCTCTCTCTCTCTCCGTATATAATATATATATATATATATATATATATATATATATATATATATATATATATATATATATATATATATATATATATATATATAAATATATATATATATATATATATATATATATATATATATATATATATATATATATATATATATATATAATGAGGACTATGGGCCATAAAACGTTGTTAAACCTGGTGCTAACTAGAGACTGTCAAAGGTGACTGTGCTTCTTTATGAGACAGTCACTAATGTACCAACCGTGTGTCACACGATCGTACATAATTCATTTTGTATATATAAACATGTCTGCATTTCTCCTATGTAACATTGTAGGTTTCTCGAACATGTAATTTTCTGTTGCCTTGAGGTTTTGTATATAAAGGAGAGTGTTCTATAATAAATTAACTCAGTTGCTTTCATACTGCCTTTGAGTTCACAACTTTCTCTCGGCCCGTCACACTAATGCATAATGACACAGGGAATACTTCTTATGAAAATTTTGTTTAGCAGCAAAATTTTGTAGAGTTTGAATAAGCGACATTGGACATTTTATTTATTTGAAAATTAAAATCAAGAAGACATCATATTTTTCCAATCTCCTCATTTCAAAGACCGTTAGTTCGATATGGTATACACTGATAAATATATCAGCCTTCTGTCGATGTTGGTGAAGGGAACCATATCGTTCAAGCAATAACAAAAATATAGCCGAGATCATCTCCTTTAATTTCTAAACGTCATTAAAGTTCATGGACGCTTATAGTCATCTTCTGTGAAGATATACAGTACATAAATAAATTTCAATGGCAAATGTTTACCGACAATTGATACTTTTGTTGAAAATTCAATTTCAAATAACTGGGAAGAAATCTCATCAGAGAGCACATAAAGAAACTGATATATTGATCATTCCTATATTGACGGAAACTCACCATATACAGTATGTTTAGGTTTTCTGTAGCGATCCGTAAATAATCGAAGTTAAATCGCATACTTCCATTTTTAAAATGCGTTTTCTCTTATAAACTAACCAAAATTATTTGCAACTATAAAAAAAAAAAAAAAATTATTTGCAGCTATTAAAAAAAAAAAAAAACCTTTTGAAACAACAAAAGATTTCGGTTATATTCTCCAATACAACAAAAAAAAATGCATTACCCTTGAAATATCAATCATTCTTCAAATATGCACCACAATGGAAACTCCATCTAGGCGCAAACTCTGATCAAATAGTGCTTTGCCCTTACAGTAAACATAACAAAAACAACAACAAATGTAGCCGTTTCTATTCCACTGCCGGACAAAGGCCTCTGACATGTCTGGGATTTGACCATTTTCAAACCGATGATATGGAAAATAAAACCAAAGAGTTGACGTATTTTTTTAATCCGATGAAAATTAATCCATCGCCTATAACTTGAATAAGAGATAGTGCCTATTCAAGATACATGATGACAGACCTAGAGACTTAAGTAACAAACGTCATGGACACAGCAGTCTCGAGACATAAATTCATAACTATGTAATTAACATCAGTTATTTGAAGAAAAAAACAGCCCTTTATAATAAATCTAAATCATAATTTTATCACAGGCAACAAATTAAAATAAGCAAAACATATTGGGTACAATTCCATGATCTCAATACACAGTTCTTTAGTTTGATGATTGGATGAAGTACCAATATATGAATGACAAGGTAATATGTGCACACGGTTTCAAATATATTTCACATTGAATAAATTTTCCTGACAAAATACATAAAGGGGATCCAAAGTTATTGTTTCAATTGTAATGTATTAAAAAATGGATTGGGTCTTCGATCGTACTGTACCAAAGACAGAAAACTGCGAAACTATAAAAATATTAAGTGAAAAACCTACAATATCTGGACGTAAACTTTCATTTTATTATAGCTAGAATTTTTCGTCTTTTTAGTTACACTAAAGTTCAAATTGAAGGAAACTTGTTTACGGTTAGAATCAAATGACCAGGATATAATCCAAAGACAGAGAGAACTTCTCATTCGCCTTCAACCTGTAAATCTCGTTCTCTGAGAATAGATCCAGCTTGAATTACTACAAGGTTTGGTGAACACTGTCTTAGTATTTGCAAGTCTTTAGATACATGAGAATATATATATATATATATATATATATATATATATATATATATATATATATATATATATATATATATATATATATATATATATATATATATATATATATATATATATATATATATATATATATATATATATATATATATATATATATATATGCATGCATAAAAATCACAGGAAAACGTGATGCTCAGATGCAGAAGAACCACAGGGAAAATGAAAATACGAAATATACGCTTAAGTCCTGACTAGTTTCGTGATACTTCTTCAGAGTCCTCTGAAGAAGTATCACGAAACTAGTCAGGACTTAAGCGTATATTTCGTATTTTCATTTTCCCTGTGGTTCTTCTGCATATATATATATATATATATATATATATATATATATATATATATATATATATATATATATATATATATATACACCTATTCATATTCGATCTAAGATGATTAGTTACGTTATGTTTCAATGATTTAGTTTGCAAGACCTTTCAAATCAAGATTCCTGTTATTTGACGTTATTTTTTGTGTACCCACATCGCTGAGTTTGTCATACTCTGTATTTTATCAAATAAAAAATATTTACGTGTCTGGATATGTCTGCTCTTGTAAACATTAAGGTCTAATTGTGCACTTATTTTTTTCTTAGAACCACCAACCTAAAATTGCGAGATTCGCTACACCTTGTGAGGTGATTAGGGCAAACATTACACATGTAATTATATAAAATGAATACAAACAGAACACCAAATCTAAATTAATGATGATCACAAAGAGATTCTTATTAATAAACATTTTCTTGGACGAGCATTTTTCAAGTAGACTGGGGATGTCATAAACGGGTTTCGCTTGATAACGGAAATTCGAGCGACACTTTTTTTTTTCGTATATGTAAAGTCGGTTCAAATTTGTTTTCTAATGCTCCCCTTATCGTCAACGTACATTATTTTGCAAATATTATGTATAGCTCTTTAAATAAATATATGAATCCGATAAACACGTATTACGTGCCAAAACAAAATAATTACTTAAGAATCGGGCTGCATAGAAGCAAGGAATAAAAGCTGTTACGGCCCCGTCAGGTAAAATTTTGTCTGAATATTTTCATAGTTTTTGAATTCAGGACCACCTTTTTGTACCCCTGCATTGAAAGGTCCTTCACAGCGGTGTTACTGAGGACCTCAGAGCCAGTACCGTGCATCCCCAGCCGGATATCCTTACACGTCCTGTAGTGATGCAGGAGTGCAAAAAGCTTCGATGAGCTCCTGTTCGTCAGATTCTTTGACACGAAACCGTGAACCATGTGATGTCCCACCGACACTGAAGCTTCTGGGACGACGAGCATTTTTGAGCGGGACTTGGGAGGCCACGGTCGAGATTCTCTTTGAGTGTATTCGAAGATCGGAAAGATTTCCTTTTTCCTTCCATCGGATTTCTTGAAGTCGAAACAAAAGAATACATTTGAAAACAACACGGCATCGCCATGCGACCCACTTCTGAAATTTATAACGTTTCTATAGAGATCCCCGAGACCATGGAAAGCCTTCTTTGGTACAATGAATTCGTCGAGATCAACAATGGCAACTAATGCATGCTTTCCCGAGCTTCTGTACACACAGTCATTTAGGGCTACAAGAGACCCCATGTCCCATAGCTCTCCCCATTCACTGGTAGGAAGATTCCAAGGAAACATTTCAATTGCGAGACCCAACTCTCTGTACGCTTCCAGGAGTTCGTTCACTTGGGGAGCAACAGCTAGGTCGTAAAAGTAAAAATGAGATACGTTTAAAATGGAATTGTAATAAGAAACGAACTGGGCCATTGCGCTAACATCATCGTAAGGACCAAACAGAGATCTGACACACACGGCTGAGCTGTTGGCTTCCGACGGATGGTAAAATTTAACTGACTTACGATGCAAATAGATTAGTTTATGAGGAGCATCGACTGCGTTATGGGGATGTAGCGAAACAGCATAAGGACTTGATCCTCCCCCTTTCAGATTAGTTCCCCTTGATTCTACATAGCGAGAATCACCTTCTACTTTGTCCGTACTATTAACTCTTTGTGGGTAGCAAAGGAAGAACGTACCACCAAACATCTTTCGCCCTTCATCGAAAATGTGAGCTTTCAGAATGCCCGGCTGAGCATCTCTCGTTCCTCTGTACCACAATAAACATGTGCAGTTCAAAAGTTCCGCTCTGACAGTTCCTCTAAACTGGAACTTGTTCTCTTCGTGCAGCAACTCGCTCTTCAGTCTGAGAATACCCAGGATGCGAGCCACAGGACCTTCGTCTAGCTGTTCCCGGTCATCCCAGAATGCACTGTAGGTGTAAATGTCATCTGTGATGCGCATCCATGCGGGAGAATGTCTATGATCGTGACCTTTAATGAATGATACCACGGAAGAACTACCGCCATCTCCACCCGGGGACAGGTTACCACTTTCCCGTAATTTGGACTCGTCTATTGCATTCTTATATCTGACAGGGTACTTTTCATCTTTTATTTCTTGATCATTGTTGTCTTGTACTTTCACCGTGCCTACAGCCGCCTTTGGTCTTTTTTCGCGTAACTCAATTTCATTTTTACCACTTTCTTCATTCCCGAGGAAACTAGCACCACTCGTTTTTTCAATTCCACTAACACCACCGTTATCCGACTTTCGTACTAATTCACTTTGGTCCCTAGAAACCGTTCCCCTCGAACGTGTCATCAAGATACCTTGACCAAATATAACGTCTTCAACGAGTTTGCGTCTGTGATCGTCCTGAGGAGAGGTTTCAATCTTCTGTCCACTGTCACGGGGAGGTTTTGGAGTTTCACGATTCTCTTCATAATATCCATCGTCTTGAGTTACACATATCCAAAGAAACACAAAAAGCAAGACCAATCCGATGGGTTTTCTAAAATTTCGTCTCATGGAAAACATGATGCCTTATTTTAAGGGCGGATATCAACGGTTTAATTCACGGTATGTTTTCATTGTTAATTGCATTTGTAATGTTAAATTTACTCTAGGTTACAAAGTAAGTTCGGAGGGTGTTTTTGATAACTACATGAGAAATTTGCCATACAGACTAGAAACGTCATTGTAAAAATAACAAATTGAGCAGGTTGACATAAGTCTGATTTCATACGTTATATGTTGACCATCTGTTTACCATTGTTATTCATCATAATTTAATCCAATTTTAGGTTTTTGTATTATGTTACTTTATCGTTCATCTTTCCATTTCTATTCTGCACTTTGATGTTTTTCCAATAGGTCCCTTTAGGCTTTAAATGTATAATTTTTCCAACCAGGGTTGCAGTTTGGCTGGTAATAATAATAAAACTAAGAGAATCAAGCTTCTATTGTAATCCAAGAATTCTCACGGCAAGTACTGTGGACACAAGACCAAAAGCACGTTCACACACAAAAATAAAAATGCCAATCGATTTGAGCTTTATTCCATCATGATGTTCCCGTGCGATATTTCATCTTCTACCGATGAAATCGGTGAAATGGCTACCGTGTTCCTTGCACAACGCTTTCATTTTCTTTGATTAAAGTCCTTTTTACTTTTTCAAGAAATCTTCCTCTTAATATAATCCATTGAGACATGAGTCATAAGTCCGCCCAACCGTGAGAAATGCAAGGATGTTTTCGCTTCCTGTCATACATCCTTCACCTGGAAACAGAAGAAAAATTACTTTTAAAATGCGGATGAGAACGAGGGCTGACTTGGTACCTTATCCTGACTATAGTAATAGCTATTACTGTCTAGACATTAGCAACAAACTATGAGTGGCAGTGGGTTCAAATGAGGCTCGAGGGAAGAGAGTCGTTAAAATGGATAAAGCTAAGAAATAAATAATGTAGTAATAGAATTATTTAATAATAATGAAAACCTATACATATATCAAATTTTTCTATAACAAGAACCATGCAATATCACAGTAGAGGTGTGCTATGATCAAGTCTTGAAGTTACCAAGAGGTGACTTGGATTAACTAATATTATTAATTCATTTGGTAATATAAAACCATGAAATTATCAAATTTGAATAATTTTAAAACAATTAGTTATTCGGGTTAGTTTCATCTTAATATTTGTTAAAATACAAGCGTTTATATTACAAGGAAAATATACTATGAATACTCCCCACTGCAGAAAATATACAAGATATATATTCTATCCACATGAAAGAGGATGAATCAGCAAGTA
>NC_090751.1:15398262-15518262 GCF_036898095.1 Palaemon carinicauda
GTAACACCCTGCGAATACGATTGAGATGGAATTCCTGGAGACCCTTCTCTTCGTTTTCCAGGGTCCACGAACGAGGCTTGAGCCTAGAACTGCAGCTGTTCTCTTAAGACACCACCTCAGACTCCCTACCGGCAAGGTAGGAGATGGTCTGGGTCATCTGCTACAGGACGGACACTCAAAACCTGGAAAGAGTTGAACAGCGGGTCTGGCACTCCCGGGTTCTGAGTCTTGGCAACAAACTTCAGGGACGAACCTGAATGTTGCCTCCCCATATCTCCCTGAATGGGCGAAGTCATATGAGAGACTATGTGACTCGCTTGGCTGAGGATAAGGCTAGCAGGAACACTGTCTAACAAGAAAGGTGGTGATCTGGGGCCTTACGTAGTGCTTCGTAAGGGGGTCTCTATAGAGACTTGAGGACTCGAACCACGTCCCTAAGAGGAGGTCTCACCTTCGACTGAGGGCAGGAGAGGACAAGGCTTTGTATGAGAAGGAAGAGTTCCAGCGAGGGAGGCAAGACCTAAGGCTGAAGGATAGCTTTTCACAGCCGAAACTGAAAGGCACATTTCATCCCGCAATCCTACGAGGAGCTCCGCTATTGCTGGCAGCGGCATCGTATAGAGGGATACCCACTCCACGACACCGACCACAGAAACTCGCCCCTTCACCTGGGAGACTACTGTGGAAGATTGTGCAGGTATCCAGGCCTCCTTTTCGCAATTTGTTGCGAAAATCCTCTCTCTTTGAGGAGATGCTAGATAGTCTCCCGGCGGGAAGTCGGAGCAAGCTACGGCTTTGCGGAGGACGATGGCATGTGGCTGTGTGAGTAACCGGTGACGTGGGGGGGGGGGTTTCCCTCGAAGGCTCTATAAGGAGTTACAGAGGGACTGGAGAGCCATCTACGAGAGGCCCTAGCGGAGCTATGGAGGTCATCGAGAGACTGACCGATACTCTGGTCCTGTAAGGTACTCTCCTCATCCGTCAGAACAGGGAAAGGCAAACACATCGATGTTGTCCCACTGTTGCTGGAAGGCATCCTACCAGAGGGCCTTGGGGTCCGGGACCGAGGAGCAGTACAGCGAGAGCTTGCAGCTCAGTGCTGTAGCGAACCGGTCCACAGAGGGAGCCCCACCGAGTCAAGACTTTGTAGGCTACTTGAGGATCCAAAGACCACTCGGAATGTGGTGTCCGTGTCGCACTGCTCAGACTGTCGGCGAGCCCATTCCTTTGCCTGGAATCAAGCGAGCTGCCAAGGAGAACGAGTGAACTCGGACCATCCCGGTATCTCTACCGTAGGATGGGATGGCTGTACTGAAAAGTACCTCCTTGTCTGAGCAAGAAACCCATCACTGTGGTGCTGTTGATCCTCACAACCACAGAGTAGTCCGCCAGGCTAGGTGGAGCTACTGAAGTGCCGGAAACACGGTTTCCATCTCTAGGTCTAGAGAAGGTACTTCCTAGTTCTGACCACCGGCCTGAGTTCCTGTGGTTCAGAACGTGGGCCCCCCCCCCCCCTTCCTTTGACGCGTCCGAAAACAGCATCAGGTTTGGGGGAAGGACGAGAACGTCCACTCCCTATTGTAGATCCCCGTCTGCTTCCCACCCCTGGGGTCCGTCTGTTCCGGTTGCCCCTAGGGGTCACGGCGTCCGGGGAGTCGTGTCCCTGACTCTCCCGCGCCCTGAGTCGCCACTGGAGAGAACTCATCCTGAGGCGACTGTTGGAAACCAGACGGGCCATGGAGGAGAGACGTAACCACATTGGATAGGAGATTCTCCTCGTGTGAGGAAAGGTCTCGCGACCTTCCTCCGCCTTGCTATCCTGTCGCCTGAAGGGAAGGCTTTGGGAGATTGGTGTCTAAGACCAGGCCTAGGTATACCAGACTCTGAGAGGGCTGTGGGGAGGACTCCTCGAGGACCACCATGATCCTTAGAACTTGGAAAGTCCAAGGAACTTGTCCCGATGACGAAGAAGGGATGCCTTCGAGTCTGCTAGGATCGGCTAGTCACCCAGGAAACGGAGGGGACGGATGCCGATCCTGAGAGCCCGTGAAGAGATCAGAGTGGAAGCATCGGTGAACTGTTGAGGTGCTGTGAGGAGACCGAAGCACAGCACCTTGAACTGGTATATCCGCCTTCCAGGCAAACTCCGAAGTACTTCCTTGAAGACGGGTAAACCGTGATCGGAAGTACGCGTCCTACCGGACCAGTGTACACATGAAGTCTTGTGGTCTCACCGCAAGACTGACATGTCTGCTGTCGCTATGCTGAACGGAAACTGTTTGACAACCCTGAACAGAGTCGAGAAGGGGAGGAGACGATTAAGGAGGCCTCGGAACCCGTTGGCCACCTCTTGGAGGGAGTGTATCTCCAACATGGACTGGACTTCTGCCCGGAGGGCCCGTCCCCTCACCGATCCCTACCCAGGGAGGAGGGAGGGGCTCGATACCGACCGGGACTGTTGAAGGAGACAAGCTCAGAGAGCTGGCCCTCGGCCTAGCCTCTGGCGCTCTTCATTCCCCGAGGCCAGGGCAAGCTGCACTGGCCCAAGGGAGCCCTTGGGTGAGTAGATTCGGTCCCGGACCGTATCCTTCCCTTACCGAAGAGAAATCTCTGAATCTGGGGTCCCCCTGGGGTTTCTCCTGAGGGCCAGAACCTGCCAGAACGCAAGTTCCGACCCCTGGGGCTTCTCCTCCTGATGGAATGGCAGCGAGGTCTCTCATCCCCAGAGACTCTTCCTGGGGGGGACTTGTAGACCTGCTCCAAGGGTCCATCTGGATCCTGTCGGGTCCTTGCGGAAGACTGGGCCTTAGGATCCCTCCTAGGAAGGAAACAGGACTCCAGCGATGAAGGATGTAAGGCTTTTGCCCCCTCCGCATGAGAAGATTTCTCAGGAAGAGGCGGGGATTTTCCCTAAGGAGTGATGGGGGAGAGGACCGGGTCTTGCGGCCCTCCTGGGGATGGGTAATACTCATCCGCAGAGGAGGGGAAAAGAAGTCTGAGGAGGGCTCATCACCTACGTAAGGACTCGCGAAGGGATAGGATAGTCCCTGGAAGAGATGCCATGCCAGGGATTCCTCTCAACCTCTTCAGGGGGAGAGGAAGTTGCTACTGATTAGTGACCCCAGTCAGAGGGCACAGGCTCATCGCCTGCATGAGCGCTCTGACGACGGCGTCCCACCAGGGATGCCGACCGACCCTCGCGCTGACAGGGAGTCCCTGTGGAGGGAAGAGGATTGTTCGATCCCCTAGAGGAGTTGACACATGAGGGTTCGCCCGTAGAGAATCTGCAATGAAGGGAGAAGAGACCTTTGACCTGTCCGGAAACCTCCCCCCCTCCAGAGAGGGCGCTGCTCTGCGCTGCGGGGGAGGGAAACGCGAAGGTGGCCTGACCGCCATAGGCCCTGATGTGATCAGGGCGCGATCGTGTCAGAGAACGGTGCGCCGATCACGCTGGTGATCGCGCGAAAAGCACAGATCTGGGTAGCGCGTGAATAAAACATGCGTAGCAGTATAACAGCGCTCGCACGTATCGGAGCCCGCGTGAACGATCCTCACGCTTCCGCGCGTATGAAGATCGCCTGCGCTTGCGCGTGAAAGATTGTGGGTGATAGCGTGGGAAACCATCCCACGCGCGAACGATCTCGGCGACAAAAGATTGCCGGTGCTTGCATGTGGGAAACCATCCCACGCGCGGAAGAAATAACGCTGACGATCTTCGGCGCCTCACGTGTACGAAGATCGTTGGCGCTAGCGCGAGAGAAGATCGTCGGAGACAGTGAGCGGGAAACCATTGGTGCCCGCGCGCGTGTGATCTCCAACCATGTAGGACGATCTTCAGCGCTCACGCGCATGCGAATATTGTCGGCGCTCGCGCGCGAGGGAAGATAGTCGGCGATCGCGCGCTGGAAAACCCTCGGTGCCCACAAGCGGACGATCTACGACGATCGCGCGCGGGCCATCATCCCACCTATGGACGAGCGAGGAACCGCGTGCGGATGATCCGCGATGATCGCGTGAGCCTCAATGGTCGCGCGCCGGAAACAATTACGCGCACAGAACGATCTTCGTCGCTTACGCGCACTATGAAAATTGTCGGTGCTTGTGCGCCTAGCGCCGGATCCGAAGATCGCCGGCTAACGGCCGTCGACTACCGCGAGCGGACGGCCTCGACGATCGCGCGCGCACGGCCTCAACGATCGCTCGCGCGCGCACGGCCTCGACGATCGCGCGCGCACGGCCTCGACGATCGCGCGCGCACGGCCTCGACGATTGCGCGCGGGACGATCTTTGGTGCTTACGCACGTTATGAAGGTCGTCGGTGCTTGCGCTCCTAGCGCGTATCAGAAGATCATCGGCTAACGATCTTCGACGATCGCGTGCGGGAAAACCGCGCGCGCAAGGGCCTGGAAGATCACGCGCGGGAAACCATCCCGCGCGGGCGATCTTCAGCGCTTACGCGTTAGTGCGTATCAGAAGTCTCCTTGACAAACTTGTTCAGCGCCGAGAAGTCGATGACGGGTCACCAGCCTCCAGACGCCTTCTTTACAAGAAAGAGTCGACTGAAGAAGCCTGGGGACCCATCGACGATTTCCTGGAGAGCATCCTTCTTGAGAATGGTCTCGACTTCTGCCCGAAGGGCTAGCCCCTTTGCCGATCCCATGATATAGAAGCTCAACAACACTGGATTCGTTGTAAGGGGAGGTTGAGATCTCGTGAATGGGACGCGATAACCTTGGCCGATCACGGAGACCGTCCAAGAATCGGTCCCATGTTGCTGCCACCTGTGCATGCAACTTTGAAGGCATCCCCCCCACAGGTGGACACGCGGGGGGGCTGCCACTCCTAGCGTTTACGGATGTGGCCGCTCCCTCTGGGAGTTTTGCCTCCCCTGGAGGACTTACCGCCCCTCTTGTCCTTGACAGGAAAGGGCTGGGGCTTAGACACCACTTTCTTAGCTGCCGGCGCCTGCTTCGGCGTCTTGCGAGGCTGCTGCTGATGTTGCTGCGGAGCTGGAGGCTTGTAGGGCCGAGATGCGAGGGCCCTTTGCAGGAGCAAGTCTTGGCTAGACTTCCTCCACCTCTCAGCTGTGCGTTCCATGTCCTTGGGCTCAAACAAACTTCCCCCAATGATGGAGGAGTGTCTGAGCCTGCAGACATCCACGGCGGGGACCTTCGGGTGGATTTTCTCGGTTACCGCATCACGACGCCTCAACACCGAGTTGGCCTACAAGTTGGTAACCTGGTGTGCCAAAAACTCGATGGAGTGAGTGCCCGAGAGGAGGAAGGTCTCTAGGGCCTTCCTATTGCTCTCCTTAGACAGATCCTCAGAGCACAATAGGATGCCCAGAGAACCCAGCCAGACATCCAACCTTCTCCTGGCTCAGGATCTCCGACGCCGAGAATGTCACCTGCCGGGCGGAGAGCTTCTCAAGCGGAACTCCCCTAGTAAGCTCTTCCACCGAATGGTGGAGGGGAAGAGCTAGGCTGGACTCCCCCATGATCTCAAAATACCTCCTCTGCTGTAAACAAGGAGGTGGGAGGAGTTTGCTCCCGGCAGAGGAACGACTGGAGGCGGCGAGGTCTGCGAGCTGAGCGTCGACCCTGTCTTTGGCACTTCACCCCCTGGGACCAGGGCAGAGCCGCGCTGGCCTTTGGGGTTTCTGAGTTCCATAGACCTGGTCTAGGACCGTGTCCTTACCTTCACGAGGGGCGATTTCTGGGTCCTTGAACCTGTTGAGCTGCCTCATCAGGCTCAAGACCTGCCAGAAGGCATGCTCAGACTCGTGCTGCTCTCCTCCCTGCAGACTGGCAGCTAAGACTCTTGTCCCCAGAAGCTCTTCCTGGGGAGACATGTGGACTTTCTCCCGGGGTCTGGCTGGTTCCTGACGAATTCGCGAAGAAGACTTCGGAACTGTCTTGGAGTCCTTGGGTTTCCTCCTGGGCGGGATACAAGACTCCAGCAAAGAGGTCTGGAAGGTACCTTCCACACGAGTCGGTTCCTCTCCACGAGGAGGAGACTCCCCCCTTGGTGCCGAGGGAGAGACCGCCGCCTCAGTGGATTCTCCTGAAGATGGAAAAGCCTCGTCCACAGGAGGAGAAAACGACTGTGAAGGGGATGGAGCCTTCCTGACGGACCTCTTAGGAACCAACTTCTCCTTGGGAGAAGTTACCACGAAGTCCACTCCTCTCCTCTCCTCTTCAGCAGGGGCGAGTCCGTCCTTGGCTTGAGTCCCAGATCGGCGAGTGCTGGCTTCATAGCCTGCACTACCGCTCTCATCAGAGGACCAAACCAGGACTGACGAGATACGGACGCAGTGTCCGTAAATCCCGCTGGAGGGAAAGGGATCTCCTGACCCTTCGGAGTGGACGCAACTGGGCTTACCTGCAAAAAAGAAGGGGAAGAATGTTGCCGTGACCTCTCCGACTATTCTTCCTTGTCCTGCGAGAGACCTGCGCTTGCGTGGAGGTGATCCTGACTGTGACCTGGAAACACGCATCCTTGCTGCCGCCACGAGCTGTGGAACCCAACGAGAACGGGGGTCGCGTTGGGGGTCGTGTTGGGGGTTGCGTTGGCGCTCGCGCGGGGGAGGATCCAATGAATAGCGCACGGGGAGCTACTGGAGCGTGGGCGCATAGTCGCGCGGAGATAAACGAGCGGGGGCGCGCGGGCGAGTGGGTGCATGGGCGTGCTGGTGAGTGGGCGCCTTGGCGAGAGAACACGTTGGCGCGTGGGCGAGGGAACGCGCGGGCGCACAGGAGATCGCTGTTAGCCAGGAGAAAGGCAAGGCGAAGGAGAACGATGGTGTCCTGGGAACCTGTGGCGCGTGGGCGAGTCGGCGAGCGATAGCGCGTCGGTGAACGCTGGCGAATGATGGCGTGTTGGCGAGCGATGGCGCGTAGAACGCGCAGGCGAACGACCGCGCGTGGGCAAGATAGCCGTAGGAGACCTATGTCGATCAAGCTCCAGGTGGGGCTGACGCGTAGGAGAGTGCTTGCGCGCAGGCGATAGATCGCGCAGGCGATAGATCGCGCAGGCGCTCAGGAGATCACCGAAGCTCTGGAGAGCACTGACGCGCTGGAGATCGCAGACGCGCTAGAGTTCGCTGACGCCCTGGAGATCGCTGGCGCGTAGGATGACGACGCGTAGACTGCTGCGCAGGATCAGGTGGCACGACGCGTAAAGGCAAACGCTCACGAACGGGCTCAGGAAGAGAAGGCACGTGGATACGCAGGAACTCTGGACATGCGCGCAGGAGACCGTGCGCGCTGCTGCGCAGGTGAAGGAGGACGAGCAGGAACGCGTGGGCGAGGAGGAGTCAAATCCTTGCCCGTGTCCAGATCTGGAGATCTAGGGTGTGTGGGCGAGCGTTGGCGTGCAGGGCGCGTATCAGGAACTGGATGCGCAGGTGCGCACTGACGAGTAGGAGATCTTGTGCGCTCAGGAGACCACTGGCGCGCTGGGCGCGCAACAGGAACAGGAGGTTGCTGATTGTTTATAGGAGAGCGCTGGCGAGCAGGAGGGCGTTGACGATCAGGAGAGCGCTGGCGAGCAGGAGAGCCTTGACGATCAGGAGAGCGCTGGCGCTGACGAACAGGAGAGCGCTGGCGCTGACGAACAGGAGAGCGCTGGCGCTGACGAACAGGAGAGCGCTGGCGCTGACGAACAGGAGAGCGCTGGCGCTGACGAACAGGAGAGCGCTGGCACTGACGAACAGGAGAGCACTGGCGCTGATAAACAGGAGAGCGCTGGCGAGGTGAGTCAGGAGACTGCAAAGTTGGAGAGCGCTTACGCGCTACTGCGCATAAACGCGCAGGAGGGCGCGTAGGGAAACCCTGACGCGCAAGGGAAGCCCCCACACCGTGGGAGACATCCCTTTGCCCCGAAGGGACCGATGCCCGTCGGATGACGAGTTCAGAAGCCTGCTGCCCATCTGCGCTGGAGGTGGAAGGTCTGGTAGGCGTAGGAGATCGCGAACAATCACTGGAGAGGTCTAAGGACGTGGCTGCTACAGTCTGCTCCCGGCGAGGAGGATCCTCATCAGAGGACGGAGGAGGTGACGACTCGAAAAGGCGCCTCTTGACTCCCTTATAGGGAGACTGGAGGCCCTTGCGACGAAGAGGACGACGAGCCTTACGGCGAAGGCGGCCATGAGGGAGGTCATCAGGATCGTCGGTCCTCTGAAGAGGAGTCTCAGTTAGTGCGCTCCCCCGAGGGGAAGACATACCCGCAGGAGAGACCGTGGGATCCACCTTCCCCTTCGAAGGATGTTCGGAAGGGGGAGGAGAGCCTTCAGCAACGTCCGCAACATCAGGTATAGCAGAGGTTTGACCAGATCCGTCGGAAGCCTCTCCACCACGACATCGACAATAGACAGAGGGTCCACCTCTGCTATCACCGGCTACTGCTTGACAGCGGCCCCAAACTGGATAAGGTCAAACAGGGCTTCCTTGGAGGGCAGGCCCTTAAGCCCCAAGGAAGCCCAAAGCTGAAAGAGATCATCATTAGACACAGAGTTATCAACGTTATCAAAAACCTCCCCCGGGGGAGGAGGGGGAGCCGCCCCGCTATGGGAGGCGATGCCCTCTCCCGCACCCCGAGATTGGGAAACAGAACAAGGGTCTACGCTACCATTCGGTGGCCTCTCACAAGATGCCGGCCGAGTGGGAGCTTCGGATGAGGTTTGGGCGGCGGAAGAAGAGTCCCTGGAGCCTTCCTCCTTCATGGCAACCGTTGAAGGAGGAAGGTCTCTCTTGGACTTCTTCTTACGCCGGCAGGCAAACCTCTCCCACTGGAAGGCAGACCACTCCCTACACTCACTGCATGTTACTTCCCTGTCACACCGTTGGCCTCGACACTGCGGGCAAGGGGTGGGAGGATCAGTTTCGACTGCCGACATGAAGGTACCACAGGGGCGGCCGGCGATTCCAGGGCACTTGCGCATGATGACAACAAAAGGGCGAGGCCAACTTCCAAGCACACAGCTGAGGAAAAGCAAAGAAAAAGATTAAGGCTGTCAATAACGAGGACGATAGACAGACACGTCTGCACATCGTCTGAGCCAATAGTGAAGTGAAACAACTCACCGGTGTGTGGGGGGGAGGGGTAGCAAGCACCCCTTCCCCTACCCCCTTGCTAACTAGCGCGGGGGTAGTTAACCCTCGTTAAAATTTTATTGGCTCGTCAATTTCAGCTACGCCGAAAGTAAACCCCAATGTAAATAGCGTGGTTTGTATTTCGGTTACGGAACAAATCCTTGGTTTATTTGTGATAACAAAACGCACAAGTATAATTGCGCACACACGTTTAGTGTGTGAGGAATATATCTCCCTTTAGGGATAACATACAAATGTAATCATGCATACATGTTCAGGGTAGGGAATATTGCAAATTTTAAATGTAGTTTGGGATCTGAATGGAATTTGTTTATTCCTACTGGGAACTCTTCGATTCCGAAGAGATAGAGGGAGCATGAGGTCAATCCAAATTCTATTGGGGACAATTGATAATTGTTGGTGAAAAAACTACCTTGGATGATTTCGAAACATAATAGGATTGAGGGCGAGGATCACCCTGAGGAGTAACTAGCCATGGACGATCACGACGCTGGTAGTCGGCGATGTCTACCAAATAGACCTGCCAGTCATAATTATGCGTGTGGGCCAGAGAGTGCACACTTTAAGGTGTACGTTTCAGCTATCACGGGCATTAAATCTCTTCTCAAAGAGAGTTCAAACTTGCGCTTGATCTTGGATCTTATGAGACACTTAAGAGTCATACATGGAACGGTCAGGTGTAGTAACCCACCTATTCTAAAGATTTAACAGGCTGAGTGCACACTAGAGGTCTAGTGAGGTTAATTACCCTACGTGTTCATTCAAAAATTCCCTCGGTGATCTGGAGCTCGGATGGGTTCTAGGATGGAAATTATCACAGGTAAGAGGAGTCAACTGATGCTGACAATTGACTCTTATCCTCTAATTTGATATGCATGATTCCCAATTCTTGAAAATGTGGATTAATCTTCTGAGGAGCTCGTGCCCTAATGCTCTTAGGTAAGTGATCTTGAAAATGCAAGGGTTCTAGACGGAAGTCCAATATGAAGGCGTGAGGACCAGGAGCCCATCTAGGATCCTGCTGAACTTCCAGCAGGATTGAGAGCACTGTTGCCTCAATGGTTACCTGCAGTCAATATTCTGATGAGGAGTGCGAGCGAGGAGTACGCAATGATGGCTTGTCTCTTAGTGACATTTGTGATAGGTAGCTAACCTGCTGTCTTCCTGTAACTTGCTGAACACTTGCTGTAAGAGCGTACTGTAGAACGCTCCTTAGGTGTAGGTGTGGAAGGACTGCGCTGAGTTACCTGGTGCGCACGCACAGGTGAACTACTGTGCTCAGTGTGTAGATGCTCGCTTGTACTTCTGAGCTTCCTGTAGGGCTGATGGGAGCCCAACAGGAGAGAGCAAGGGTGCGAGTTTGTGCTTATGCTCAAGGTCAGGCTCTGAAAGGCCGACAAGCTCAGAGGGGAAGCAGGCAAGCCTGCTTGCATATTGAGAGGAGTGATGCTTATCAACATACACTCGCATCCCGGAGGAGGTCGTGCCAGAGACTCACTAGCAAGTGTGTCTCCAACGAAGGAGCTCACAAGGTGGTTAAGTACTTAAGGGGGGAGGCAGTGAGCTCTAGGGGCATGAAATCAAGATGAAGATATGCTCTCTTCTCTGCTCTGAAGGGAGATGAGCTGATGCTGTCTCGAGCAGGAACAGAAAATCTCTCCTACCCAACCCCTGTTCCTTGGAGAGGGATCCCTGCAGTCCCGAAGAAGGCCACAATAGTCATAAGGCATCATCCATCTGAAAACTTGGCTTCCCTCAAGAGGAAAGCCATCCCATTTCACTAGGGGATATGGGAAGGTCTTCCTGCTTTGAGGATTGCCCTAATGTTAAAGGATCATCACTCTAACCTAAGTGGCCTCCAGAGGAAACCAACGGAGAAGGGACGGAAGGGAGCGTACCAGGGGTAATAGAGAGAAGTCGGGACTTCTTTGACCTTGAGGATGACCCTAAGGGGGACGAATCCCTTTTCAGCCTCTTTTTTTCTCATCCTGCCGTACATCTCCCACTGGGTCAATGGACAAGGTATCCAGGTTCTTGCGGGTTACAGTACATGAACTCTCAATCCGAAAGAACCCAAACCTAGGGTCCGCTACTGCCAGATTCTGAGTCTTGGCAATGAACATCCCCTTGCCTTGGCTATATCATAGGAGAGACAAAGTCCTTCGCTGGCTCTCATAGCGGAGGGCAAAGTAAACAAGAAAAACCATCTTAAGAGTCAAGTCATGGTCTGAGGACTAGCCAGTGGAATGAATCGTTCCTTTCCAAGAGCGAAGTTGTGTACAAGAACTATCCTCCGAAGAGGTGGTCTAACTTCTTACTGGGGACCACTAAGCTTTACACTTTGTGTAAGGAGAGATAATTCTGCTGAGGAGGAAATATTAACTCAGTTCAATTTAAAGGCAAAGCTCAAAGCCAAGCAGTAGCCTTTCACAGAAAGCTCTGCTGTCCTGAGGAAAGTAGTATAGTATCGAGTGGGTTGAGGCTTCTTTCCATGACATCAACCTTAGCGCATAGACCCCTTCTCATGATAGGAGGTGAATGACAACCTACTGGGGTATCAAGCCATCCTTTTCACTACTGTTCATGAAAAGTTTCTCTGACAGAGATGTTTAATAACCTCCAAGTGAGAGGTCGTCCGGACATAACTGATTGTGGTGAATCTGTGTGAGGTTGTATGAGAAGTTTGGAAAAGGAGTGTGCAGTTCTCTGGATATCTCTGCAGGCAGGAAGAGAAGGTCTATGGGCTACTCTGCTTCCTGCCACTTCATAGTTATCAGGGTCATCGGCCGATCTCTTGATGCCCTTCTTAATAATGTCTCCTCATCAGACAGAAATGGAGAAATGCATAGATGTCCCAGTTATCTCCAGGATGTTGGAGGACCCCAAGGTTAAGATTCATTGATTGATCGATTCAAGGCAATGTTTTCTAGCATCCTGACCCGGGTCAGGACTTTAATGGCTAACTGAGGGAGAGAAATTTCCTTCAAAGCCCACTATCTGAGTTCACCTGCTCAGATTGACCACTAGGAAGTTTTTCTTACCCACACCGAATTGGGTTGCTAAGGCCAACTGAGTTGTCTCACGTCCGACTCCATATTCTTATGACTAAACAGTATAGTAATCTTGCAAAGGATATCTTTGGGTATTCTACGGCGTGCAAAGAATATCCTTGTCTGGGTATTCTACCATCATTGTGCTTTGATAAGAACAATTCAGTGTGTCAAGAAAGGAGTTACTGGAAGTGATTAAGAGCCAGCAACACTACTCGCAAATCCAAAAAAATTGTGGCACTGCCGACGCTCGGTGTTGGAACACAGCCCAGTATCCATGTGCCACAACAGATGAGCCCCTCATACAGAATTCTGAGTGCACCTGCTCTCAGTCGGGAGTCAGACCACCTCCTGGGAACGTAGTGGAATACTGCGCTCACTGAAAGGAGCACTGTCTTTGTCAAGCATCAGATTGTGACTTGACCCAGAAGACGGTCTTTCTCCTAGCTCTGTCCTCTGCAAAGAAAGTCAACGAGCAACCTGATCGGTTCTATGACATCGACCATTTACAGGATGGAGACAGGTGACACTCAGATTCATCCAGGAGGCATAGCCAAGATTCAAAATCTGGCTGGAGCGGATCCTAGAATCAGGCTCTCCCAGATTGAGTCTCCATTCTGTAACAGATAACCCAGGCAAACTTACTCTGGCCTCTGGAGGCAAGGAGTAAATGCTTACTTAATAAGAACCTACAGACACCCCCATCAGATCAGCAAGGTCTTGGTGAGTACATGGATTACTAGAGAAGGATTACAAAGATCTCTGTATTTTCCAGGATTAGACAGGGAATCAAGAGAGCCATGCATCCAGGGTCCTCATAATCCACTTGTGTACCTGTGCTCTTGAAGCCAGGAGTGTCAGCACATACCTAGCATTTATATGAATTTCTCTGTGATGCAAGTGTGTAGAACAGCAAACATCGGTCACCGCCCACTATCTACATGAGATAACCCACAGTAACTTGGATACATTTACCTTAGGTCCTGTGGTGGCTGCACAAAACGTGGTCAATAACACCTCACTTCCTTTGTAGGGCAAATAGCAGTTGGTTGAGGGCAGATGTTACCCTCGAGTAAGTCTAGGATGAATGTGTGAGTGACTGGCCACTTCCCATTTCATCCTCCCCTTTCTTGGGGTTCAGCATCTCAGGAACTCTGCCAGCTGACCTTTCCTGACAGCAGGTGGGTAACATGCCCTTCGTGTATCCTAATATATGTTGATATATTTGTTATGTCCCCGTTCACCAAGTGAGGTGGAGTCGGGCAATGTCTAGGCTAAGTGAGGAGCTTAGCCTCAATTTTACGCTTACCTGGTCGTCACAATGCTAATTTCTACGCTAGCACCAATTACCCAGGCCGTCATCCTATGAAGATCACGAGGTGTCAGGGTGCCCTCTAAGCAGCTCGCGTCTAGCACAGAGTGACACCCCGGGGTAGTCTCCAGCTAGTTGGTTTTAGGACTTCCACCCACCATGGGGTGAGTCTCCTATGTAAAGAACATAAAGTTTGTATATGCTGTAGCGTCAGAACAAATGACAAATTTCGGATGATTTGTATTTTTCCTAACTATATAAATCTGAAGCTCTTTACACATACTGACCCCACCATCACCTTTCCCCAGAAGTCCTGCCACAATTGCAAAGTGACAATTGTTTATTAGTGATTGTATGAGCAGGGTGGTTGGTCTATCCCCTGTACCCTCTCCACTAACTAGCCGAGGGTAGTTACACCTTTCAAAAGCTTTAACGGCTAGTTTCAGGTATCATCGAAATAATACTCCTGTGTAAAGAGCCTCAGTTAGGAATAACACAAATTATCCAAATTTGTCCTTTTTATTTGAAGGAAAAAAGTTATCCACCCTTCGTGAAACAGCTGTATGTGCTGATGATTATGCATGGACTCACAAGAAGACGAGATCATATGATAAAGTGCTTAATAGTCAAAAGACTATAAGGACACAGATAAGCACTCCAGTAAAAGTGTTGAAGGTCAAAAGTATAGTTCTGCTTCTAATGCCAAGTCTCAAAGCAGCAGTTTGAATAACAAGTCAACTAGCAGGACCTTAGCCAGGGGATAAGTTTTGGTACCGATTCATGATCACTATAGTCCATTTCTTTTAGCGATGCAGATTTGCACTGACTCGCAGCGGTGCCCTTTTAGCTCGG
The DNA here is from genome assembly GCF_036898095.1 of Palaemon carinicauda. Lineage (NCBI taxonomy): Eukaryota > Metazoa > Arthropoda > Malacostraca > Decapoda > Palaemonidae > Palaemon > Palaemon carinicauda. The sequence continues at coordinate 15,412,590 of NC_090751.1, forward strand.
AAAATTTTCCTGATCGCTGATTGGTTAGAATTATCTCGTCCAACCAATCAGCGATCAGGAAACTTTTCCGAGCTAAAAGGGCACCGCTGTGAGTCGGTACAAATCTGCATCATTAAAAGAAATTGACTATAGGCCCTATGGGCAATAATATATTAACAAAGGTATCATTAATATTCAAAGTGGTAATTTTGTCCATCATCCTCAGTTACCAAAGTCACTGGGAGCATTGGAGTATGAAGAACGGAGTGGGTAATCCAGCATGAAGTAAGTCGTGATCGTAGAGCGGCAAGGAGATGAAGGTTTGCCACTTGACATGACCAGGAGTGAAGGTTGCCTCACAACAGCTTGTGACACTCCCCAGCTGTGGAGTTGCCTAGTAACCTATTATACAGCTACCAGTTAGGCATCTTTTCTTTATTTCTGGTCGTAGTAAATTGACTTAGGAGTAAACCCAATATAAATGACTTAAAAGTTTGTATCGGTGTAGAAACAAATATACTGCAGCACAATTTTTCTAATGAAGGAAATAAGAAGCGTTCCTGGTGTATTCATAAGTACAGTACTTTGAACTGCTCTCGTGCAAACCATTGTGCGAAACCCATATATTTCAAATTCTAGACGTTGTAAAATTCCAAATGTGATGACTGAAAGCCCTCATTTTAAAAGAGAAACATACATAAAAACACCTTCTGACATAAAGTTCATTATTTAACCTAATCTAGGAGCTGTATTTTTATCCACCTAACTAATGGTAGCCCCACTGCAATAACCCCCTTAAACAACCGCATTCTTAGCTTACCCTACGCCTAAGTCTCCACCCTGTGTTTGCTTCCCAACCGGCTTCTTTCCTGGCAGGGTAACACTATATCATAATATTTCATAAATCATAAAACTAGCTTTACATTATTATAATTCAGATTAAGAAAAATGTTCTCCCATAGAGATTCGATCTGACATGTAATAAGAAAGTTTACACGTCTCAACCCAGTACATAGGCTAAACCTTAACTACTTAAACTCACGGCCAATTTTGGAATTCGATTTGCTGTCATACAATGGAAAGGCTAGGGCATTATCACTGCACTACCGGGGGGGGGGGGGGGGGCAGACAGGTTTTATGGCAGAGAACAAATATACTGTAATACATTAAACTGCCTGGACAATAACTGGTGAACATATAGGAAAAAAGACAAAAATCTATTACACATATTAACTCAAATCTAGTTTAAAGCTAAGGAAGGTTGGGATATGCTAAGCAAAGCACGACGAGTTTGATGGGAAGCATACATCTATTTCGACATTATTGTGCTGTATTACAGGGTAATGTAACTTAGGGGAAAAAACTGCTTTCTACTATAGAAAAATGTCAATTCTCTTACCTCCATTGCACCGCCAAGAAGGAAGATTTTTGCACGATCACAATATACACAAAAACAAAACGAATATTCAGGTTTCCATGTATGATTTAGGACTCAGGAGCTACTGTAGTAACTGTGTTTACTATTATCATACCTTAGGATCATGTTACAATTGAGAATAATGTTTGTTTACGTTTTTGTTGTTAGATGGCAAGAACAATATTTGTTGGGGTATTTATCATTTTGGTTTTGGTGACTCAAGAGTTGTCACTGTTCGTAACATCAGTGTTGCTAAAGGATTCAGTTAAGGAAGGTTGGCGTTTGAAGTGGAAACATAGGCCAAATAAGAACGCGACAAACTAGTATTGTATGCGCCATTCCTATTAGCTTGATTTAAGGGTGAGGTAAGTGTTACTTATTCGTGTTATTAAAGAACTATAGCGATATGGTGACTAACTAGAATTGTAGTATCTAATGAGTTGCTAGTCACATTTCTGCTAATGCAAGGAAAGATAATGCAGACAAATAAGCGGTAAACACACACGCACACCCTCTCTCTCTCTCTCTCTCTCCTCTCTCTCTCTCTCTCTCTCTCTCTCTCTCTCTCTCTCTCTCTCCTCTCTCTCTCTCCTCTCTCTCTCTCTCTCTCTCTATATATATATATATATATATATATATATATATATATATATATATATATATATATATATATATATATATATATATATATATATATATATATAGCTGAGGACTATGGAGCGTGAAGCAGATGATGAATGGAGAAGTATTGAATTAAAAGCTCAAGATAGAGACGATTGGCGAATTCTAATCGAGGCCCTTTGCGTCAATAGGCGTAGGAGATAATGATTATGATATATGTGTGTGTGAATTTAAAATTATTAGCTGTCCGGGAGATGTAAGCATTAGGTCAAGTTTACTCGGAATGAAGAGAAGTTCCATCCGTGGGGACCGTGGGTCACACTAATGTCCAGAAGAAAGTCCTGCAAATGCTAGACCGTTTATTAGAATTAACTCTAATTGTAAAATTGCGTCTCTAGAATTTTAAAACGAATATCTTGAAGTACAAAAATGGATAAACATTTGTCGTTTATAAATTTCTGGCTTAAAATATATATATATATATATATATATATATATATATATATATATATATATATATATATATATATATATATATATATATATATATATATATATATATATATATATATATATATATATATATATATATATATATATTTAATTATTTCATATTTCAATGGTCTTATAAACCCAAAGAAGAAGGAGCGAAGATTTTTGTATGGGCAAAATATTAAAAATGGATATAGCATATCGTGGTTGTAAATTCGTCAAAATTCTAATGCAATTTTCAATTTATACTTACTGTTGTAGGTATTCCTTGCAGTATGTAGTGATTTGATGTTTTTTCTAATCTGATAAATATTGGTTCATTGTTTCTGTTTTCTCTGATAATTATTTGTTAGCCCTCCCGAAATTCTGCCACAGCTGATGCTATTTGTCTAATTTCGTACCTCTGCAAAAGTTTTATGAGCATAGAGAAATATGGTCACTGAGTCACGAAAAAAGTGAAAAGTGTAACACCAACCTTCTAAATACAGGATATAAATCGTTAAGACTATAAAGAGCAGGAGACATTGCATAACGGCCGTAGAATGCTTTCTAGTTGACCTTGCAGCAATTTGAAAATTATGAGTTCGAATTAAACTTAGATTTTGTCTTTCTCTAAAATAACATTAATTTGATCACGGAGAGGTTGCGTGCAGTAATCTTTAGTCCATGTCAGAACTACATTTGGCAGTCCGAATGTGTTATCAATACTAAGGCAAGTTTCATATTTTTGACATGGTGATATGTTGTAATATGATAGTATAGTGGCAAGACTAAGCATTCGAAACCCCACTTTTTTTTCGGGAGTGGGTTTATATACACGTGTTCGCAGGGATAGACCTTTATTTTGAGATACTACCGCTAGAGAGTTATGGGGTCCTTTGACTGGCCAGACAGTACTACATTGGATCCCTTTCTCTGGTTACGGTTTATTTTCCCATTGCCTACACATACACCAAATAGTCTGGTCTATTCCTTACACATTCTCCTCTGTCCTCATACACCTGACAACACTGAGATTACCAAACATTTTTTTTCTCTCTCAAGGGGTTAAGTACTGCACTGTAGTCGGTAAGTGGCTACTTTCCTCTTGGTAAGGGTAGAAGGGACTCTTTAGCTATGGTAAGCAGCTCTTCTAGGAGAAGGACACTCCGAAATCAAACCATTGTTCTCAAGTCTTGGGTAGTGCCATAACCTCTGTACCATGGTCTTTCACTGCCTTGGGTTAGAGTTCTCTTGCTTGAGGGTACACTCGGGCACACTGTTCTCTCTTGTTTCTCCTCCTCTTGTTTTGTTAAAGTTTTTATAGTTTATATAAAAAATATTTATTTTAATATTGTTGCTGTTCTTAAAACAATTATTTTTTTCCCTTGTTTCCTTTCCTTACTGGGCTGTTTTCCCTGTTGGAGCCCCTGGGCTTGTAGCATCCTACTTTTCCAACTAGGGTTGCAGCTTAGCAAATAATAATAATAATAATAATAATAATAATAATAATAATAATAATAATAATAATACATACATACTATAATGGTATATCATCAAGAAGATCAGTAATTTGGATGTTTTCAAAGATATTTTAATGCAAATATTGATACAATACCTAAAATTGTTGGAGGATAACTGATATACAGTAGGTTGATTATTGCGTAGGTTTAACAGAAAGGTGTTAGAAATAGTATCTTTAGGTATGACTTTAAAATTTGCAACAGTTTAAATGAATTATATAAATGTGAAATATGCCGGAACGTCCCATACATTTTAAACGGTCAATTTTTTTTTGTAGTAACTCTGTTTTTGTTAATTAACGGTCCCCTATAACAGTGTTGTAAAGAATGGCATTTCTTAGCCGGCAGTCACAATTCTCACCTGAAGTATTGTGTTTATTGGAAAATTTCAGCTATATCTACTTGTAGGAAAAAATGTATAGACTAATTTTCAGGTATTTGACCTTTAATTATTCTGATTATCTTCCTTAACAGTTGTTAATAAGAATAAAGACCCAATGGCATTTCTTTGCTTCATTGGAATTAAACTGCTAATATATAATTCAGGATTTTTTTTTCTTATTTCAGATTTGCTTTTGTCTTTCGAATCAGCTCTTAATTTGTTCATGAAAACCATTGTTTCTAAGTCTTGTCATCCAAGTTCCAGCAGAAATTGCAACATTGAATTAATTGTTAACAGTGGGCTAAGCAAGATTAGGTATAATAAGTAGGGTATTCCGAACAAAGTATGCCTGCAGACTCGTTGTATTATTTCCTGCATCCTGAAATCTTATTTTATAACCATTGGCTTCACGCATGCATACAAATTAGATCTGGGACATTCTAAAGATCAATAATGAACACTGCTAAATTACCACGATATATCATACCAGTAATAGATTAATCTGATTTTTACACATCTATAACATACTAGCTGGTGATTTAAAAGAAAAAAAACATCTACCGCTTGTTTTTCGAGTCCATGAACTGAAAAAAATATAGAAAATTTTACCTCAAGAAATATGTCAGTATTTATTCCTCTTCATTAACACATAGAATTTTACTAAACATAGGTAAACTAGCTGTATATTATATCATATATGTATTGTGTTTGCAAGTTAAAAGGCGAGAAATAAAAGAATAATGGTTCACCTTATATTTGCATTTGTCCATTTTCTGAAATCTTTTCGTTTTTCAAAGAAAACGTAAAATTTCTCCTACAGATTTCTAAATCTCTATAAATACTTATCAAACCAACTTTTCTATCTGGCCGCTCTTCTGTTGATTGTTTCTCTATTTAGCGTCATTATTACATAACACCTAATGTATGCTAAATGGTAAATTTGTGAAAAAAAATCAAGAATGTTTCAATTGAAGGACCTTGGTAGTACTTGGAACAAGGTATACTTCACGATCCTTGTTTCTGTTTACAGAAATTAGTCTAACTCTATCGGTCAGTCGTTACATACTGATGTACAGTGGTCCAGTGTTACACAAATTTCGGTCATTATAAGTCTACCTGTTAACATTAATTCCACAGTCTTTTACAAAGGTAAGATTTTGTGTGATTGTAACAGCATTTTGGTACAGTTTGAGACTTTATTGTGGTCAGATGGAAGCCATACAAATTGTAAATCGGCCAATTGTTTAGTACGTTGGGTATGTATGGTAAAGTTAGTTACTGCGTAAGTAGTGCCGTCCGTGCTCCTCGTGGTATTCACTGTAGACATTGTTCCTTTGTAATGTTCCCTCAACCCCTATCTGCTGCTACTTACACCAATCCATTTTATGTATTGCATAACTGCAGTTTTTTCAAATTCCACTGTTGTACTTGGTCGCTGAAGTCTCCCCCGAAGTATGTAGCCCCTATTCGTAAATGTAATCACTGAGATTGGTTATCTTTTTGCATATTATCGTAGTCTAATAAAGGTTTATGATAGCAATGGAAAGAATTACGGTTTCGTAGTTTCCATGGCACGAATGGGTTTGAAAGCATAGCCCTCTGGGTAGGCCATGGCTGTACCTGATGGCACATTCACTTTAGTTTGGTTTACATAATTTACAGAAAAATGTTGGGATTTTGCTTTGTTGACATGTTCCTAGGGGTAAATTTATAGAAAAACACATCTCCATTTATTCCAAAATTATGCTGTCCTGCAGCTTTCCGTTTTAGTACAGTAATTAGGAGGTTGTCTAACGGGGAGATGAAGCAAAAAATGGCAAGATATGTTGAGCAAGGGGGGAGGGGTTAGAACAAAAATATCTTGGTTTCTTCGCTAAACTACCTGGAACTGACATTAAAACAGTCAACCTAATAAAATTTGTGATGCCACGTACATTTGATATACCGTACATTAAAAATATATACTAATTTTAAAAAAAAGTAACCATTCAAAAGTGTCACTATGTGAATTGTCTGTTTTATGGACACTTTTGAGTAATAGCTCCATTTTTTATTTAGTATATACTGTATATTGAATAAATATCGATTGTATGCTGGCATCACGAACTTCTGTTTACATACGCTGGCATAACTAACTTTTGTTAGGTTGATGATGTTAGTTCCAGGTCGTTTAGCGAGGAAACCAAGCTAGTTTTTTTACAACTCCTTCCCCCCTTTGCTCAATATAGGCATTTTTTGCTTTCCCCCCATTTAAAGAACCTCCTAATTACTGTACGAGAAGAGGAGAGCTGCAGGACTGCATGAATTTGGAGTAAATAGAGAGCATGCTCTTGTAAATAAATACCAATAAATCTTTACTACAGTAAGTACGTTTTACACGAATTTCACTTTTTCCCCCCCCCCCCCATGGTAAATAAGCCGTTCTACCAATACAATAGCCCCCCCCCCATACGACATTAATCCGTTCCGGAGTTGGTATTGTATGGTGAAAATGTCGTATGGCAGGCAATAGAATAGCTAATGTGTGCAAAACCCCAGGTAAAAACATTAAAAGTTGGTACATAACAAAATCGTATAGTAAGCACTTTACTATAGTATACTTATATATAATATACATGTACTGTACAGTATATAATTAAATAACATTACAGGATAAATAAAAACTGTATACTGTACTGTAATGGAAAAATCTGTTTTTGGGTGAGATAGCCATGAAGTCCTGATGGAAGGTTCCTTCAGTAGCTTCCTAGGGTATATTTAATTACAGTGGATATTCCCAGAGAGTTAAACTAAAGGTTATCCCAGAATTCTAAGTTCTGGTGCGAGTACCCTAAAGGTTTCCCTCTAGGATATTGTATATGAACAGGGGACGCATGTATTAACACACCACATAGCTATCTGCACCCCTATAGAGTTAACACTTCGATATGGAAAGGTGGAGAATAACTGGGGAGCCGTTCCACAGTTACACTCATCCGTGGCTGCTTTTGGTACTCGAGACGTAAACAAACGGGCGCCATTGCTAAATGACGTCACGTCCGTCCTCATCCTGAGCCCAGCTTCTTGCTAATATCCATGATACAGCAGGACAGGGCGGGGCCTGAAAGGCTGGACTAGAATAGATGGGAGGGTCCATCAGAATGTCATGGCTATCTCACCCAGAAATAGATTTTTCGCTTTGCTCAAAATCCGTTTTTTGGGCTCAAGCCATGACGTCCTGATGGAAGTGTACCAGAGAATTAATGTATCATGGAAATTTTCCCCCTTTTTATGCAAGTGCTAAGGGCTTCGAATAGAGGTATGTAACATGTCCTTACTAGAGATTCCGTGAAGAACTAGCTTCCTTCCCCCCTGGCAAAAAAGTCCTGGTGGTCCATACTAATATCTCGAAGCGATCATTGAAGAGATACTCACCTTGCGGAGAGTTCGTGCAGGACACGGAGATAAGACATAAGGTTAATATTCAGGTAGGAATATTATCAAGCATAGGTAAGTGATTAACATTTACTACACTCCCTGGAGGAGAGATCAATCTGGTCTCGGAGGCAAGACAAAGGTTAATATTCAGGTAGGAATATTATCAAAGCATGAGTGAGTATATAATACAATTATATATATTATTCTTCTCCTTTAGAAAGAAAGAGGTAAATGAAACTATAACAATCGTATATTTCTTAATAAAGAATAGGAGCGGAGAGAGACACACATGTAATAAAATAGACATTTTATTTCAAAGATTGCAGATTATTGTGATAACAATTACAATAATAAATGTAAAGTTTATTTACAATAATAAAGAATAATGTACATAGAAAATAAAGACTTCAATCTTGAATCTGAAAAGAAATTTTACTTTTAGAAACACAAGTTCCAGAGGAACGTCAGTCTTTTTCAAAGAAAACACTTCATGCCCTAGAGCATGTGGCACTCATATAAAGTCTGACATTTCACCTTGGTAAAAACAGTCTATTAGAAACACTGAGTGTCCATGAAATCACTATGTATCACCACAGGGTCAACACAGGCACCCGGAGAGTTACAGTCCCAAGTAACTCGCTGTTCTATGCAGAGTTAAACAGCAGGTTTCCTAACACTACCTGCGGCTACCACGAAATGTTTAACTTCGTGCACTTGCTTTGCGTAGTGCTTGAAGAAAACACGCGATGATTTCCATCCTGTGAAGCTCTTGAGGCTTTCGAAATCCATACTCTGGAAGAAGTTCAGAGAAGACGCGACTTTTCTAGGATCAGGACCTGCGGGTGTACTGTCAGGATCTGCTCTGCGAATGAAGTAGGTGATTTTCGCTCTTAGTTGTTTCAGTGACAAGTCGCTACCCGATGTTTCTCCTTTGAAGAGTTGTCCTCCACCGAAGTCTGAAGTTCTTCGAAGATAGACCTTAAGACTCTCCACTGGACATAGAGAGACATGTTCCTTCAGTGCAATCACCAATACCCTCCCACGCGAGGTAATGATGCCATCACCCCCCCCCTCACCGCAACCACAGTCATTTTTTATTCCCACATTGGGGTAGTTGAAAGGCTGTGGAATGGGACACCTTATCTGGAAAAATTAATATTGAGTCACGAATTGTGTAATTGTTTTCTTAATTATTGTAATTTTCCTAGACAGTGACAAAATTATATTAGATTTAGTAAATTTTTATTTTAATGTAATAGTCCTAAATCAATGTTTTCTATTCTTTAAAATTGATTTTGGACTACAGGTAGTTTTATGATAGTGTATGACTGTAATACAGTAACTGTAATGTTATTGGATAAGTGGATGAAGGAACAGAAGTTAGATTTCTTTTAGTTGATTAGCCTACCTTTCTATTGAATTTTTTCACTATGTAATATGTATTTAACTGGAATTGTATAAAGTTGAGATAGACTAAAAAGCAGGTGGGGGGGGGGATGTGTGAAACAAATATAGATAGGAAAAATGAAAATTATTTTACTTTTGTCTTTTAATTTGTATTTGTTAAATTTTTATACTATGGTCCCTGAAGTTTCAATATTCCTTTCTTTGCTCTCTCAGCAGGTAGATGGCAGCATGCCCTACTCCCGGTAGGGCTCGAAGATGGTAGCGACTCATACTGTCAGGCAGCTTCACAGATCCTGCTTTTTGAACTTCCTCAACTGGTGGGGCGTGTGTATCGTTAGATGTACAAATGTAATATTGACTTCCCGAGTAAACAAGGTGTTTGAAACATCAATATATCTGTAGTCTTAACATGGACAGTTATGTTTGCTAAACATGAATGCTGCACAAACAGTAAGTGGATCTTTTCATTGAAGATAGGCTGTGAATTTCAAAACCAATCGCCTAGTTAAACTTGACTTGCATGACCATTCTAAGGATTTAAAGGAGTAATAATAGTTTGCTTTAGTAGGAGTTACAGGACCTGCCTGGAAGAGGCTATAAACTTTTAACAGGTACTATTTGGAACACATCTGCTCTTGTGTGGCTTCCACTGTGTCGCCCTATTGGCAGCTTTCTTTTAAACCTCCATTCCAAAAGGTTTAAATTCTGTTTACAGTCCTTTAGTCTTCAGCCCTGTTGAAAGCTGTATACAGATCCATCCACATTGTATAATCTGTATTTGTTCCGTAACTGAAATACAAACCACGCTATTTAATATGGGTTATTACTTTCGGCGTAGCTGTAATGACGAGCCATTAGAATTTTAACGAGGGTTTACTACCCCACCGCTAGTTAGAGGGGGGGGAGGTGTAGCCGGTGCCCCCCCCCCCCCCTCCCTCCACCTCTCACACACCTGTGCTGAGCTCACTTTGCTCTCGGCTCGGGTGGTAGTCGGACGTGTCCGCTCTCACCCTCACCTCTTTGACAGCCATATTAATGCTTCTTGTCTTTTTACTTACTTTTTCTTATGTTTGTAATATATATAATCATTCTTTGTTTATGTACTGTATATATTTATGTATAGAAATGTAGTAAGTTTTCTTTTCAGTGTTTGTGTGGTGTGTGTGTGTGATGTACGACAATGACACTTGCGTAGAGCAAGGCCACCACAGTTCCACTTCGTGGGGAACGACCTCTCCCCCTGGTCCATCGGTCTTCCCTTCGGCTTATTTCCGTTAACTCCTGGTCCATCGGTCTTCCCTTCGGCTTATTTCCGTTAACCCCTGGTCCATCGGTCTTCCCTTCGGCTTATTTCCGTTAACTCGGCCGCCGCAGGGGAACTGCCAACGGCCCTAAGGGCGGTCACCAGGAGTGTCTTCAGGTCTCTTCTACGAAGTGTCAACTCTCGTTCGCGAGAGAGGCCATTCATGGAGACTCCTCTTCGGAGGATCGTTCCTGCTAAGATCAGCTTGCTGATCCAACGGCCCCAAGGGGCTTCACCACGAGTGTCTTCATGTCTTTTCTACGAGGGGCACCTCTTGTTTGCGGAAGAGGTCTCTCATTTAGACTCCGCCTCGGAGGATCAAGCAGAACTTCCAGTGACCTCTACCTTGTGCTGCAACGTGGTCCTTTGGACTTCGGTCCTGGACTCTAGCACGGACCTTTACGGTCCCATCGGTAGATACTGGCCCTTCCAAAGGGCACATCCCGGTTCCTAATCGTCCTGCCAGCTGACCTACCGATCTTCCAGCACACCCTTGCGCTGCAACGAAGGACTTCGGTCCTGGACTCTAAAGCAGACCTGTTTATGGTCCTCATCGGGGGATGCCCGTCCTTTTTTTTTTTTTTTTTTAAGGACACATCCCAGTTCCTGATCGTCCTGCCAGCTGACCCTTCAACCTACTAGCACGTAAAGCGCGCGCTCGCCGACGATCTTACGCGCGTAAGCGCCGACGATCTTGTCCGCCCGTGGGTACCAATGGTCTTGCGAAGCGCACGCGCTAACAAACTACACGTGTGCGCCAACATTCTGGCACGCATGGGCTCTTTATTCTGATTCCTGCACGTCAATCTGATTCCTGCACACACTAAGAAGTATCGCCCGCGCGCGAGGCTGGGCATTCCCCATCGCGTGACCACGCTCCACAATGCAATCACCAATACCCTCCCACACGCGGTAATGGTGCCATCACCGCGCAACCCCCCCCCCCCCCCCTCAAGCACAGTCATTTTTTTATTCCCACATTGGGGTAGTTAAAAGGCTGTGGAATGGGACACCTTATGTGAGAAAATTTGTATTGAGTCATGACTTGTGTAATGGTTTTCTTAATTATCGTAATTTTCCTTGACAGTAACAAAATTATATTGGATTTAGTAAATTTTCATTGTAATGTAATAGTCAAAAATCAATGTTTTCTATTCTTTAAAATTTATTTTGGACTACAGGTAGTTTTATGATAGTGTATGACTGTAATACAGTAACTGTAATGTTATTGGATAAGTGGATGAAGGAACAGAAGTTAGATTTCTTTTAGTTGATTAGCCTACCTTTCTATTGAATTTTTTTGTAATGTTATATGTATTTAACTGGAATTGTATAAAGTTGAGATAGACCAAAAAGCGGATGGTGGTGGGTGGGGGATGAGTGAAACAAATATAGATAGGAAAAAAGAAAATTATTTTTCTTTGGTCTTTTAATTTGTATTTGTTAAATTTTTATGGTATGGTCCCTGAAGTTTCAATATTCCTTTCTTTGCTCTCTCAGCAGGTAGATGGCAGCACGCCCTACTCCCAGTAGGCTCGAAGATGGTAGCGACTCATACTGTCACGCAGCTTCACAGATCCTGCTTTTTGAACTTCCTCAACTGGTGGGGCATGTGTATCGTTAGATGTACAAATGTATTTTTGACTTCCTGAGTAAACAAGGTGTTTGAAACATCAATATATCTGTAGTCTTAACATGGACAGTTATGTTTACTAAACATGAATGCTGCACAAACAGTAAGTGGATCTTTTCAGTGAAGATAGGCTGTGAATTTCAAAACCAATTGCCTAGTTAAACTTGACTTGCATGACCATTCTAAGCATTTAAAGGAGTAATCATAGTTTGCTTTAGTAGGAGTTACTAAGACCTGCCTGGAAGAGGCTATAAACTTTTAACAGGTACTATTTGGAACACATCTGCTCTTGTGTGGCTTTTACTGTGTCGTCCTATTGGCAGCTTTCTTTTAAACCTCCATTCCAAAAGGTTTAAATTCTGTTTACAGTCCTTTAGTCTTCAGCCCTGTTGAAAGCTGTATACAGATCCATCCACATTGTATAATCTGTATTTGTTCCGTAGCTGAAATACAAACCATGTCATTTGATATGGATTATTACTTTCGGCGTAGCTGTAATGACGAGCCATTAGAATTTTAACGAAGGTTAATACCCCACCGCTAGTTAGCGTTGGGGGGAGTGTTAGCCTGCCCCCCCCCCCTCCCCCTCACACACACACACACACACACACACACACACACACACACACACACACACACACACACACCTGTGCTGAGCTCACTTTGCTCTCTTCTCGGGTGGTAGTCGGACGTGTCCGCTCTCACCCTCACCTCTTTGACAGCCGTATTAATGCTTTTTGTCATTTTTACTTTCTTTTTCTTATGTTTGTAATATATATAAACATTCTTTGTTTATTAATATATTTATGTATAGAAATGTAGTAAATTTTCTTTTCAGTGTTTGTGCTGTGTGTGTGATGTACGACAATGACACTTGCGTAGTGCAAGGCCACCACAGTTCCACTTCGCGGGAAAAGACCTCTCCCCCTGGTCTATCGGTCTTCCCTTCGGCTTATTTCCGTTAACTCCTGGTCCATCAGTCTTCCCTACGGCTTATTTCCGTTAACTCGGCCGCCGCAGGGGAACCGCCAACGGCCCTGAGGGTCGTCACCGCGAGTGTCTTCAGGTCTCTTCTACGAAGTGTCACCTCTCTCGTTCGCGAGAGAGGCCACTCCTAGAGACTCCTCTTCGGAGGATCGTTCCTGCTAAGATCAGCTTGCTGATCCTGATCCAACGGCCCGAAGGGGCTTCGACACGAGTGTCTTCAAGTCTCTTCTCGAGGGGCACCTCTCGTTCGTGGAAGAGGTCTCTCATAGAGACTCCGCCTCGGAGGATCAAGCAGAACTTCCAGTGACCTCTACCTTGTGCTGCAACGTGGTCCTTTGGACTTTGGTCCTGGACTCTAGCACTAACCTCTACGGTCCCATCGGTGGATACTGGCCCTTCCAAAGGGCACATCCCAGTTCCTAATCGTCCTGCCAGCTGACCTACCGATCTTCCAGCACACCCTTGCGCTGCAACGAAGGACTTCGGTCCTGGACTCTAGAAGCAGACCTGCTTACGGTCCTCAGCGGGGGATGCCTGTCCCTTTTTTTTTTTTATTTAAAGGACACATCCATCCCAGTTCCTGATCATCCTGCCAGCTGACCCTTCAACCTACTAGCACGTAAAGCGCGCTCGCCGATCTTGTTACACGCGCAAGCGTCGACGATTTTGTGCGCGCAAGCGCCGACGATCTTTTCCGCCTGCAGGTACCGATGGTCTCCTGCACACGCACCGATGGTCTCCCGCACGCGCACTGATGGTCTTGCGAAGCGCACGCACTAACAAACTTGCACGCGCCAACATTCTGGCTCGCATAGGCTCTTCATTCTGGTTCCTGCACGTCAATCTGATTCCTGCACGTCAATCTGATTCCTGCACGTCAATCTGATTCCTGCACACACTATGAAGTATCGCTCGCGCGTGAACGCTCCAGCATCTGCCGAGCGCGAACGCTCCAGCATCTGCCGCGCGCGAACGCTCCAGCATCTGCCGCGCGCGAACGCTCCAGCATCTGCCGCGCGCGAACGCTCCAGCATCTGCCGCGCGCGAACGCTCCAGCATCTGCCGCGCGCGAACGCTCCAGCATCTGCCGCGCGCGAACGCTCCAGCATCTGCCGCGCGCGAACGCTCCAGCATCTGCCGCGCGCGAACGCTCCAGCATCTGCCGCGCGCGAACGCTCCAGCATCTGCCGCGCGCGAACGCTCCAGCATCTGCCGCGCGCGAACGCTCCAGCATCTGCCGCGCGCGAACGCTCCAGCATCTGCCGCGCGCGAACGCTCCAGCATCTGCCGCGCGCGAACGCTCCAGCATCTGCCGCGCGCGAACGCTCCAGCATCTGCCGCGCGCGAACGCTCCAGCATCTGCCGCGCGCGAACGCTCCAGCATCTGCCGCGCGCGAACGCTCCAGCATCTGCCGCGCGCGAACGCTCCAGCATCTGCCGCGCGCGAACGCTCCAGCATCTGCCGCGCGCGAACGCTCCAGCATCTGCCGCGCGCGAACGCTCCAGCATCTGCCGCGCGCGAACGCTCCAGCATCTGCCGCGCGCGAACGCTCCAGCATCTGCCGCGCGCGAACGCTCCAGCATCTGCCGCGCGCGAACGCTCCAGCATCTGCCGCGCGCGAACGCTCCAGCATCTGCCGCGCGCGAACGCTCCAGCATCTGCCGCGCGCGAACGCTCCAGCATCTGCCGCGCGCGAACGCTCCAGCATCTGCCGCGCGCGAACGCTCCAGCATCTGCCGCGCGCGAACGCTCCAGCATCTGCCGCGCGCGAACGCTCCAGCATCTGCCGCGCGCGAACGCTCCAGCATCTGCCGCGCGCGAACGCTCCAGCATCTGCCGCGCGCGAACGCTCCAGCATCTGCCGCGCGCGAACGCTCCAGCATCTGCCGCGCGCGAACGCTCCAGCATCTGCCGCGCGCGAACGCTCCAGCATCTGCCGCGCGCGAACGCTCCAGCATCTGCCGCGCGCGAACGCTCCAGCATCTGCCGCGCGCGAACGCTCCAGCATCTGCCGCGCGCGAACGCTCCAGCATCTGCCGCGCGCGAACGCTCCAGCATCTGCCGCGCGCGAACGCTCCAGCATCTGCCGCGCGCGAACGCTCCAGCATCTGCCGCGCGCGAACGCTCCAGCAT
The DNA here is from genome assembly GCF_036898095.1 of Palaemon carinicauda. Lineage (NCBI taxonomy): Eukaryota > Metazoa > Arthropoda > Malacostraca > Decapoda > Palaemonidae > Palaemon > Palaemon carinicauda. Next base: position 15,427,864 of record NC_090751.1, read on the forward strand.
CTGCCGCGCGCGAACGCTCCAGCATCTGCCGCGCGCGAACGCTCCAGCATCTGCCGCGCGCGAACGCTCCAGCATCTGCCGCGCGCGAACGCTCCAGCATCTGCCGCGCGCGAACGCTCCAGCATCTGCCGCGCGCGAACGCTCCAGCATCTGCCGCGCGCGAACGCTCCAGCATCTGCCGCGCGCGAACGCTCCAGCATCTGCCGCGCGCGAACGCTCCAGCATCTGCCGCGCGCGAACGCTCCAGCATCTGCCGCGCGCGAACGCTCCAGCATCTGCCGCGCGCGAACGCTCCAGCATCTGCCGCGCGCGAACGCTCCAGCATCTGCCGCGCGCGAACGCTCCAGCATCTGCCGCGCGCGAACGCTCCAGCATCTGCCGCGCGCGAACGCTCCAGCATCTGCCGCGCGCGAACGCTCCAGCATCTGCCGCGCGCGAACGCTCCACAGAGCGATCACCAATACCCTCCCACGCGCGGTAATGGTGCCAGCAATCCCCCCTCCCCCCAGCAAGCACAGCAATTTATTATTCCCACATTGGGGTAGTTTAGTCTGAGGAATGGGACACCTTATGTGAGAAAATTTGTATAGAGTCACGATTTGTGTAATTGTTTTCTTAATTATTCTAATTTTCCTTGACAGTGACAAAATTATATTAGATTTAGTAAATTTTCATTGTAATGTAATAGTCCAAAATCAATGTTTTCTATTCTTTAATATTGATTTTGGACTACAGGTAGTTTTATGATAGTTTATGACTGTAATACAGTAACTGTAATTTTATTGGATAAGTGGATGACGGAACAGAAGTTAGATTTCTTTTAGTTGATTAGCCTACCTTTCTATTGAATTTTTTTATTATGCAATATGTATATAACTGGAATTGTATAAAGTTGAGATAGACCAAAAAGCGGGTGGTGGGGGGGGGATGTATGAAACAAATATAGATAGGAAAAATTAAAAAGATTTTACTTTTGTTTTTTAATTTGTATTTGTTAAATTTTTGTACTATGGTCCCTGAAGTTTCTATATTCCTTTCTTTGCCCTCTTAGCAGGTAGATGGCAACACGCCCTACTCTCGGTAGGGCTCGAAGATGGTAGCGACTCATAATGTCACGCAGCTTCACAGGTCCTGCTTTTTGAACTTCCTCAACTGGTGGAGCATGTGTATCGTTAGATGTACAAATGTAATTTTGACTTCCCGAGTAAACAAGGTATTTGAAACATCAATATATCTGTAGTCTTAACATGTCTTAACATGGACAGTTATGTTTACTAAACATGAATGCTGCACAAACAGTAAGTGGATCTTTTCAGTGAAGATAGGCTGTGAATTTCAAAACCAATTGCCTAGTTAAACTTGACTTGCATGACCATTGTAAGGATTTAAAGGAGTAATCATAGTTTGCTTTAGTAGGAGTTACTAAGACCTGCCTGGAAGAGGCTATAAACTTTTAACAGGTACTATTTGAAACACATCTGCTCTTGTGTGGCTTCTACTGTGTCGTCCTATTGGCAGCTTTCTTTTAAACCTCCATTCCTAAAGGTTTAAATTCTGTTTACAGTCCTTTAGTCTTCAGCCCTGTTGAAAGCTGTATACAGATCCATCCACATTGTATAATCTGTATTTGTTCTGTAACTGAAATACAAACCACGCTATTTAATATGGGTTATTACTTTCGGCGTAGCTGTAATGAAAAGGCATTAGAATTTTAACGAGGGTTTACTACCCCACCGCTAGTTAGAGAGGGGGGAGGTGTAGCCGGTGGCCCCCCCCCCCCTCCACCTCTCACACACCTGTGCTGAGCTCACTTTGCTCTCTTCTCGGGTGGTAGTCGGACGTGTCCGCTCTCACCCTCACCTCTTTGACAGCCATATTGATGCTTTTTGTCTTTTTTTACTTACTTTTTCTTATGTTTGTAATATATATAAACATTCTTTGTTTATTTATATATTTATGTATAGAAATGTAGTAAGTTTTCTTTTCAGTGTTTGTGCTGTGTGTGTGATGTACGACAATGACACTTGCGTAGTGCAAGGCCACCACAGTTCCACTTCTTGGGGAACGATCTCTCCCCCTGGTCCATCGGTCTTCCCTTCGGCTTATTTCCGTTAACTCGGCCGCTGCAGGGGAACCGCCAACGGCCCCAAGGGGCGTCACCACGAGTGTCTTCAGGTCTCTTCTATGAAGTGTCACCTCTCTCTTTCGCGAGAGAGGCCACTCATAGAGACTCCTCTTCGGAGGTTCGTTCCTGCTAAGATCAGCTTGCTGATCCAATGGTCCCAAAGGGCCTCACCACGAGTGTCAAGTCTCTTCTATGAGGGGCACCTCTCGTTTGTGGAAGAGGTCTCTCATAGAGACTCCGCCTCAGAGGATCAAGCAGAACTTCCAGTGACCTCTACCTTGTGCTGCAACGTGGTCCTTTGGACTTTGGTCCTGGACTTTAGCACGGACCTTACGATCCCATCGGTGGATACTGGCCCTTCCAAAGGGCACATCCTGGTTCCTAATTGTCCTGCCAGCTGACCTACCGATCTTCCAGCACACCCTTGCGCTGTAACGAAGGACTTCGGTCCTGGACTCTAAAGCAGACCTGTTTATGGTCCTCATCGGGGATGCCCGTCCCTTTTTTTTTTTTTTTTTCAAGGACACATCCATCCCAGTTCCTGATCGTCCTGCCAGCTGACCCTTCAGCCTACTAGCACATAAAGCGCGCTCGCCGATCTTGTTACGCGCTTAAGCGCTGAAGATCTTACGCGCGGAAGCGCCGACGATCTTGTCCGCCCGCAGGTACCGATGGTCTCCTGCGCACGCACAGATGGTCTCCCGAGCGCGCCGATGGTCTTGCGAGGCGCACACGCTAACAAACTCGCACGCGCGCGCCAACATTCTGGCAGGCATGGGCACGTCAATCTGATTCCTGCACGTCAATCTGATTCCTGCACGTCAATCTTGATTCCTGCACGTCAATCTTGATTCCTGCACGTCAATCTTGATTCCTGCACGTCAATCTTGATTCCTGCACGTCAATCTTGATTCCTGCACGTCAATCTGTTTCCTGCAGGTCAATCTGATTCCTGCACACACTATCAAGTATCGGCCGCGCGCGAGCGCTCCAGCATCTCCCGCCCGCGAGCGCTCCAGCATCTCCCGCCCGCGAGCGCTCCAGCATCTCCCGCCCGCGAGCGCTCCAGCATCTCCCGCCCGCGAGCGCTCCAGCATCTCCTGCCCGCGAGCGCTCCAGCATCTCCCGCCCGCGAGCGCTCCAGCATCTCCCGCCCGCGAGCGCTCCAGCATCTCCCGCCCGCGAGCGCTCCAGCATCTCCCGCCCGCGAGCGCTCCAGCATCTCCCGCCCGCGAGCGCTCCAGCATCTCCCGCCCGCGAGCGCTCCAGCATCTCCCGCCTGCGAGGCCGGGCATTCCCCATCGTGCGTCCACGCTCCACAGTGCAATCACCAATACCCTCCCACGCACGGTAATGATGCCATCACTGCACCCCCCCCCTGCAAGCACAGAACAGCTCGTTGCCGGTGGGGGGGAAGTTTCCAGAAAGGTCCAGGGACATTTCTTCCTTATCATCTTTCTTCTTACAGGTGACTCCCCCTCCAGAGGGAGTGTCTGACAGCGTAACCGTCAGCCGGCAGCCCTGGTTTGGGGCTCTAATCAGAGGGGTAGCACAGGCTCTCAAGCCTGTTCTCTCTGAGTTGGGCCACAAATCCTTGGTTGCATTTACTCCCCTGAAGAGGAAAACAGGAGTTTTGGACGCGGTAACTTCTCCGAGGACGAAGCTGTCTCCTCGTAAGTCTTCGAGGCAGGCACCCTCCCCCCCTCAGACTTTTCTTCCTCCCCTTCAGACGAAGATTTCCTGTCGTCAGGAGAGTCACGTGAGGTGAGAAGTTCCCCTATCACATCATTGAGGGAAACCCCACCTCGCGCGGTAAAGTCTTCTCGAATAAGGGTGGAGAAGAGCCTGCCTCCGTCGTTGTTGGAGTCCTGCATCCCTCCCAGGAGGGAGTCAAAGGACTCCAAGACAATACCGGGAGGCCCCTAGCACCGGAATCTACAGGCTCAGACATTCTTCAGTGATGGGAACGAACCGGTTTGAGCCTAAGGACGTGGAGCAGGCTGCTGAGAGGTGGAGGAAGTCACCAAGACTCCCTCCTACATAGGGCTTTGACATTCAAGCCCTATAAACCCCCAGCACCCCAGCAGCCACGTCCCACCAAGACAACGGCAGCGAAGACAGTGGTGTCTAAGCCCTTTCCGGTCAAGGACAAGAAAGGCAAGAAGTCCTCCAGGGAAGGGAAGAATCCTAGAGGGAGCAGCCGAGGCCGCAAACGCCAGGATTGGCAGTCCCCCTGCATGTCCGCAGTGGGAGGATGCCTACAAAGTTGCGCAGACAGGTGGCAGACTTTGATTAAAGAAGAATTTTTGTCAGGTGTATGAGGAAAGAGGAGAAAGTTTTAATAGGCTACACTATGCAGTATGTGTAGCCAAAGGAAAAATGAGCCATAACCAGAGGGGATCCAAAATAGTACTATCTGGCCATTCAAAGGACCCAATAACTCTTAGTGGTAGTATACGGATGGCTGGAGTACTTAGGCGTATGCGGCTATTAGCACATGTTCAGCGAGATGCCCACGTTCCCCATCGAGCACTTGCTCACCAGATTTAGAGCTCTTATGCTAGTTTTACCCTATGTGATTGGACTCGCGCGATGAAGTGTATCCTTCTGTTCTCATCTTAACTGCTCGCTTCTTTGGACTCTTAAAGTGCTTGCTGCTAAGCTTGCATATGCGCTCATGGACTCTAGCCTGCTAGTGGCTGGCCACAATAGTTGCTCACAAATTCTTGTGCTTGTCTGTGAGAGCTCTAGTACATTCAGCTGTTAGCGATCACGCACAAGCTCTTAGAATATTCACTTTCTTAGTGTGCATCAGGGATTGTACAGGCTTTGAAGGTTTTCTTGTTGAGGAAAATGGGTCTTTAACGGAGCACAAGCGCTTGGCTCTGTACTGTTCCCCTTACAGAGAAACAATTCTTATTATTTCAAGTTAAGCTACAACCCTAGTTGGAAGAGCAGGATGGTATAAGCCCAAGGGCACCATCAAGAAAAAGTAGCCCAGTTAGGAAAGGAAACAAGAAAATAAGCTTCAAGAGAAATAATGAAGAATCAAAATAAAGTATTAAGAACAGCAACATTAAATTGTATCTTTCATATATGAATTATAAAAACTTAAAAAAAATAAAAAGAGGAAGAGAAACATGATAGAATAGCATGCCTGAGTGTACCCTGAAGCAAAAGAACTCTTAACCCAAGACAGTGGAAGACCATAGTACAGAGACTAAGGGACTACCCAAGACTAGAGAACAATAGTTTGATTTTGGAGTGTCCTTCTCCCAGAAGAGCTGCCTTTCGTAACTGAAGTGTCTCGTCTACACTTACCAAGAGGGAAGTAGCCATTGAACAATTACGTTGTAGTAGTTAACCCCCTTGAGCGAAGAAGAATTGTTCGATAGTTTGTGTTGTCGGGTGTATGAGGACAGAAGAGAAGTGTAAAGAATAGAGCAGACTATTTGGTGTATGTGTAGGCAAAAAAATGAGCTGTAACCAGTGGGGGATACAATGTTGTACTGTCTGGCCAGTCAAAGGATCCAATAACAATAGCGGTAGTATTTCAATAGATAGCTGGTGCCCTGGTCAAACTACTTCGTGCACGGCCTTTGGTATAAACTTTCTTTTCAGAGAATCTGGAAGCTCTATGCTTTTGGACTCTCCTAATAGAGTACGCATGTTTTCACTTCCTGTTAAATTAAGGCACTGAAGTTATTGAACCATTAGCAGAAGCTTATTCTTCTGTTAGGAGAAATACTCTTGACTAACCAAGTGTGCGATCACTTGCAGATTTTCCCTCACCAGTGAGAACGAGCCCTTGTAAACGCGTGCACACACATCTTGGTGCTCAGGACTAGGATAGGGGTTTTCCGACAGTTAAACTCATCTCTGATGCACACCCTTAGAAGTGCATCCACACTTTTCTCCTACCAGACATGAGATAGAGCATCAGAGGCTACGTTGCTAGCAGTGACTCTCTCTACTTGAACTCTTGCAACAGACTGGTCAAACAGATGGGGTTTTCCCTTAGATATGAAGGCTTCTCTGGATCAGGTAGCCCTCCCCAGAACAGTTAGCAAGCACACTGCAGTGTGTATGTTAGACTGTGGAGGTACAATCACATCCTGGAACACACAACTGGGAGTAAGGACCAGAGCAAATGTCCTTGTGTTGGCAGATACCTCTCTTCTGAGGAATTTTCACAGGCAGGGGAATGCTCTCCAATGCAACCCAGGTAACAACATACTCCTACCTTTTGGGTAAAATGCATACTGTAGTCTCTTAGACCTTACTCATTGCCAAGAACAGGCACTCCTCAAAGTCCCACAACTTCTAAGCGAAGACCTCACAACATTGAGAGAATGGAAGTGACTAACAGTAAATTTATTGCACACGGTTGCCATCGAACTTGTACGTTCTTCCACAGGGTAAGTCTACAGTATCCTCTCAATCCTACGAGATCTTTTCCAATCAGGAGTATAGAGAACTCAGATACTGAAAGAAGATTCCAAGACTGCCACGGACAGACCCTCAAAAAGACCATTTGGTCTATAGGCAGCTCGGTCTATGAGCAATCCCGACGCAACTGCATAAGCCCTTAGGTTGTCATCTGTGGTAAGTGTGTGAGCAGAGAATGCACCTCAAGTCACAGTCCTACCCCCTGTACCTCAACAGACTACCACCCAGGCTCAGTCCTTGGTCCAGTAAGTTTTTGACTGAGTTTCTCCATCGATGGACATGTTTGTCCCTTGCCTCAACAAGCAGCTCTCAATCTTCATAATAATAATAATAATAATAATTCTTGGTGAGTGTAGGAGAGAGAGACTATAGTTATGGTAAGCAGCTCATCTAGGAGAAGGACACTCCAAAATCAAACCATTGTTCTCTAGTCGTGGGTAATACCATAGCCTCTGTACCATGGTCTTCCACTGTCTTGTTTTAGTACCCGCGCTTGAGGGTACACTCGGGCACACTATTCTATCTTTTTTCTCTTTCTCTTGTTTTGTTAATTTTTTTATAGTTTATTTAGGAAACGTTCATTTTAGTGTTGTTACTGTTCTCAAGATATATTTTTCCTTGTTTCCTTTCCTCACTTGGCAATTTTCCCTGTTGGAGCCCCTGGGCTTATAGCATCCTGCTTTTCCAACTAGGGTTATAGATTAGCAAGTAATAATAATAATAGTAAAAATTGGACGTTGACCCTCAAGGTGTCTGAGGAAGTCTCTGGTAATCTCTAAAGCTCCTTCGGGAGACTTGTCTTCTGGGTGTTTCTGATGGAAATGCCATGCTCCTTTGCATAGGATTGAGAAACAAGTAATAGACCCTCGCTGTTCAAGGAAGTCTCCTCCTTCAAAGCTATCTGAGCCTTATTGCATGGTTGTTCCTCAATCTCTGCTAGATCCCTCTTCTGAGGAGGACCACAAGCTAGTTCTCGTAGGCGTTCCTATATATCATCTGCAACATCTTAGAAAGAAAATTCTCCAGCTTCTAGATGAACCCCTTCCAGAGGTGTGTTGCCATCATACACTTCTTTCAGATGCACCTCATACATGTGAGGCCGTTCAGTTAGTGTCTCCTAGGGTTACCTCGCCCCTCAGCTTCCAGTGCTTCTGAATATGAGTTGCTCCAGTGTGCCTCCCATTCTGGGTGAAGCTTCCAGCACCTCTTATAGACGCACTCCACCTCCGGGCAATGCTTCTCAGGTTGGTTCTATTCCTAGATGTGCCTTATCCCAAAGCAAATCTACCCAACATGCCTCCACCTCTGAACGAACATCTTTCAGTTGTGCTTCTCCAGTAGGGTCTTCGCTGACGCACGCCTTTTATCGACACATTTCTTTTGGACACACTTCACCTGCGAGCAACATTTCTGGATGTAGTTCACCCCTGCCAGCCTCACCCAGATGCTCCATGTCTGATAAGTAATCCTCCAGATTGCTGTCTTAAAGATGTTTCTCCTAATGCATTCTTCTGTAAGATGCACTTACCCTGAGCAGTCTGCGAGCGCATAGAGAGATTTTCGAAGGCTGTCTAATTCTAGATGGGCTTGATGTGTTTCCCTAGAATGCACAAGGCATGTTATCCCAGGAAACTCTAAGCATTCTACTCCTGACCTAGCTAGATACTGTAAAAGTAATATTGTGTATAGAGATAATGCCCGTTTGTGTGAAAAAATGAATAAATATTTTCATGTTAATTTTTTTTTTTTACCCCAGTTTAGCCATCAGTCATCTTGTTAACTCATTACTCCTTTTCCTGTCTTTCAGCTTGGTATGATGTCCTGCACACAGTAGGCTCCAAGAATAAGGAACTATTAACCATTAAAGAGAAAACTGTAAATCCAGTGTAGCTATATTTCCCTCAGAAATGTCTGGTCATCCTGTGGTTCTTCAGTGGTAATTGGATTTAGTATGAGGTATGACATAACCATTTGTTTTTCTGGTCAGTGTGATGATAAAGTCCTACTGAGGTATTAGATCTCGAACATTAGAACATTTACTCTTAACATGAATACAAACCACCATCATTTACTATAGGAGAATTGGTAATGGCGAAGCTGGATCATAGCAATTAAAACTTATAACGAGGTGTTAACAACTGAGACACAGTTTACCTGTTGATAGCAGTGAGGAGAAACCCACACATCCCCCCCATCAGCTCACTGACAACTTGCTTAGATTTCAGCTGTAGGAGAAGACAGGCATCTTTCTCTGACTGGAATATTGGGCAGAATTTTGTAATTCTTTTTCTTTTCCTTGCAAGTAACTGGTTCCTCCTTATGCCTCCAACATGGCGGATATGTCCTGGAGTACCAGTCCCTTAAGTATTATGCCAGTTTTGTAGAGGACATCTTTGCACGCAGGCCTCCCCTTGTGATCATTACCGGGAGTGACCATCCTCCCAGTGGGAGATTTTTGTTAGGAAAAATAAGTAGAAGCCTAGGAGTGATTCTTCTCACTTCATGGTCATCCTTAGTCGAAGATGGCTCCCTCCAGGAGAGACACTAGTAAGATCGGTGGCACCTTGACTCTGGGCAGTCCTAGGAGCAAGGGTTGTCGTTAACTTTATGAAACGGCAGTGCCTGCTTCTCGGGGAGCCTTCTTTTCAGATGGAGAAAACTTTTTAAGTTTTTTCTAGCCTTCCATAGACATTCAAGGTTCCACTTTGGAGGTTAAACTACAGCAGTTTGTTTTGCGTGCACACCTTTGTAGGTCAGCACCCCAGTGGTGTCTTCTCGGGAGCAGCCTGTTGTCACCCCACCGATGCAGTAGAAGCACTCACATAGCAGCTTCCTTCTTTCTGGAGGATTTTGCCAGGGGCAGCAAACCACAGTCCTTCAGCTCAACCTTTTGAGCATTCTCTCTCTTCGGTGCAGGTGCTATATCTCCTCTTTGAAGATAGATCACAGGGGTCGCCCTCCTTATAACAGTCAGTTGACGCTTTCAGACCTATGCCTTCCAATTCAACTAGAGGGGGGCCAGTGAGATCCATTAGATCTTTTAGACGAGCATCTTTTTCACGTTTTGCATATAGGGAGCGCAATCCTCAACTGTACAGCTCCTGGGGTTCTACGAAAAGGACTGAATAGTGTGCTCCTACTGCACTCAGTCGTCGCATGCTAAACATGCGTTTTCCAATGCCACGCTAAACCGTTCACCGCAAGCTAATTGCTTTGTTGCGAGCTCCATTTAGGCATTCTTCAGTTGATTCCTCAGTTTCACCTTGCAGTTTTCACAAGTGAATTGGCCATTCTTCACTAAGGTTGTCGTCTTGCAGATCTTCTCATCATCGCCCTAGGAAGTGCTTTAGCTGCATCTATTAAGTGCTTTGCCATTGTGCTCAGTTCTTAGGCATTCTTCCAGATGCTCTTTATCCCGGTGCTCACCCAAGTGCTCTGCTTGCCCTTTATCCCGGTGCTCACCCAAGCGCTCTGCTTGCCTTTGGCAATCTCTTTTATCCTTAAATAGGCTATTATGAAATTATGTTAAGATGTAAGGTAAATTTCATTTTGTAACATTTATTATCAAGCACTGTATTTAGGGCTACCAATATACTTAAAAAGACAATGTATTTGATACATTTTGCAGTGCTTAACTTGCAGACTTTGAACAGCTTGCAGATACAGAAAGTTTTATTTTTGAAAACAAGCGACCACTTAAATAGGGAATCACATAATTCGAACACACATAATTTCGGACCGTACTGTACCTTCAGGGTCAGTCGAACAAGCGCGAGCTGGTGTCACAGTAGCGCCTTTTCGGTACTGACAATGATTTCTCCACGGATCGAAATGTTGAGGTAGCAGTGGAAGGGGATGCTGTGTATCAGTACTAATTCATCCACCTTGAGGTATGCCTCGAATGTTCTGGTCTTTTGAAGGAAGACCAGCTTTTGGGACTGGACTTTCCTTTGGCTATAGAGCTAGGAAGGACTCTATCTCCAAATTCCCAGCTATTGCCATCAACATCTTTTATGGGCTGGAGCCATGTTGTCCTTATGGAAAATCCCTTCCGGCAGCTTCCTACTGTACAGTATTTCTGCCAGTGATGTTACAAGAGAATTACAGTCGGGTATCACGGGGTTCTAACCCCCGGACTGACTACCCTAAGATATTGTGCATAATCAGGGACGTATCCATAGATAACCATAAGATATCTGCACCCCAAACAGACTTAACCCAGTCTAGGAATCTGAGGAGGAGGATAGGTTTTACGTATCCTCTCCCTTCATAGTACTGTTTGTCTCTGATGAACTCAATCCTTTGATCGCAGCTCACCTACGTGTTTGTCTTTTGTCAAGTGCGCCTTTTCTCGGTTTTTTTGAGTTATTTCTAGCATGATGGCTTTCCTTTCGTCGTCAAAGTTGAGTACCCTCTTTTTTTTTTTTTTTTTTTTTTTTTTTTACTGTTTGAAGTAGTTGTAACTGCTTTATATCCTCTCGGGGAGTGGTTAATTAACTTTTTATGGCAATGAGGGAGCCGGGCACTCGGTCCAGCTAGCCATTGGGCGCCGTGTCGAGTTTGTGACCGCCCTTTTTATTTCGTGTTCACTTAGTATTGTTTCACTAGTATCACGTTAGCTAACTTTATTTTAGAATTATGCATTAATGTAGTTTTAAGTTTTATTTTTATGCTTGTCGGTCCCAGCTAGCCTAGCTTGGAGAATGGTAGTTTTGTCGGAGACGGGTTCGCCGATGGCGATCAGGTGTCTCTTACTGGTCTCGTTGGCAGCGGCCATTTTACCCTTAGAAGCTTTTTTCCTCGGTTATACTAGTTTACCGAACCGCTTTGCCTGCCTTCCTTCGATCCCCCGGTTTTTTCGACCTTTTAGGCTTAGCCTAGCCCTCCACGGCGAATCCGTTTGTCCGCCATGCTGCATTCGTTCGTGATCTCCCATGCTAGGACTGTACAGTCCATTGGAGCTCCCCTTTGCAAAGGGTTATCTCCCCCTGTCAGTACGCCGACTTATCTGTACTGCCGTTCCCTTCTAGCCTCTGGGAATTCTCGATCGACATGCGTCATCGACCTATTAGGCTTGGCCTAGCCCTTGTTGGCGATTAGCCTAGCCGTCTTTGGTGAATCCGTTGGTCCACCATGCTGCGTTCGTTCATGATTTCCCATGCTAGGACTGTGCAGTCCTTTCAAGCTCCACTTTGCGAAGGGTGTTCTCCCCTTGTCAGTGCGCCGACTTACCTTTACTGCCATTCCCTCCTAGCCTCTGGGATTTCTCGTTCGACTTGCAGCATCGACCTATTGAGCTTAGCTTAGCCCTCGTCGGCGATCCATTGGTCCGCCATTCTGCATTCGCTCGTGTTCTCCCATGCTAGGACTGAGCAGTCCATTGGAGCTCCTCTTTGTAAAGGGTGATCTCAGGATGTCGGTGTACCGACTTACATGTACTGCTGTTACCTCCTAGCCTCTGAGATTTCTCGATTGGACTGCAGCCGCCGTTTCTTGTGGGGTGGCATTTATTTTAGTCTTTCTAACCTTTCCTGGGATTCAGGGTGCAGCGGCATAGTGTGTCTGTCTAGAGAGACTTCCTTATTGGGATAACTGTCGGATATAATCTGGATTTCTTTCTGAGCTTGACTTCCTTGCCGTCGCCTCTGTTCTGGGGACTGTTAAGGAATGCTCTTTTGATGCATGGGTATAGCTTCCCCGTGCCGTCACCTCTCTCTATATCCTAGCCTTTCCGTGACGGACATTACATGAATTTTATAATTTTTCTTGATGGGGAGGGTTTGTTCCTTCTGGGGTCTGACCCTCCATGGCCATCAGCATGCTTCTCCCTGAGGGGTAGGCTATTAGACTGACGTCAGTGCTGGTAATGGCTTTGCTGCCACCTTTTGGCAAACTATCCTATAGTACCTGTACTGACGATGCGTCGCTGCTTGCGGCAGTACCGCTACTGCCGGCGCTGCCTTCAACTATGGCATGGTGTTTTATGCACGAACCCTTGCTATTTGTTTCCACCGCCCTAGGCACTTTGCTCCTGATGGTGTTGCCGTTACTAGCGGCGGGGCTAGTACTAGTCTGTGGGAGTGGTTGACTGTACCAGCGCCTTAGGCCTCATAGGATACTGGAGGCAATGCTGTTACCCCCTAGCGCTGCCGGTACTTCTGGCAACGCTGGTACGTCTGGGGTACATGCCTTTGGCAGCGTCAATACCTACCGGCTTTGCCGCCAACTTTCGACACTATATACTCTTCTATAGTGCCCGTACCGACGATACGTCGCTGGTTACGGCAGTGCCACCACTGGCGGAAACCCTTGACAGTTATCTCCCGCCGCCCTTGAGTACTATTGCCCCTGACGGTATTGCTGTTACTGGCAGCAGGGTTAGTACTAGTCTATGGGAGTGGATATCTGTACCAATGCCTTAGGGCACGTAGGACGTTGGTGACAATGTTGTTCCCCCCGGGCGTTGCCGGTACTTCTGGCAACGTCGTTACCTATAGTGCACATGCCTTTCTGTCCTTTTTATCTGAGAGTGTCTTACCTAAACTAAGATGGGTTCTCTGCTGACTGTAGGTGAATTCAAATACTGTACAGATTAACATAAAGGCCTTACTCCAAATTTTGAGGCTTCTTTATGTATGTTGGGCCTGGGAACTCCTTTTACGAAAGGTTTTCTAGGCCCCTTCATGAAATTACCCACTACATATGGTTATTGGTTTTTTACGAATTTGTCCATTTCTCTTTGAGGGTGTGGATTGAATAGAGGGGTGATAACTCTATAGGCTACTTCCCCCTCCTTGGTCTTCCCTAATTGAGGTTATCAACTTATTGTTATAGCCCTCGAGTTGCTTAAACTATCAAGTTTATCCGTACTGTTGCCTTCTAATTGGCCATTTCTCTGCTGAGATATAGGAGCGACGGTTCTTTCCATGAGCACCTCCCCCCCTTCTTTGGCCTATAGCAACGGACTTTTGGGAGGCTATATTTTCCAATCATGTTCAAGAAGGGAATGGACATTTCGTACTTTATCTCCTCCTTTCTCACCAATTGCATTTACACACACTTTGAGGATTACTATTCCCTCATTTGTTAACATGGAAGGTTAAAAATCCATTTCTTTCAGCTTTTGGTGACTTGTTAGAGGATGTAGTACTCATTTAAACCCTTTTATCCTTAAAGGCAGTGCCTGTGACGGAGATGCACTGTTGAGTGCGGATTTGTGTCAGGACTGTGAGGCATCCTTGTGGTCCTGATACATGCCACACACACATGGGAAGTGTCGGAGGATGAAAGGTCCAGTATCGTACTGGGACCATCAGGATTGCAGTGTTTGTAAGGATCTACCTCACTCCGGATGAATCTCGAAGGATACCTCCGATGACGACCGTGTGTTCTTCCCGCGGTCCCTTTGCATCTAGGTAAGAGGATGAGGTAGGTCTAGAATTCAGTGGGCCTACCACTTTAGACCCCACTACGGCAACGGCCTCCCGGTCTATGGTGACGATTACTTCTTCCGTGATGGGGGCCAGTTCCTGCCCGTTTTTCTTCCCAACAACTTCTGCTGGGCTCATGGAGCCCCTCAGTTCTCGTGTACCTCGGGTGCTACAATGGATCTGGTATTATGGCTAACATGAAAGCCTTCATGGAAGGGAATTAGTAATACCAGATGCTGATGTTCAAGGCCTCATGTGAAGAGATCCAGGCATTGAAGGAGCAAGAGGAGTAAACTAGGTACAGGTATTGCTCGATTTACGACCTATGCGACATACGACTATTCGACTTTACGACCCTTTTTTCAGGGTGATGACGTCACAAGTTTATCGGAAATAGGACGAATATTTCCTTGAAAATAATCTATTTTCTTGTATACATAAAAACTGATTTATCTTGGTAAAATATTATTTTCTTTTATTGTTAATATTCAGTATTTTCAGTTAAAAATACATTACGAAAAGTTTTGATATCTTTCGAGTTCATATTACGTCTGGTGACGTCACATCACCGACGGAAAGCTTCTGGGCAATACAGTGATTTTCTTCCAATAGGCTAACAATTAATATTAGTATTTCCATTATCGAAATATTAAATAATGATACAAAGTATTTTGAGGGTCTGTATCGGTTGTCATGAGTACTACGTAGCGTAAATTTGACTGTACGCTAATTTTTAAATCTCTGATAATGGATCGATGTTTATGTAAAGAAAATATACTATTAGGGCAAATATTTTCTTGAAAATATTTCCTTTTACATTATAAAAATAAAATATTTTTGTTTGTTGAGTTAGTATTTTCTTTTCATTTCTTGCGAGAAATAAAGAAAATGAATTTACATATTTTGCAAGTCATTCTTCGTAGAGATTGCTGTATGTCACGTGACTTGTGACGTCATGTATCTGGCGGAAGCGCGCTGACAAACCGAATGATTTCCTTTTCATTGTTACCGAGTAATCTTATTACAGCATTCCCATCATCGAAACACCCAGTAATGATATCAAGTGTTTTAGTGGTCTGTATCATTAGTTATAAGATTAGTACAACTTTCCGTAAATTTAAGAAAAAAGTCTGATGACGTCATATTTCTGGAGGAAGGTGAGAGGCAAATCAAGTGATTTCCTTCCGATGCGTTACTATTCCCATAATCTAAACATCGAATAATGATATACTGTATAGAATTTTTTAATAATTTTCAAAAAAAAATATGAAGATACAACTGAATTAAAAACAAAAAGAGAGAGAGAGAGAGAGAGAGAGAGAGAGAGAGAGAGAGAGAGAGAGAGAATTCCTTTTATAACTAATAATAAGGTCTATAGACTAACTGTATGGAAAACGTGATAACTTATAACATATTGGCGCTGATATAATATGCATTATGAAGAAATTTCGAATGTCAAGAAAATTATATAAATCAAATGTTATTCACACTATATATATGTGCTCATAATAGTAATACGGCACCGTGACCTTGAGATCAGCTGATGCCAACCGAAAGTAAATTAAAAGTATTTGTTGATTATTGATATGCTCAAGAAATTGAAAGATAAAATATAAACGTTCTTTAATAAACCACAATTAAACACAGTAATGTCTAATGAAATATAAAGGCTTAATATTGAACTACAATACTGTATAAAGCTTTAAAAATGAACTACTCGTATGCGATTGCAAGAGCGAGCGCGGGCACGCACACACACACACACAGAAAGAGCTACAACGATTTCGCATTATACTTTATGATTAGACGACTGTATGGAAACAGAGAGAGAGAGAGAGAGAGAGAGAGAGAGAGAGAGAGAGAGAGAGAGAGAGAGAGAGAGAGAGAGAGAGAGAATTCCTTTTATAACTAATAATAAGGTCTATAGACTAACTGTATGGAAAACGTGATAACTTATAACATATTGGCGCTGATATAATATGCATTATGAAGAAATTTCGAATGTCAAGAAAATTATATAAATCAAATGTTATTCACACTATATATATGTGCTTATAATAGTAATACGGCTCCGTGACCTTGAGATCAGCTGATGCCAACCGAAAGTAAATTAAAAGTATTTGTTGATTATTGATATGCTCAAGAAATTGAAAGATAAAATATAAACGTTCTTTAATAAACCACAATTAAACACAGTAATGTCTAATGAAATATAAAGGCTTAATATTGAACTACAATACTGTATAAAGCTTTAAAAATGAACTACTCGTATGCGATTGCAAGAGCGAGCGCGGTCACGCACACACACACACACAGAAAGAGCTACAACGATTTCGCATTATACTTTATGATTAGACGACTGTATGGAAACTGATTTCCTGTAACATATTGGCGTTGATGTACTATTCATCATGAAGATATTTCTAATAAGTTAAGAAATGATTAAAAAAAATATGCCATACGTATGTATTTTGATAAGGTACGTAGCGGCACTTTCAGATCAGCTGATCATAACTAAAGGTAAACAAAATTTTCAGTACTCGATTGTGAAATGCTTCCAAAATTGATGAATAGAATACAATAAAGCATTTATAGAGCATATGATATCCTATGAAACAAGAAAATGGAATAATGATAGACAGTAAGAGAATATTGACAAAATATGATCTAGATGATTGCCGAATCATAACGTATCAAAATAAATCTACGGAAACTTCACTTTTCTAGTTCGACATACGGCCAACTCGACTTACGACTCATCTCTCGGTCCCTATCTCGGTCGTAAGTCGAGCAATGCCTGTATAAGGTTTCAATCTCCTAGCTACCTTATTGCACGCGGCAATGATGACTGCAGGGTGCATCAATATACAGATTGTCGCCTTCGGTGAGAGGTTGGCTTCCTTCGTGGCTCTGGACAATATAATCTTTCCCTTTTCCTTGAAGAGCTACGTGGCTGTGGAGAAAGCCATCCATGAGGGTAAGCCTCTTCCAGCTTTGTAAGAGTAAACACCAGTCTCACCTGTCCTACCACACGATGCCGTTCACTGGAATTCCCGCACTTAAGGCCGAGTTGTAGCCCAGACCAAGTTGCGTGTCAATGTTTCAGTAGTTCTTCATGGAGATGATGATTGGGAATTTTGGAGAAGATTCAGTCCTTCCTCATTGGTGAAAACTTATCTCTGAGTTGATTCTTTTGGGGGATTATGCTGCTTAGTCATTCCCCCTGCTGTATTTGTATGCCAAATAGACTTTCTGACCAGACACTCATTTCATAGGCTTTAGATATCTCCTACCCTTCTGCTTGCCGGCAGTCGCCTTGCGAGGTGGCAACTTGTGGTCCGGTGGTTTGTGCAGGTGATTTTGGGTCCTGGTGACTCCTGAATTTGAACTAAGCAACCAATTCAGGCCACCTATTGTGGAATGAGTTGTCTCTTGCCTTGTTGATTTTGCTGGGCGACCGAATAGTTGCCTTGTAGCTGAAGCGACATCCGGTTGTTGGTGGGTGTATGCTTTTATGTGTACTAGATCAAGCGTCTTTGCATTGATTGATTGATTGATTTAAGGTTTTCAGGCATCCTGACATCTAAGATCATTGACGCCGACCACGCATTGATTATTTATGGGAACATTCCTTTTTGAGTCGAGTTTTGGTCACAAGGCTAGATTATTATTATTAGTGGAGGAGGTTAACCAGCCCAATGAGTCAAACTCAACTTACAGAGCTGGCCTTGCAGGTAGTAGGTTGGCCAGGGCCCCAGCCACCCATTGAGATACTGCCACTAGAGAGTTATGGGGTCTTTGACTGGCCAGACAATACTACATTGGTCCCTTCTGTCTGGTTACGGTTCATTATCCCTTTGCTTACACATAGACTGAATAGTCTGGTCTATTCTTTACATATTCTCCTTTGTCCTTGTACACCTGACAACACTGAGATGAGTAAACAATTCTTCTGTCAAGGTGTTAACTACTGCACTGTAATTGTTCAGTGGCCACATTCCTCTTGGTAAGGTTAGGAGAGAAACTATAAGCTATGGTAAGCAGCTCTTCTAGAAGGACACTCCAAAATAAAACCATTGTTCTCTAGTCTTGTGTTAGTTCTCTTGCTTGAGGGTACACTCGGGCACACTATTCTATCTAAATTCTCTTCCTCCTATTGTGTTTGTTTATTTAGGAAATATTTATATTAATGTTATTGTTCTTAAAATTTTCTATTTTTCCTAGTTTCCTTTCCTCACTGAGCTATTTTCCCTGTTGGAGCCCTTGGGCTTGTAGCATCCTTCTTTTCCAACTAAGGTTGTAGCTTAGCAATTAATTATACATACATACATATACCAAGGCACTTCCCCCAATTTTGGGCGTAGCCAACATCAACAATGAAACAAAATAAAATAGGGGACCTCTACTCTCTACGTTCCTCCCAGCCTAAAAAGGGACTCAACTGAGTTCAGCTGGTACTGCTAGGGTACCACAGCCCACCCTCCCCCATTATCCACCACAGATGAAGCTTCATAATGCTGAATCCCCTACTGCTGCTACCTCCGCGGTCATCTAAGGCATTGGAGGCAGCAGCAGGGCCTACCGGAACTGCGTCAAAATCACTCGCCATTCACTTCTATTTCTACCATGCTCGCTTGCCCCTCACATCTATCCTCCTATCACCCAGAGCTTCCTTCACTCCATCCATCCACCCAAACTTTGGCCTTCCTTAATTAATAATTATAATGATAATAATATAATAGTGAAAGTGTTTGGGAGTTTTAGCCTTTTACTGTTTCTCCTAAGATTACACTTGATAACGTGTTTGGATTAGGATTATTGAAATTATTGGACGACTTTTCTTGCATTGATTTTATCCATTCATGAAGGTAGTCAGTCAGCTGATAACAGTCAAACGGAAGAAAAAGGAACCGTTCTCTTTTGTTTTATCACAGTCTTTGAACATTCAATTTTTTTTTTCTCCTCCCATTGGAAGAAGTAGGGTTTGCCAGCCCTCTATTGATGATGAAGGAGCTACAATCCGGCTGTGATCTTTTGATTTTCTACTTTCTCTCGGTAAGCAAAAGTTTCACTTCCTAGTGCGAGTGGCCTTGAAAAATTTCCACGCAACTGGTGATACAGTTCTGGAACATTTCCTTCTGAACAGTTTATTGTTGCTTTGTTTAAAAAATTTCTTGCTGTTCAGTAGCTCCCTTGTTTATCGAGTTGGGCTTCTGTGGTTAGACGAAGCTTCCTGGAATTTCTAACCTTTGTATCATATGACTACTATTAGATGTAAGAGAATTTCTACCTAATTTTGAAGCCAACAATTGTGTTGACATGAGTTGAAAATTGTTTCAAGATGAGAACCAAGATATATGGCTACTTTAGGTTCTAGTTTTCAATATATAGCTCCTAGTCTTACAATAAGCTCATGATAGACATCTGAAAGATTTCAAGAACTTGAAGTCTATCTTGATTTCCAAATGCTTCAGTCTGTGGAATTGATATTTTAAGGGGAATATGGTGTAAAATTCTGTTTCCCTAAGACTGTATACGATAAAGAGATCTGTTAAATCTAGCAGGGCAAAGGGTTTCCATGTGTGTTAGGACCAGGGAAACAGACTTTTCAGTAAAGCATGTACTGTATTTCCTGTGACATAAGATGCACCTTTGTCCTGAAAAGTTCCCCCACAAAATCACCCTGCATCTTAACACTTAGGAAAAAATTGTGTAGGGGAGTTTGACAACCCTCAAACACCCAACTAATGACATACATACTCACACTCATCAGACATAAAACATAGACCTACAATTATCATTCATTTGTAAAAATAAATTTATTTTTATATTGCACTTAATTTAATGATATACAGTAGCAAATTATATGTTTGTTTAGGTAATCGGCTGATGACTCGCCAACTCGCTAATGCAAGCAAACATGCCAATTAGTGGTCTCGTAGCAGACGATGCTGTGAGCCTGTGACAGTTGTTTTTGCAGTATATATCTATTTTCTAGTATTTCGTTATTTTGTAAAGTAATATTTTGATAATGACTTTTTTGCCTGAGTTTTAAAATAATACAAACGGACAGTTGCTGAATACGATCTTGGAAAAAAACTTCTGTTAGTTGAGTGCAGTATTACCACGTTAGCAGAAAAGTAACTAGACCTAGTCACATACAGTAGCAAAAGTATTCCACCTGGAATAATTTCTAGATTTTATTTGCATTTATAATTGGATTTTGTGAAAATTTCTAGGCTATATGAGGAATTTGGGAATTATTGAATTTTACTTTTTTGCTAAAATTAAGAACATTTGGCAACACTGTTTTCATGTAAACAACACGAACACCAAATACTATGATTAAACGTGTAGTTGTGGTGGAAAGTTACTATGACTGGTTTAGTACTGTAGTTTCTTTTATGAATATGTAATAAAATTGGGATAGTCAGCATATAGCTAATTAATATCAACTAAAACATTTCATAATACACCCAAAATAAGAAAAGTTACAGTGCTAGACTAAAATCACACGAGTCGCTGATTAGGAATTGCTGCCAAGTCTTAAAAAAATTTTTTTTCTTTTTTTCAAAAACTACCTTGCGTCTTACCAATTTTAGCATCTTATGACACGGGAAGTACGGTAATTGATTACTTGTCCTGTAAGAACCTCTCATACTCTTATATAGTATGAACCTCTCATACTCTTATGTGAAAGTAACTGACATGCCTAGTCGCCCTTGTTGCTTTTTATTCTCCTCGGTGGTTCTTGTGACTTTGTCTATAATGGGATTTCATTCTTTCAGACTTTTTGTCAGGTGGGGTTCCTGGGGACCAGGATCCAGGAGTCCACAGCCTCAGTCATGACTGCAACGGTGGTTCTTGGGTGGAACGTTCCTCTCTCCAAGTTTTAGATACTCCTTGCTGACAATGCCTTCTCCTGTGAGGCGATAGGTAGTCTGCTGGTCAGTGTTGGTGACTATGGACTGTGTGAACACCCCCTCCCCTTTTTTTTGCCTGACAGTGAACCAGTAAGACAGGTTCCCTTTGGAAGTTAGTTGCTGACTGTCTTTTCCCCCTGCTCATGTCATTTTGAGGAGTAGTTTGTTACTCGTTAGGGCCTCTGTTCAGTGCCTTTGAAGAGTTAGTAACAGAGCTATCTTGGAGACCATTCAGATCATAACACACTGTTGATGTGCTCCTTCCTTTTGGTCATTTGAGAACTTAAAGGTCTCCTCCTTGTGCCTTTGGCTTGGCAATGTGCCTTAATGAATCAGACAATAGGTAGTCTGTGGTCGGCATTGGTGACTTCAGACAAGGATGGTGTTCCCTTTTGTCTACTAACACTGAAAACAAGGGCTCAGTACAGGGACTTATTTTGCTGAAATGTCCCCTTTCTGCACCTTTTTTTTTTCCCCGCTCATTTGTCTACAGTACCTTATTGTCTCGGGCACAAAGATAGTTTGTGGTCTGTGCTAACAACTTAGGTTTTGACCAGGCGCTTTTTTTTTTGTTTCCTTCTTTTTTTTCCAAGCAAATAATTGCCTTCTGACTTTGATGTCACTTGGCAACAGCTCCTCCAGGGGTTTGGTGGCAGATGTTCTTGGTCAGTGTTGGTGACCTTGGCTGTCATTTAGCATACCTCCTGGTTGCTTATTACTGAGAGGTTTGATTAGTCTAGGCGCTCACTTCATGCACTTGAGTCCCCTTCTAACTGTCCTATCTCTTTCTGACAAGGTGCATTCTGTGAAGCAACAGGTGGTCTCCCATTCTGTTTGCTACCCTAGTGTGTGAAGTGCCTCCCCTCACCTAATATTGTTCCAGCAGGGGGTTAGTATCTCTTTGGTAGACGGAGTTGCCAATTATGCCTTTCCCTCCTCTACGCCATTCTCAGGAATGTTTCGGCATTTGTTAGTGTTTTCTGGTCGGCACCTTTGAGGATTTGGTTACAAGCCTGTCCTGGCAAACTTTGATTATAACTCTGTGCTCCCTCCATTTTGGCTGTCGGGTGGAAGGAGGTATGTTGGGGTCGCCCATGTCAAGACATTTAGGCTTTCTTTTATTTGACTTCCTTTCTTGATTTGGACCTTATTGGGTCTTGACTGCTTCTCTTCGGTCTTCTATGGATTTACAAAGATTTTTGTTTTTCCCAAGAAGCCACATTTTTTGTAGTCTTTTCAGTGTTTCTCCCTCATGCTCTTTGCAAGTTTTTTTGTTTTTTTTTCTTGTTTTAGTAGCCTTAAGGAGGCCATCCGCCATGGTGTTTGGGGTACATAGTAATGGTTTTAATTGTAGAGGTGCACTTCCTCTGACCGCTTCCATATTTACTGCCGAACTGTATGGCATATTAACCGCTATTGAGAAAATAGCGATGGAGAAGGAGGGTAATTTTACAATTTTTAGTGATGCAAGGAGTGTCCTTTAAGCTATAGAAGTTTTTAATTCTAATAACCCTCTAGTTTTAAAGATTTTAGAATGGCTTTTTATTATTGGACGGAGAGGTATAACAGTTCGATTTTGTTGGGTTCCAGCACATGTAGGTGTGTGTGGGAATGAGAAGGCAGATTCACTGGCTAAGAATGCTGCATCCGAGTTGCTGCCAAGAAGGTATCCCATTCCCTGTAATGATTTCTTACCTGACAACAAGAAATTGGTTTGCAATAAATGGCAACAGCAATTGGATAACCTAGATGCCAATAAAATGCGAGAGGTAACAAATGTCATATCTCCTTGGAGGTATAATATGATGCCCCGAAAATGGGAGACTTCTCTTTGTCGTCTCCGTATTGGTCACACTCGGTTGACACATGAGTTTCTGCTGAAGGGCCAACAGCAACCGTATTGTGACGACTGTTTAGCATCTCTAAGAGTGCGGCATTTGTTGACCGAATGCCCCAATTATAACAACTTAAGGAATAGATATTTGTTTGAGGCTCGAGGTGAGGGCCCTCTTAATGAGAGAATGCCTTGATGAAGTCACTGAGCTTCAGCATGGCATTTTATTCCCGTGCTGAAACTTCGTGACGGGCAAGAGGGCTCTCGAACTTGGGGAAATTGCTCCCCCAGTTCGAATCTAAATTTCTCTCTTTCTTATCTTTTTCTTCCTCTTTATATTGCTTCAACCTTCTCCTAATATTTTAAACTTTCTTTCATGATGCTGTCCCAACCCTATGAGTAAAATTTTCCATATGTATACGTGTATATTTTTACATATATATGTATGTTTATTATCTTTTTTTTTCTCTTTATGGCATGGATGTTTCTACATCTGTTATTGCCACTTGGGCGGATGTTTCTGCATCCGGTATTGCTGCCTGCTTTGATGAATGTGAAAGGTGTCGCGGTTGGGAGGCCTTTGTGCTCAAAGCTATATGTGAGTGTATAGGATGATCTCTGCCATCCCGAAGATGGTTTGGACCTTTTTGGCGGAACTATTCCAAGTGTTGGGTCTTCGGAATCCAGGGGGATCCAATGCTTGGGGTAGGACTCTCGGCTTCTGGCCGGAAGCCCGTCATTACAGATATGGGGAGGATGATTCCATAGTTTCTTGGTCTCAGTCCTAACAGGCGGGTTCAGCTTACACCTGTGCCTCTATATCTGTTTTGATGCTATCCTTCGGGTAGGGTATGGAGTGGACCATCTGGGAAGTATACTCTCACTGTGCCGGTAGTGGAGAGTGCAAATTTCCTTCCCAACATGTGATGCCTTAATGTTCTCAAGCAGGTAAATCAAACTATTCAAAAAATCACTCTTCTCTTTTCTTTATTCCAATGGATTCTTGTGAGAATGACCCCACCTCCCCTGGATATGCTGACTCGCCCCCGGCACTTTTGACGACCTCTGGCAATTCATTTAAAGAAAACTCCGTTGACGACGTAGGAACTGAAAAGGACTGCTCTTTAAACATTCCGAAAAAGGGTAATTTGGGCAACACAGGAAAACTGAAAGTCCTGCACGTTACCCAAATCCCTTTAGAAGCTAATTATGATGTGCTACATAAAATATTTGAGTGTTACGGATCAATAAAAGAAATTAGAATGAAACTTCAAGATGATAATTGGGAATCTTGGTTATCATTTAATTGTCACGAGGAAGCATTTAATGCAAGCTGTAACATTGTTGATATTAAAGTAGGTAATATGAGTGTTAAGGGTGCTCTGTGTGATGGGGCACCTAAAGATCTGGATGTCTACAGACCAGCAGACTGGGCTGATAAAGATATAGAGGCAGGTATACCATCCCAAAGAAAGCCAAAACCACCAATGTGGCTTCTTGCTCAATCTGTAGGAGGTACGGAAAATTATTTCAAGATATGCAAATTTCTTCAGAGGAAGGTAGGTACGATCGCACCTGGAGATATATCTCGATTCGGGAAGAAAAGTTTCTTGATAAAGGCCAAGTCATACACACAGTCTGTTATACTGTCTAATTTAAAGACAGTAAATGATGATATAAAATTGGACATCAAACCCCATCTAAACTTTAGCTATGGAAGGGGAGTGGTTTTTAATAGGGATCTGTATGAATTTACTGAAGAGGAGATATTGGCCATGTGTCCCCTATCAGTGTGGAAAGTACATAAAGTACCTGGAACATCAATGATTGTTCTTACTTTCCAGGATGCTGATGTACCTTTCCACATAAACATAGAAAACGAAAGGATCAGAGTTCAACCTTTTAAGCAGAAGCCACTGCAATGTTATAATTGCTTTAAATTTGGACATCCTTCCAAAGTTTGCAATAATGAAAAAATTTGTAATACTTGCTCCAAAATTTACCATGGGGATTGTACACTTGAGGCAAGGTGCTTAAACTGCAACTCTAATCATAAATCTAATGATAGGAGCTGCCAGTTTTATAAGTTAGAAGAGGCTGCCCTCAATAAATCAATTATTGAACATGTAAGCGTGGGGCATGCCAAGAGATTATTAAATAAATCTAATACTTATGCAAAAACATTAAAAACAGGAGAAAAAGTTCCTCGGGAATCATCTCACCCACCTACTACTGTAGGTAGTTCTCGAAAAAGGAATTCACAATCTATTGATAAAGTGCTGCATAAGACAAGAACATCTCCTCCTAAAGATTTATCATTGAGTATCAAGAAAAAGACATTGCCCACCACTATCAAACCTTTGTCCCCCATTACAAAGGATAGTACTAACCTCTCCCAGGCCATATCCTTGCCTGATTTAATGGAGATTCCACCTGACACCAACTTAGCAGGTGTACCTGTAGTGGGGAAGGTACAAAAACCTGGTAACTTGCAACCTATTAATCGTAAAAGAGAGAGACCTCCATCTCTCTCGCCCCCTTCCATAAGAAATACTAGAATTATGACATCAAATAAATATGATGTTTTGTCTGTTGATGTTGGCGATCAACCAGAAGACAATTTAAATAAATCAGAAATTCAAGTTGAGGTCCACCATCCCCCTCAACAAATATATAAAAAAGATACAAAGAAAAACTCCAACGTAAAACCCAACATAACAAGACCATCTCTGAAGAAACCTACAAGTAATAATGTTAGATTAAAAACTGCTAATGGGAAGACCTCACCCAAGACGTCTTCCAGAAATAATCCATAGTTTTCTCCTCCATTTTGCAATGGAACTGTCAGGGTTTGAGGGCGAAATATGAAGAACTTAAGCTCCTAATTCATGGGCATTCCCCCATAATAGTATGTCTACAGGAAAGTATGCTTGATTCTAACACTCCTAGTCCTCGAGAGTATGTTAGCTATAGAACACCATATAATCAACAAGCAGGGAGCCATGGCGGAAGTCTCATGTACATTCGTCGAGATGTTCCCCAAATACCCATGTCTATACGTACAACCCTGCAGGCAGTTGTTGTACAAATTGATATAGGGAGAAAATATACAATATGCTCTCTGTACTTACCTCCAAATGATGATATTTTATATGATGATTTAGCAGAAGTTATTCAACAACTCCCTCAACCTTTTCTCTTACTGGGAGATATGAATGGTAGACATCCTTTATGGGGTGATGTTTTGGCCAATACAAGGGGCAATATTATCTCATCAATTGTGGAGAATGAGGATGTGGGGCTCCTTAATACAGGAGAGCCCACGCACTTCCATGTTCAGACAGGTACTTTGTCATGCATTGACCTTTCAATTGCAAGCTCTAACTGCCTTCTTGATTTTGATTGGAGGACATTAGATGATTGGCATACTAGTGATCATGCACCAATCATTATAAACACCAACAAGGGTCCACCTTTGCAAAGATCGCCACGTTGGAATCTAGACAAGGCAGACTGGGTTAAATTTTCTGAGCTAAGTGAAATCGAAGGGAGAGCAGAACAGTTTGAAAGTATTGATGATGCTATAGACCTGCTGAATGGAACTCTTCATACAGCAGGAGTCAATTCAATTCCCAAAACAACAGGGTTATTCAAACGACGACCAGTCCCGTGGTGGTCTTCAGAACTAACTGCACTCCACAGAGCCACAAGAAGATCTCTAACACGATTGCGTAGACTCCGAACTGATGAGAATTTAATTATGTACAAGAAATGTAGAGCACAGTTCCGTCGTGCCATGAAAGAAGCAAGGCGCCAGTCATGGATGTCTTTTGTTTCCTCCATTAACAGTAGAACACCACCATATTCTGTGTGGAGGAAAGTAAAAAAGATAGCTGGCAAATTCACCCCCAACCCACCACCAGTGTTGAAGGTGAATGGCCAGTATGTAACTGAAGCAAATGAAGTTAGCAATGCCTTGGCTAATCATTTTTCAAATGTATCCAGCAAGTATGAAGGAGCCCCTGGTCACCAGTATAGGAGCACTGAAGAAAATAAAATTTTAAATTTTGCAACAAGAAGAGAAGAGTCGTATAATTCTCCTTTCACTGAAAGAGAATTTGATTCCGCACTTGCTCATTGCAACGATACAGCCCCTGGACCCGATGGAATTCCATATGCAATGATTAAACATGTACATTTTAATACAAAGCTATTTATTTTAAGCATTATTAATAGAATATGGCATGATCATAGTTACCCAAGTGTTTGGGAACTAGCCATTATTTTAGCCTTTTTAAAACCTGGTAAAGACAAGTTTTTAGCAGCAAACTATCGTCCTATTGCATTGACATCTTGTTTATGTAAAATCATGGAGAAGATGGTCAATGCAAGGCTGATATGGTACCTTGAAAAGAAAGGTATTTTATCACCGATTCAATGTGGATTCCGAAAAATGCACTCAACGACTGATGTGTTGATACGACTTGAGTCTTCTATTGTGAAGCCTTTGCTTCCAAACAGCACCATGTTACAGTATTTTTTTTACCTTGAAAAGGCATATGATACCACATGGAGATATGGTATTCTTAAAACCATTCATGAATTGGGATTGAGAGGAGAGCTGCCACTATTTATTCAGGCCTTTCTTTCACGTAGAGTTTTTCAAGTGAGAGTGGGGGAAACTCTATCAGAGAGTAAGTGCCAGGAAGAAGGAGTTCCTCAGGGTAGTGTGCTGAGTGTAACCCTTCTTGCACTAGCAATTAATGGGATATCCTCAGCCATTCCCCAGGATGTTCTCTCAACATTATTTGTGGATGATCTCTCAATATCATTTGCTGGCACTAGAATGGCAATGGTTGAGAGAAAAATCCAACTCTCTATTGATAAAATTATCCAGTGGGCTGACATGAATGGATTCAAGTTCTCGACAAGTAAAACTACCATTGTCCATTTTTGTCGTATCCGGGGAGTACATCCAGACCCGGATATATACATTAAAGGTCAACGGATACCATGTGTATCGGAAACCAAATTTTTAGGTTTGATATTTGACTGTAGACTTACCTGGGTTTCTCACCTAAAAGCGCTAAAAGCTAAATGTGTTGAAGCTCTGAATATCTTAAAAGTATTGTCCCATACATCATGGGGGGCAGACCGCAATACTATTTTAAAATTATACAAGGCCTTGATTTTTTCCAAAATTAGTTATGGTTGTGAGATATATTCTTCAGCCACCCCAAGCCGGTTAAAAATATTAGATTCGATACATCATGCAGGTATTAGATTGTCTACTGGAGCTTTTAAAACCTCGCCTATCCCAAGTCTCCTTGTTGATGCTGGAGAGTTACCTCTAGACCTTTACCGAATGTCTTCCATTCTTCAGTATTGGTTTAGATTGCAAAGACTCCCTAACTCTCTAGCCTTTCAGACTGCAAGCCTTGTAAGACAAGCATCATACTTTGAGTTGCACCCAAAATCTCCTCAACCTTATGGCTTTCGGGTGAAACGATTATTAAATAGTCTGGATATAATTAGAAATAAGATACTTCCATTCAAGGTATCATCAACGCCTCCATGGAAGTTACCAGAGATATCTTTTTGTAAATATTTTATTGGAGATAAGAAGAATATGTCAGACATAGAAGCCAGGTCTCTTTTTAATGAACATGTTAAAGAACATAGAGGATCAACTTTTATCTATACTGATGGCTCCAAATCTGATGCTGGCGTTGGATTTGGAGTACATAGTAATGGTTTTAATTGTAGAGGTGCACTTCCTCTGACCGCTTCCATATTTACTGCCGAACTGTATGGCATATTAACTGCTATTGAGGAAATAGCGTTGGAGAAGGAGGGTAATTTTACAATTTTTAGTGATGCAAGGAGTGTCCTTCAAGCTATGGAAGTTTTTAATTCTAATAACCCTCTAGTTTTAAAGATTTTAGAATGGCTTTTCCTTATTGGACGGAGAGGTATAACAGTTCAATTTTGTTGGGTTCCAGCACATGTAGGTGTGTCCGGGAATGAGAAGGCAGATTCACTGGCTAAGGAGGCTGCATCCGAGTTGCTGCCAAGAAGATATCCCATTCCCTGTAATGATTTCTTACCTGACATCAAGAAATTGGTTTGCAATAAATGGCAACAGCAATGGGATAGTCAAGATGGCAATAAAATGAGGGAAGTAACAAATGACATATCTCCTTGGAGGTATAAATATGATGCCCCGAAAATGGGAGACGTCTCTTTGTCGTCTCCGTATTGGTCACACTCGGTTGACACATGAGTTTCTGCTGAAGGGCCAACAGCAACCGTATTGTGACAACTGTTTAGTACCTCTAACAGTAAGGCATTTGTTGACCGAATGCCCCAATTATAACATCTTGCGGAATAGATATTTGTTTGAGGCTCGAGGTGAGGGTGGCAGGTTCATCCTTGCCAAGATTCTTGGAAATGATGTGTCCTACCATGCAAGTGGCATTTTTAGATTTCTTTCAGAAGCAGGTCTTCTGAAAAATATTTAACTTTTATGACATTCAATTTTTATGATTTTAATTGAATACTCTTTAATTTTTTACTTTATTTCATTTTTTTACTTTTGTATATATAAATTAAATGTTACCGGCGTCAATGACCTTAGATGTCAGGATGCCTGAAAACTTTAAATCATTCATTCATTCATTCGAGGTGAGGGTGGCAGGTTCATCCTTGCCAAAATTCTTGGAAATGATGTGTCCTACTGTGCAAGTGGCATTTTTAGATTTATTTCAGAAGCAGGTCTTCTGAAAACTATTTAACTTTTATGACATTCAACTTTTATGATTTTAATTAATACCCTTCTATTTTTTATTTTATTTTATTTTTGTATGCATAAATTAAATGTTACCGGCGTCAATGACCTTAGAAGTCAGGATGCCTGAAAACTAAATCAATCAGAAATCAAAAATAGTTTTATTTTTTCTATGTATGCAGAAACATATTATACATGCTCCAGAAGTTTCGGCCAATTAATTTTTACAGATAATGAAGATATAGCGGTTTTTAAATGTCATCCTTACTGCGTCATCTGCATGACTGAGTCAGACAGAATCATCTTTGTGTTTATTTTTGCATATGTAGTGATTTTTTCACTTGTTTCAAAATCTCGCACGTCTGGCGGAGATAGAAGGCATTGGTAGAGGGTAGGTGAACAAAAAGTACGAGCTACGAGAACAGCAGCCAGAGTTTCCAAAGACGTATAGAAGTTATAATGCTTGTGTTTTACTTGCAGTTCGTGTGTACATTATGTTTTCACAATGTCCTTGTGAACTTTATAGCAAAGCCAATATTACCTAAGGTCATAGAAAGAACAAAAAGTAAGCTGAGAGCAAGAAAAAAAGAACCTAGAAGAGCAGGAAACATGAATAAGAGTACAAAGCTGGAACATTCTAACTAAAACTCTAGCATCAATGAGAGGACGCTGGAACTCATGACACCCTTACGAAGTAAGGTTATCATAACAATGTTATCTTTATTTTTTAAGAAAAGAAGTGAAAATTTGTTGCCAATGTTTGGGAGCTCATAACTCAAAAACATACTTATTCACACTTGGGTACATTTTTTCTCACTTATTTATTGTTCAATTTTAGAGAGAAAGATATCATTGAAAAGAGGAAAATCACACAATTTTTTTGTACCAGAATTTTTATTTTTCTCTTTTTCATGAATATTTTACGTCTAGATGAAGAAAATTAAGAAAAAAATACTTGTAAAAAAAGGAAAATAAAAAATCTGTCAAACAGAATTATTTAAATTAAAAAAGTTTTGATGGTATGATTTTCAATACAATTTGTCATAGTGGAGAAAAATGTACCTAAAAAAAATTTTAAAACCATGATTTTTGCCAATATATCAAAAAGTTTTTGGTCAAATGACTTGAAATTTTTATATGATGAAGGTATTATGTCTAAAAAAATATGTAGAAATTGTGTATTTTGAATAACTAAAAAAAAAAAAAAAAAAAAAATTGTGGCATGGCGGACAGTCCCCTTAACCATCGATTTTGTTTCTCGCATGCCTCCAGGTATCGTTCTTGTTCAACGAAACTGTAGTAGGTGGGAAATGGTCGTCTTCGATTGTCTTGAGAATCTCATTTGCTTCCCTTTGGCTGTTGTCTGGCACTTCTCCAAAAAGGTTTTCTGACTTGGCTTTAGCGATTTCTCTAGGCGACTTTCGCCTTATAGTTGGTACGATTCTATAGGCCAGAACATTTTGTTGTTTCCTCAGAGGGGATATTCATGTATCCTTTTCCTTCAGAGTGACTGTTCACCCAATCACTGTCTGGACTGACCTTCAATTCTTACTTGGCTTTTCTGTTTGCAGTTCTCAGTTTCAGGCGGAATTGTTTAGGCTCAGTATTTTCTCACTTGGGGGAATAGAGTTGGTGGATGTAAAAGGGAGCTAGTGAGGGTTGAAGAGCTAATAAAACCGGGGGTAAAAAGTAAATATCAGGAAAGGTTGAAAATGGCATATGACGAGGTGAGAGTAAGAGAAACTGGTAATTTAGAGGAGGAGTGGAAGTTAGCAAAAGAAAATTTTGTTGGGATTGCAAGTGATGTATGTGGCAAGAAGGTTGTTGGAGGCAGCATGAGGAAGGGCAGTTAATGGTGGAATGAAGGAGTGAAGGTAAAAGTGGAAGAGAAAAAGAGGGCTTTTGAAGAATGGCTGCAGAGTAATAGTATAGAGAAGTATGAAAAATACAGAGAGAAAAAGGTAGAAGTAAAGCGCAAGGTACGTGAGGCAAAGAGGGCAGCTGACCTGAGGTGGGGTCAGGGACTGGGTCAGTCATATGAAGAGAATAAGAAGAAGTTTTGGAAAGAAGTGAAGAGAGTAAGGAAGGCCGGCGCAAGAATTGAAGAGACAGTGAAAGATGGAAATGGAAGGTTGTTAAAAGGAGAGGAGGCAAGGAAAAGGTGGGCGGAATATTTTGAAAGTTTGCTGAATGTTGAAGATGATAGGGAGGCAGATATAATTGCTATTCCAGGTGTTGAGGTGCCGGTGATGGGAGATGAGAATGAGAGAGAGATTACAATAGAGGAAGTGAGGAGAGCACTAGATGAAACGAGAGTAGGAAAAGCATCTGGTATGGATGGTGTGAAAGCTGAGATGTTGAAGGAAGGGGGTGTGACTGTACTTGAATGGTTGGTGAGATTGTTTAATGTGTGTTTTGTGTTGTCAATGGTACCAGTAGATTGGGTCTGTGCATGTATTGTACCACTATATAAAGGTAAGGGAGATGTGCATGATTGTTGTAATTCAAGAGGTATTAGTTTGTTGAGTGTAGTTGGAAAAGTGTATGGTAGAGTACTGATTAATAGGATTAAGGATAAAACAGAGAATGCAATCTTGGAAGTACAGGGTGGTTTTAGAAGAGGTAGGGGTTGTATGAATCAGATTTTTACGTTAGGCAGATATTCGAGAAATATTTAGCAAAAGGTAAGGAGGTGTATGTTGCGTTTATGGATCTGGAGAAAGCATATGATAGAGTTGATAGGGAAGCAATGTGGAATGTGATGAGGTTATATGGAGTTGGTGGAAGGTTGTTGCAAGCAGTGAACAGTTTCTACAAAGGTAGTAAAGCATGTGTTAGAATAGGAAATGAAGTGAGCGATTGGTTTCCGGTGAGAGTGGGGCTGAGACAGGGATGTGTGATGTTGCCGTGGTTGTTTAACTTGTATGTTGATGGAGTGGTGAGAGAGGTGAATGCTCGAGTGCTTGGACGAGGATTAAAACTGGTAGGCGAGAATGAACATGAATGGGAGGTAAATCAGTTGTTGTTTGCGGATGATACTGTACTGGTAGCAGACACAGAAGAGAAGCTTGACCGACTAGTGACAGAATTTGGAAGGGTGTGTGAGAGAAGGAAGTTGAGAGTTAATGTGGGTAAGAGTAAGGTTATGAGATGTACAAGAAGGGAAGGTGGTGCAAGGTTGAATGTCATGTTGAATGGAGAGTTACTTGAGGAGGTGAATCAGTTTAAGTACTTGGGGTCTGTTGTTTCAGCAAATGGTGGAGTGGAAGCAGATGTATGTCAGAGAGTGAATGAAGGTTGCAAAGTGTTGGGGGCAGTTAAGGGAGTAGTAAAAAATAGAGGGTTGGGCATGAATGTAAAGAGAGTTCTATATGAGAAAGTGATTGTACCAACTGTGATGTATGGATCGGAGTTGTGGGGAATGAAAGTGATGGAGAGACAGAAATTGAATGTGTTTGAGATGAAGTGTCTGAGGAGTATGGCTGGTGTATCTCGAGTTGATAGGGTTAGGAACGAAGTGGTGAGGGTGAGAACGGGTGTAAGAAATGAGTTAGCGGCTAGAGTGAATATGAATGTGTTGAGGTGGTTTGGCCATGTTGAGAGAATGGAAAATGGCTGTTTGCTAAAGAGGGTGATGAATGCAAGAGTTGATGGGAGAAGGCCAAGGTTTGGGTGGATGGATGGTGTGAAGAAAGCTCTGGGTGATAGGAGGATAGATGTGAGAGAGGCAAGAGAGCGTGCTAGAAATAGGAATGAATGGCGAGCGATTGTGACGCAGTTCCGGTAGGCCCCGCTGCTTCTTCCGGTGCCTTAGATGACCGCGGAGGTAGCAGCAGTAGGGGACTCAGCAGTATGAAGCTTCATCTGTGGTGGAAATGTGGGAGGTTGGGCTGTGGCACCCTAGCAGTACCAGCTGAACTCGGCTGAGTCCCTGGTTAGGCTGGAGGAACGTAGAGAGTAGAGGTCCCCTTTTTTGTTCGTTTCTTGTTGACGTCGGCTACCCCCCAAAATTGGGGGAAGTGCCTTTGGTATATGTATGTATGTACCTCCTCCTACAAATGGGAAATTCTTCCAGTTCCCTCCTTGTCAACGGGCCAGATAAATGATCCAAAGGTAATGCTTATTAATATGGAATTTTCATCCTAAGATTATTTATAATACTTACCTGGATAATTTAGCTAGTCCCACACAGCCTTCCCCACTTGTGGTATAACACAACTGACGAAAGAATAGTTTTGATTAGTGTTCCAACTGTCGGTTACCAATGGCAGGACAGAATAGGAAGTGTGTGTTGCCAATGTGGTATAAATTTGGACGCGTATTTGGATTCAGGGCTAGCTCAATTATCCTGGGGTGTATTATTAATTCCTAGATATTCAACCCAGAATTGGTTAGGTTAAATTTCCCACCATCCCTCTGTCTAGGCTAGATCCAAGGACAAAAATGACGGTGACAGGCAGGTGGTTGGGGCTTTATCAACAAACTTGTTAATGATGAAATGGCTGTTCTAGTGCTGTGTAAGATTTACTCCTATTTTAAATATCACTGGTTTGCATGCCTGGGAAAAAAATAATTTACATTTTTATTAAATAAGGCATTAAAATTACTTAGAATTTATTTAACTATCGAATCACCCCCAGACTTGATAATTGAACCATCAGTTTCTAAATGCGGATGGTAAGTTTTTCTTCTTATCCAAAGAGTTCAGAGAATGGAAGATGGTCTTGATGGAACTTTGTGATAAAGGTAAATTCCTTTAGGGATTCTACCATTGCTTTTTTTTTTTTTTCTCGGTATCATTGCCCCTGTGGCCTCTGGGGCATAAAAACAATTAGAACAGCGCCAACGTATCCCTGCGTGTCGTAAGAGGCAACTAAAAGGGACGGGACGAGTATGCCTGGTGTATCTTGAGTATATAGGGTTAGGAACGAAGTGGTGACGGTGAGAACGGGTGTAAGAAATGAGTTAGCAGCTACAGTGTGAATGTGTTGAGGTGGTTTGGCCATGTTGAGATGAATGCAAGAGGAATTGGGAGAAGTATAAGAGGAAGGCCAAGGTTTGGGTGGATGGATGGAGTGAAGGAAGCTCTAGGTGATAGGAGGATAGATGTAAGAGGGGCAAGAGAGCGTGCTAGAAATAGGAATAAATGGCGAGCGATTGTGACACAGTTCCGGTAGGCTCTGCTGCTTCCTCCGGTGCCTTGGAAGACCGCGGAGGCAGCAGCAGTAGGGGATTCAGCATTATGAAGCTTCATCTGTGGTGGATAATGTGGGAGGGTGGGCTGTGGCACCCCTAGCAGTACCAGCCGAACTCGGTTTAGTCCCTTGTCAGGCTGGGAGGAAGGTAGAGAGGAGAGGTCCCCTTTTCAGTTTCATTTGTTTGATGTCAGCGACCCCCCAAAATTGGGGGAAGTGTCTTGGTATATATATGTATGTATGTATCATTGCTGTTTAAAGTCTGTTCTTTACACTGTAATGTGTGTCTAGGTCTTGCTGTGTTCGGTTCAAAATTAATAAAATTTAAAATGTATGGAAACTTTATCCTTGAAAGGAGGATCATATTTGTTAAATTTTGATGCCCATGTTGTGTTGGTGGGAGGTAACTTTGATAATGTAATTTAGTTTGAAATTGTAATTAAGGTTATTTATAATAGTGTGACCTATTTTCTCATGCTATTCATGGCACATTTTCAACCATCTTTTTATAAGTCATTATTCTTAGCAGTCTTCCCTTTGCTCTTGGCTAATAGGAAGAACTATGGGTGTTGGTCATTTGTTTTTTCTTCACAGAACTTATAGGTTCTCTTAAAAGGAAACCCTGTTTTTTGTAACACTTCTAAGATATTCAAATATCATTAAATAAATTATCAATTGCAGTTCTTTTCCGTTTGGGTGC
Organism: Palaemon carinicauda; assembly: GCF_036898095.1. Taxonomy (NCBI): domain Eukaryota; kingdom Metazoa; phylum Arthropoda; class Malacostraca; order Decapoda; family Palaemonidae; genus Palaemon; species Palaemon carinicauda. The sequence goes on from NC_090751.1 coordinate 15,463,307, forward strand.
AAAATGTCACATTTCAAGTCCTGCTTATTTTATGCCGTAATTGGATCCATGGGGATTCGTCTTCAGAAAGTGTTTAATTTGTAGTTTTTTGTGTTTAAGCACCACCTCTGTCCATTGTACCAGTCTTTTCCAGCATCCCTAAACAATCAGAAAAAAAAAAATTATGCAAGAAATATTTCCTTAAATGAAAGGAACCGTTAAAGTTAAAGCTTCTTCTCCAGGATTTTACAATCGCTTGATTTTCTGGTTCCAAAATGTTGAGGAGGTTAGTGCTCAGTTTTATATGTATCTCGACTATAATTTCCTTTCTAATGAAATTCTCAGAAGACAGTCTTCAATGTTAAAAGCATTGTAACAAAGAGTTGTTCCGTAACCGAAATACAAACCACGCTATTTACATAGGGTATTGCTTTCGGCGTAGCTGAAATGGCGAGCCATTAGATTTTAAATGAGGGTTAACTACCCCTGCGCTAGTTAGCAGGGATAGGGAAGGGGTAGCTAGCTACCCTTCCCCCCCTCACACACTGGTGAACTGATCCACTTCGCTTATGGCTCGGACGATGAACGGATGTCTCTGTTCCCGTCCTCGCATGGCAGCCATTTATTGTTTTGCCTTTACTTAATTAGTTACTTTCTTTACTCGTGTATATATGTAAACATATTTTTGTTTATGTATATATTTGAGTATAGAAATCAGTAAGTTTCCTTTTCAGTGTTCGTGCTGTGTGTGTGTGTGTACGATATCTGTGTGGCTGCCGGCAGTCAGGCCACTACGATGTATTTTCATGGGCCGCGATCTCGTCCTTGGTCCTTTGGTCGCCTCCTTCCACGGGCGCCGTGGGGAGTCGTCATCGCTGGACTTATTATTCTGTTCTCCTCTTTTCCTATGGGGAAGGCGGGGTTCAGCGTAGGATTGCGAGAGTGTTGACTACGGTCTCTCTCTCTCTCTCTCTCTCTCTCTCTCTCTCTCTCTCTCTCTCTCTCTCTCTCTCTCTCTCTCTCTCTCTCTCTGGAGGTCGTTCACCTTTTACTACGTACGATAGCTCCTCCTTTCGGGTGTGAGTTGCTTCACAGTACTTATCTCAATTATTTTTTTTATTATTAAAGCTGATTGTATTTGTTAACTTTTCAGCTTTTTAGAACTTTTTCCTTCGGGGTGTTTCGTTCTTACTTTTAGTGAACATTCTTTAATAAATTGCATAATTATAACTGTTATAATTCTGTTTTTGTTACAGTTTTCGCCCTTCCCCCTTCCCGTGAGTGTAGGTGGGGTTGAGGGCTCTTGCCTGTTATGTAATTATTGTGTTCTTTTCCCTCGGGTTTCCTCTTCGGAGTCTTCCTGGGGGAATGAATGTTAACTAATTACTTAGTTTTTATTTTCACAGTTAACGATCTGTTTTCCGTTTGCCTTAGGTGACAACGAAGCAGAGCTGTCTTGTTGGGACTCGGGGAGTCGGCTGTTGCTGCCTCTATAGGACTTCGTCAGGGGCTTGTCTCCTTCTGGAAGTTCTCCCGAGGCTCCCGACAGCTCTTCAGTTCATGTTAGAACTCTCAGGAGGTTCGCCTCCTTGGGTGGGTAACTTCCCTTCCGAGGGAGGTTACCTGCCCAGGTTTGAGTTTCTTTCTCTTTCGGGGGAAACTTCTCTTACCTTTAATTATTTTAATATGTTCCTGGTTGTAACCTTGCTCAAGGGGCTGAGCAGTTACTTCTCGGACCATAGTTTTTGTGCGACGATGCTCTTGGTGCTGAGCGGTCTCACCTGCAGCTACGCTCAAGGGGCTGAGCAGCTGCAGGAGCGCCTCTTCGGAGGTTGGCTCCTAGGTCACTGGCTGACCCTTCGGCCCTTGGGCTCCATCTTCAGTCTCTTCTACGAAGTTTTCCTCTCTCGTTCGCGAGAGAGGGCACTCATAGAGACTCCTCTTCGGAGGACTCCTTCTGCTGTTGTTGCTGAAGGCTCAGTTCCCTTCGGGGGACAGCTGAGCCCTACGGTCTCTCCTGTGAGTGTTTCTTCCCCGGGAGGGAAGTTCACCACAGAAACTCCTCTTCGGAGGTCTCCTTCTGCCGTTGTTGCTGTTGTTGCTGAGGGCTCAGTCCCCTTCGGGGGCAGCTGATGCCACGGTCTCTCCTGCGAGTGCTTTTCCCCCCTTAGGGGAGTTCACTACAGAGACTCCTCTTCGGAGGTCGGATGATGGTGCTCCTGCCTGTGGTCGTCTTCATCTTCACCCTCCCTGCAGAGGATCCTCCTGCCAGACCTTCACCTGGACGCAGATGCGTTGTAGGCGCCTATGTACCTCGTTTCCTACGAGCACCGGTCCCTTCGGGGCTAAGGGCTTACTCCACATAGTGGTTAAGTCCCTTAAGTGCCAGGTTTTACCTGTGTGCCCACGTTTTGCAGTGGCACTCTTGCACTCTCCTGCTGTATTCCAGACTTCTCTCCTGTGATCTCCTGTAGCTGAGTCTCGCCATAGATCTCCTGATCACCAGCGCTCACTTGCGCGCTAGCACTCACCTGTGCGCCGGAGCTCACCTGCGCCTCGGAGTCCTTTTGTGCGCCAGCCCTCTTCAGCTCGCCAGCGCACTTCTGGACGCCCTTTCTTGCTACTCGCCTTGGGCGCCAACGGTCTCCTGTACGCCCACGATCACCTGCCCGCCAGCACACTTCTGCGCTCCCTTTTCTAATGTGCACAATGCGCGCCAACGTTCGCCAAGAGATTGTTCCTTCTTTTACACCCTCGTTCGCCTGCTCGCCAGTTCACATCTGCTCGCCCTTTTCCTGATGTGCGCAAGGCGCACCAGCGTTCTCAACGAGCTTCCAGATGTGGGTGGAGGCGAAAGTCTTGATTCCTTCACCTCCTCACCGACGATCTTCTGTGCTCTAGATTTGTCCAAATCTCTGAGCACCCGCGCGCCCACGAGAAGTCTTCTGTTCTCGCCCACGAGCGTTCGCTATTACGCGCAACCTCACCATCTGGTTCTTCCCCTCGCTGATATCTTCTGGCCGCGCAACCGCGCTTCATCGATCTCCTACGCGCCGGCGATCTCGTAGTGATCGCGCGCGATTCCTCGCCAGCCCGATACCGTTTTCAACGCGCCCACGCTTCAGATCGCCATACGCGGCCACGCGTTGGCTCTTCTGTACGCGTTCGGTCGCTACGCACCATCGCTCGCCAATCGCGCACTTACGCGTTTTTCGGTCTTCCGACCGTGCCCACGCGACCACGCGTCCTCACGCGCATGCGCACACATGTTCGCCCGCGCGCGAACCAACGATTGTACCATCGCGCGAGCGCCAAGGGCGATTTCGACCGCGATTCCCGTCGGGTTTTCGCAACACGGGCAACCTGGCGAGTGTTTCTGGAGCGCGTACTTTCAGATCATCATAGTCATGATCTTCACCTCGTGAGCGCAGAGCATGACATGTATAAACCATGAAGAATCTCCAGAAGAGTCTGGGTAACATTCTTTTCCCTCTTCAGGCAGGCCCCATCATCCCTCTCCTCAGGATCGCCCTATTCCCTTCCCTCCAACGGTGGCTGCTGACACTGCCTCTGTCAGTTGTCAACAGCGGGAATACTCAGAGATCATGGGGTAGCCTGATTTAGCTCTTCCTCTCCACCATTTCGTGCAACGGACCTCCCGGGGTTTTTCCTTCGAGAAACTCTCCGCCGGGCAGGTGACATTTTCATCTTCGGGAATCTTGAACCAGGAGGAAGCCGCGAAGGGTGCCAGGCAGGCCACCTCGTGGCTGATCGTCAAGCTTGAGTCTCTGGCCATCCGGTCGCGACCCGAGGTTTTATACAAGGTAGCTCCGGGAAGGTTATTGAACTTTCCTCCTCTCGGACACATGCACCTTTCGTTTCCCGACACCAAGTGTCGAACTTGGGGACAAACTCAATGTTGAGCCATTGAGATGCAGTGACCGAGAGGCTTTCTCTCGTTGGTCCCTACCGTGGATTTTGGCAACCCAGACTCTCTCTTCCATCCTTGGAAGGGGCTTGTTTCAGTCCAAGGACAAAGAACGAGCAACTTGGAGGTGGGGAGAATCGTATCACGATTCGCTCCACCAAGGCGCTTATTTCCAGTCCCTGCAAGCCTCCAGCGCCTCAACTTCTACAGCCTCGTTCAGCCTAGGACATCAGAACCGGCACGGGCAGCTAGACAAGGTGTCTATGCAGCCTCCCCCCTCCCGTCGGGGACGAAGGGCGAGGAGCCCTTCTGGGAGGGCAATAATCTTAGAGGGGACGGCCTAGGCCACAAATGCTAGGATTGGCAACCCCTACCTGCATCTCCCAGTGGGGGGGGATGCCTGGATTTGCGCCTTCAAGTGGCAGCAACTCAGGGCCGATTCCTGAACGTTCTCCATGATCAGCCAGGGGTTTCGTGTCCCGTTTCGTAGCATCTCTTACTCCCCTGTCAGCGAATCCGGTGTCACTGAGCCCCTATGCCATGGGATCGGCAAAGGGGCTAGCCTCTCGGGCAGAGGGCGAGACCATGCTCTAGAAGGATGCTCTCAAAGGTTCTTGGCGGCTCCTCCCAAGGTTCTCAAACGACTCTTTCTTGAAGAAGCGCCTGAAGGCTGGTGACCCGCCATAGTCCTCTTAGCCCTGAACAAGTTTGTCGTACAAACTTCGGTCAGTATGATACAACAGTTTCGATCAGACTTGTAGGGAAACCACAAGACTTCACGTGCATACTGGATCCGAGAGACGGGTACTTCCAGATCCCAGTCCATCCATCTTTACAGGAAGTACTTGGAATTCAGCCTAGGCAACAGATATACCAGTTCAAGGTACGGTGCTTTGATCTTTCCTCAGCTCCGTAGGCATTCACCAGGAAGTTCATCCCGAACCCTCATGTCCACACAGGGGCGGCATCCGCCTCCTTCGCTTTCTGGATGACTGGTTACCCGGGCGGTTTCAGTATCGACCCTTCTCCGACGCCCAAACAAGCCTCTGGGAATTTGCCAAGATCTAAGGATCATGGTAATCTCGAGAAGTTTTCTGTTTCCATCGCAACAACTGGTATATCTAGGCTTAATTTTAGTCTCCAATCTCCGTTAAGCCTTCCCTTCAGATGACAGGATAGCAAGGCGGAGGAGAGTAGGAGAACCTTCCTCAGGCGAGGAGAGTCTCCAGCCCTTTTCTGGTTACGCCTCTTAGGTCACCTTTCTCCTTGACCCCTCTAGTCCCTAACACTCGCCTCTGAATGAGTCTCCTGCTCTGGCGACTCAAGTCCTGGTGGAATCAAGACCACGATTCCCCAGACATTCTAGTCCTATGGGACCTGCCGAACGAGGGATACTGCAGTGGTGGTTGACCTATGAAGCTTTTGCTAAAGAGTGGATCTTCTCGTCCCTCCTCCGCATTTGATGCTGTCCTCAGACGCGTAAAAAAAGGGGGGGGGCCACGTTCTGAACCAAAGGATCTCAAGCCTATGGCCAGAGCTAGTAGAGTACCTCCACATCAATTGGCTAGGGATGAAGGCCATATTCTGGCCATCAACAGTCCTAACAGGCCCCGGCGAGTCACTCCGTGAGCGACAACACCACGGTGTTTTTCATAAGTTTCCCATCCTACAGTAGAGATACTGAGATGAGCCGAAGTCCGCTCAATACTTCTATAGGCTCGCTTCATTACGGACAAGGAATGTGCTCTCCGACAATCGGAACAGATCATCGCAGGTAGAGAGTACAGAGTGGTCTTTGGAACCCCCAGTAGCCAGCAAGCTCGGACCTTGTGGTCCTGTTCGCGACGACCTTGAATTTCAAGCTGTCGCTGTACTTCTCCCCAGCCCCGGACCCCAAGGCACCCTGCCGAGATGTCTTCCCACATCGGTGGGACAACATCAACGTCTACGCCTTGCCACCGTTGGGTCTGTGGGGAAAGGGGGCTCAACAAGACCAGACTTTCGGTCATCCTGTCGGTGACTCTGATAGCTCCGCTTAGGCATCAGGCAGAGTGGTTTTCGAACCTTCTGCATCCCTTGATGGAACTCCCGAAAGAGTTTTCCCCACGACAAGAGCTATAGCAACCACACACCTACATCTACCACAAGCCGTAGTTCCGCTTCGGCTCCATGCCTGGAGTCCATCCAGCATCTCCTCACTGAGATGCAACAGGTCGCGGAGCGGATGTCTTGACACCTGCGAAGTCTTCCGCAGGGGTCCACCAGGCGAGGTGTAGAGTCCTCTGTGGTTGGTGTCGTGGGAGAGGTATCTCTCCCCTCTATGCCACTATTCCAGCGTTAGCAGAGTTATTGTCCATCTGCGGGAGGAATTGCGCCTTTTGCTCTCGGCGGTAAAGGCTATCGCTCAGCCTCAAGCCTGGTCTTCAGGCTCTAAGGTTAGACAATTCCTCCTCGCTGGATCTTTCTTCGCTCATACGAAGCTACGAACTTACCTGCACCCAGTCGGAAGTGAGACCACCTCCATGGCACATGGCTCGGGTTCTTGGGATCTTCAGGCTTCTCCCTGTGAACCAGTACGTTAGTCATCGGACAGGCACCTGACTTAGAAGACGGTGCTCCGGCTCGCTCTGGCTTCGGCCAAGCGTATCAGCGTACTTCATGGTCTCTCGTACGACTTCACCCATTCAAGAGGATAGGGATAGGTAACGTTCGGGTTCGTCCCTGAGTCGGTTTCTAGACTCAAGATCTTGGAGTCCCAAACCTTCGGTTCGACGCCTTCAGGATTTCGAGTCTCCGTTCTGTAACAGATGACCCAGGCCTTCTCCTACTATGCCCAGCAAGGAGTCGGAGGTGTTATCTTAAAGAACAGCTGCAGTTCGTCCTCATGTGCAGCCCTGTTGGGGAGCACAGGAAGGACGAAGAGGAAGGTCACCAGGAATACCTTTGCAGCCTGGATTCTAGGACCATCCATCTCGCCTTGAATCCAGACACTCCTCCGTCATGTAGCCTTAGCGCACTCGATGTCAGAGGCATCGCAATGTCTCTAAGAAGACTACTCTGTGACGCAGGTGCTACAAACTGGAGTCTGGAAGTGTCGGACGACCTTCACAGCTCACTACCTGCAGGACATGACCCACAGGAGCCTTGATACGTTTTTCTATCGGCCTGTGGTGGCTACACAACAGCTGGTCTAACCTCAGGCTCCTTAATGGACAGGTAGCAGAAGGTTGGGGGCATTGTTACCCGGTGTCAGACTGCATGATTGAAAGAGGTATGTCTGGCCCTTACTTCTTTCTTCATCCTCCCCTCTCTTGGGGAAAGCAGCATCCTTAGGTTCTCTGCATAGCTGACCTCAAACCTCTGCAGGTAAACCATGCTTCCTTGTGTTCCTAGTATTAAAATGATACTGTCGCGTCCCCCATACCCTGACAAGGTGGTATTGGGAAAGTCCTAGTCCAGAATTCCATCTAAAGGTCTTCAGGTCGACTGCCTAGGACAAGTCACTCTTCTTCCCTCCACACACAAGCTTATGTAGGCCGCACACTCCTTGCGGAGCAAGGAACTTGCGAAGTGCTGCTCACTCGGATTCTGAGTCCCCGGGTAAAGCCAACGCCAGTATGGCTGGGGACTTTCCAACCTTCCTAAGGGGTAAGTCACCCTATGTAAATAGCGTGGTTTGTATTTCAGTTACAGAACAAATGACAAATTCGGAGATAATTTGTGTTTTTCCTAACCATACAAACCTTAGCTATTTACACATATTTGCCCGCCAGCCCTGTCCCCCAAGTCAAGTCCTACCTCCTAGCGAAGTGAATCAGTTCACCAGTGTGTAAGGGGGGAGGGGTAGCTAGCTATCCCTCCCCTACCCCTGCTAACTAGCGCAGGGGTAGTTAACCCTTGTTTAAAATCTAATGGCTCGCCATTTCAGCTACGCCGAAAGCAATACCCTATGTAAATAGCTAAGGTTTGTATGGTTAGGAAAAATACAAATTATCTCCGAATTTATCATATTCTTACTTCCATGTACCACTTCACCTTGAATCAAGGAAGTATCTCGGGCTTTTATCTCGGAAGAAAACTTATTCACTTGTCAGTTTTTTGGGGTTCAGTAGACCACAAATACAGTACAGTACAGTATTGAAAAGTGTGATGGCCCCAGTTTTGTACTGGGTGTTAGAAATTCTTTTCTTTTAGTCCTCTTCAACCTGTTATTAAATCTGGAGATCAATTGTTGATTTCAAGAAGTCATGACTGCTTTTTACCCTAGGTTGATCCTCGCCCTTCATGTCCGTTGTGTAGATGGGACCAATGCACTTCATATTTGCCTTGGTGTGCAGTATCTAGTTGTCCTCCAAGTCGACTAGATTTCAGAGTAGGAGGAAGAAAAGATCCAAGCACGATTGTTCCCTCTGGCTTGTCCTTGAATTCTGCTAGATTTAGGAGCCTTTTGACTTGAGAATTTGTTCTTGGAATGCATCTAGTTCTTATCTAGGGGTCTGAATTCAATTTAAACTTTAATTGCATTTGTATCCTAAGTCTGATAGGCTATTGGCATTTATACGAATTTTGACGTAGAAAAAAACTATTTTAGGGCTGTTGAATGATTGAGATTTTTAGTTAGGTGGACTCTGTACAATTTTTGAAACTAATATAGTTTTTGTAGTTATGCAAGGTTATTTGCAATTATTGAAAAAAAAAAATCATTGTATTTTACCAGAATGATTGTAATTGAGAAGTAATGTTCTGAAGCTTACGTCTCTTGGCACAGTATTTTACATCAAATCCAGAGTTGTAGGCAACACGCTTGATTGCATTTTTCATAATCTACTACTATATTACAGAAATTTTTTTTTCTATACCTACTCGAATGTGCACGAGTGTTTTTCCAAGATAGAGCCAGTTATTTTTCATAAATTTTAACATTTGTCAATTAGTTTGGTAACAATTAGTACTTGGGTTGATTTGTTAAAATTGGTTCTATCCTGAATGAACAAAAGTATTTCACAGGGCGGCACAGGTCTCTCGCCCAGAAATAGATTTTTCCTTCGTCAAAATCCATTTTGTTTGTCTTTAATAGGTATCATTCATGGCTATGCATGAAAGTTTAGTCTGAATGTATCATTTATGTGAATTGTTGTTGCTTATTTTAACTTTAATTTGTGCACAGATGCTTAGTGTATACTTTTTTTTGGTTATAATGACTAACGTCCTGTCTTTACTGCAGGTTATAATGACTAACGTCCTGTCTTTACTGCACTAACTTCTATGAATCTTGCCTTTTGTTTGTATAGCTGCTTATTCAAAGCTTGCCAATTGTTGACTTTCATCCCAAAAATTTAAAAAATTCCCATTTTTTCTTCCTTATACTCACCTCTCTAGTCTTGTTTCTTTTCTATATGGCTAAGTATAGCCATGAGAAATGCCTTGGGACTCCAACTACAGTTTTACTTGTTGCTACTGGCAATGTTACATTTCTGCAAATCCAGCTTTGATTTTCATTACAAGAACATCTTAGCGTTTTTGAGGATATCTTTTGAATTTGAGGGTTTTGCCGGTAGATTTAGGTAGGGATGAGGCTCATACTCCTCAGGCTATTTCCAGACAGATACATTGAAGTTTGTAATGAGGAACTATACTATTATTTTTGCCTGTTATGGTTAAGTCAACTATATTCATGTATCTGAGAAGGCCAACCCATACTTTCTCAGTGAACCAAGCCTAACCCACAATGATCCAAACAAAAGACCAATTTCTTGTTTGGCCAAGAAGTTCTTGTGTACCTTTTAGTCAAGGTTCTGATGGTATATAATTTATAAAGTATATAGCATCCCTACCTGCCTTTCACTCACCTTTGCTCTAGATTTTTATACTGTCATGCAAAATTTTTTGCATTTAGTCAATTTTGTATGACCACCAGATTCCAAGATAAAGGCAATGTTAGGATTATAAATTCCATACATGCCTCCTCTTGGTGAAACTAATGTGCGACTAACTTTTATTTGCAATGTCATTATTGATGTGTTACACTTGTGGTGTTGGCCGCATATTTTATATTGGGCTTCAACGGCATATCTCAGGATATGGTTTTCAAAGTAATTTGGCTGCTTTTATTGCAAAACCCCTTTTTTCCACAATCGTGTCTGTTCTTCACAACAGCCAGATTGGTAGTTTGGATTGTAATATCCATACCAACTGAAATAAGCACTCATGATCACCCTCTTAGTGCCATATTAATATGGCTTATCACAAGGTTCTTACGGTGCCAGGGCTGTCTTAATTTAAACAAAGTATTAACAAATTTTGCTCCTCCCTGAAGAATGGTTATATAATGCTACAAATGCCAGTGGTCAGCTTGACCACTAGTACCTTTAATTTCCTTAAAATATTTTGGCCAGAAGTGCCTCCGGGTTCAAGTTTAATGTTATTCAGATTTGATATTAAAGATCTTGTAATTGGTTATTAATCACCATTGCTACTACAAGAAGCCTTTGGGGATAAGTGTTTTGTTACAGTCTGCATAGATGACTTTTTAATGTTTAAACTTTCATAGAAAGGTTAAATTAATATTGATAAGGGATTTAAAATGTTAATATGAATTTTATTGTAAAAGCAGTACAAATTATATATATATGTAAGAATTGTAATATCTGTACCTAAACAAAATAATTACTGTTTGAAATGTATTTAGTACTATCTTTTCCATTTATAAGGATTTCATAATTTAACTTTATATAACTATATTTTCAGGGTTGTAATTAATTACAAAAACTGTCAAGTACTTGTATTCCTAATAATTGTTGAGCAAGTGTATTTCAGAGATATTACCCTTCACAAATGTTGATCATCAAATTTGTGAAAATACTAGTGAACCAAGATTAATGCATTATTGGAAGATATGCAATGCTAAGTGCATTTCTTACGGTGAAAGACCTCACATCATCTGAGGTGGGGTCTATGTGTCTGGCCAGCGTGCTCCATCTACCTCTGTCCCACACTTCATCACCGGTTAATTCCTTTGATCGAAGGTCAGCCTTTATACAGTTCATCCACCTTCCTTGTTTCATGTACCTCCATTTCCATCACGCTCCTCCCAATATACTGTTGAGCTCTTCTCATGACATGACCATACCATCTCAGTCTACTTTCTTGGATCTTGTCCGATAGAAAACTTGCTGTGGTACCCATAATTACCTCATACACCGTATCTCATCTCTTCTTGTCACCCCACACATCCATCTCAACATTCTCATCTCTGCCACATCCAGTTTCTTCTCTTCTGTCTTCTTTATTGCCCATGTCTCCGCTCTATACATCATTGCTGGTCTTGCATCTGTCCTGTGTACTTGACCTTTCAACTTAACCCCTATTTTCCTGTCACATAGGACGTTACGCACTTTTTTCCAATTCTTCCATCCTGTTTGTATTCTGTGGTTTATTTCTGTCCACAGTAAGTGTACTGCTCTGATGTGTGGGAAAAATAATTTATATCTGACTACAGGTGTACTGGGATTTTTCTTCTCATGGCACTACATTACTAGGTTGCTGGACTGGATGGTATTTCCACTGTGGTAGGACTTGAAAGTGCACTTCCACTTCTCACAACCTTGGCCTGAGCACCCACTTCTCACATTGCTAGACTGGACGATGCATTTCTGGAGCTACTGGCAAGCTGGAAGCATTTAAAATTACAAATTGGAAGTGACCTTTCCTAACATGACTTCCTTGGACAAGATATAGTTTGGTTCCCGTATTCCTTCGGGATAAGGCTGCTGGTTTTATGACATTTCTTGCTCTGTATACCCAGGTATACATTACACTCGGCTTCTAAGGTTGCTGGACTGGGCGATGGCATTAGTCAGCATTGTTACTCGACTAAAGTGCACCCCACGTATGTTATTGTTGACTTGCTGTGTGGAATTTTAACGCAGTTTTTTAATTGCTGAACTGAAAGGCATTAATCATGCTACAGTGGAATATAATTTTACACCCCACTCCTCATGCTGGTACAGTGCTGTTTCAATTGAAAAAGATTGAAGATTTTTTATACTGCGCTAAAGTGAAGTGCATTTTACATTGGCTTGCAACCCATGCCTTACTGATGTACACTTTAAACAGTATTGGCCATTTTTATTTTGCAACCTATCAAGAGCTGAGAGCTCCTGTTGAAGATGAAGGCACCATTCAGCACTCAAATGCAACCTCACTTCTCCACCTTAGGCCAGTGTTTCTTTATAAACCCACTTCTCAGGTTGCCAAATTGGACAAATAGCCTTTTACTCAGTTAAAGGTCATAAATAAAAGTGCACCCGCTCCTTACTTCTTATGACCTGACCTAGTGAGGAATCATAATCCACTTTCCACGTTGAGTGAAGTTTTTGGCTCTTGTTGCTATTGGTTGAGGGCATTAATCATCTGTAGGACTGGATTGAAGTGTACATTACTTCTCACTATCCTGCCTTACAAAATAAGTTTTGAGATTGCTGTAGGGCTCGACTGATATTATACTGCTCACAAACTTGGGCTAACAGAGATTTACAACCTAATTTTTGGATTGCAAGACTAGTGATAAAAGTATATCCCACTTCTCAACCTGGCCCATTAGCAACCAACTTCTCAAGTGGGTGTATTTGACACTATTATTTGACTACAATAGTAGACTGAAAAATTTAATTATTCTCTATACATTAACCTGGCCTTGATTTGCAATAACATCTTAGGCTGCTGGAATAAGGTCAATTTTCTTTTCTACTCACATCTTTACAGACCCAATAAACATGATTTAGATAAGGTAAATTTTCTTTTCTTCTCACATCTTTACAGACCCACTAAACATGATTTAGGCCTGGCATAGCTCTGCATATATTAATCTCAGGTTGTTGGATTCAACAATATCCCTCAGCTGCAGGACAAGACAGTGCAACTTACTCATCACAACCTGATCTGGCATTGTTTGCATATTAATTTTTCACAATGTTGGCCTGGTGTTATTTTTCATCTCTTTCTGAACTGGACTAATCATTTTTCAGCTGCAGGACTGGAAATGCAGTGCACTCTACCAAAATTCTTTATCTAGTGTAGCTTTGTAAACCCAATTTTCAGGTTACTTGACTAAATTATGGCATTTCATAGTTGGAGAGTTGGGCTGTAAAGTACATACTACTAAACCTTAGTGTGGTGTAGCTTTGCAACTTGCTGGATGACCTGGACCTTGCATTACTGTGCTTGCAAACCACCTCATATTGCTGGCCTGGTTGAGATGGCATTACTTAGCTGCAGGACTAGAATGAAGCACACACTTCACGTTTTGCCCTTGGCTTGGTCACCTTGCTTGACTGAAGGAATGGCACTACTCTACTAAACTGCAGGATTGTCATGATATGTAACTCAACTTGTAAACTTGTCAGGAAGGCATTACTTTGTAAGACTCCCTCCTCACATTGGCCTGACTGAACATGGGCATCACTTGTCTGCTGGAGTGGACAGTTTTTCACCCCTCTTTTCACAACCTGGTCAGGCACACTGGGATTGTATTCTGATTATTAACTATCAACTTATGTAACACCACTAAACTTTGTCGCATTACTCAGCAACAGAATTAGGTTGAAATGCACCCAATTTCTCATAATCTTTGACTGGCATTCCTTTGCAAAACACTTATGTTGCTGGACTACTTAATGGGATTCCTCTGCTACAGTCCTGTACTGTGAAATCCGCCCTCCGATAAAATCTTGGTCCGACTTATAATCGCAACCTTGCTTGACATAAAATCACAACCCACTGCATGGGCCGAATACTGTAGAGTTGTATCTTTCTTTTCATATTGTACTAAAAAACATTTCAAAATGTTAGGGTATGTCTGCTTGAATTCTTTAAATAATTTGGCATAAAAGTGAATCAAATCTGATAGTTTCTACTCCTGAACTTCTTTTCTCCTAAATAATGACATTTTTGTTTTTTCAGGTTGCTTGGCTGCCTCAATATTCAAACAGTGGGATAGGATGATCTCACACTGGCACTGTGTATTGGGCTTACAACCAACTATAGTCTATTTTTTTAGCGGTGCATATTTGCACCGACTCACAGGGGTGCCCTTTTAGCTCGGAAAGCTTCCTGATAACTGATTGGTCTGAAGTATTTTTGTCCGAACACCTTTATTCTCAAATAATTACCAAGTAATGTGAATCCAAACTTATTTATTACCTATATTTCTCCATCAAATATATGTTTTGCCAATAAACAATGTAAAAGAATGAATATAATATAAAGTATCGTCATAGTAAGTCTAAATTTAATAACAATCCGCGGAAGTCAACGACAGCGGCTTATTTTCAGATGCTCGCTTTGTAATTTTAACCATATTTTAACACAAATTTGGATGAATTACACTCGGCATAAGTTAAACATGTTATTAGTGATATATCCCAGAGAATTTACCAAAGGTATCCAGAATTCTAACTCCTGGAGCAAATATCCCTTAAAATTTTAAAAGGGATATTGCGTAATATCAGAGGACGTATTCGTGACACGTCTCATGGCTATCTACACCCCCAGTAGCGCTTTCGCTTCGACGGGAAAGAGTGGCAAGAATAAGGAGAGTCGTTAAAGAGACAACTCTCTCAACACTCCTACTGTACTGTAAATAGTGCACCAAATCACCGCCGCGAGACGCCACCAAGCCATTCTTTGTAGCTTTGTAGGTGTTACAGATACAGTACCATAGGGAGGGATTCATTATCCTTTTGTCAAAAAGAGGGTGGGTCCATCAGGACGACATGGCTAGCTCATCCAAAAATAGATTTTTTGCTTCGCTCAAAATCCGTTTTTTTTGGGCCCAGGCCATGTCGTCGTGATAGTTTACCAGAGCATTAATGTATCTGTGGATTTTCAATAGTGCCGTTCATCTCGAGATAAATCTTTCCTTTTGGTCTTCTAGACCTAGAGACACTTGATGTTACTGTTATACATCAATCAGCTGATCATGAAATATGTCGGTGCTTCCTGCCCCCTACAGGGAAGAGTCTGGGCAGACTCGAGGAAAAAACCCGAGGATTGTGAGTTAAAGGAAAGAATCTAGCAAACAGTTTGTATATTAGTGTCTACGTAAAGCATAGTCTGTACTTGGATGGTATTGATCTGTGCAGGTTTCTGGTACCTCCCGGGTCTGTCGTTAAAGAGATAGACAGGTTTATATACACGTGTAGGAAACCTTAAACAGTAAAATGAAGTCTAGTACAATAAGCTCTTACCTGTTTGCTTGGAACAATAGGAATCTTAGTTCCGATATTCTTAAATATTAAAAGAATCAAGGATGCTCTGACTTTATACATAAACTGGAATGTTTGGGGCGAAAGAGACTCAAAGATTCGTGCTATTGTTTATTTTAGAAAACATAGATGTAATCAATTACATATTACACTGAACAATTCTGCATAGAAGCATAAACAGTAATAACAGAAAATAAAATCAGTTTCATCTGAAAAGGAAACACCAGCCACTCTATGGGAAATATAAGAATTTCGCTAAGCATTCTGTTACTAGGAATACTGTGCATGTAGGTATGCCTGGCACTTGTGTCAGTCTGTTATGCTTAAAGTCACCCGTGTGAATAGTACAGTCTATAGTGTCGTCACTAAACACAATACTCAACATATGACTTGAAAGTTTATCATGTACACCCTTCACTAAATGTCCTAAATAGTGCACTGTTCTTCGCAGTAATCAAGCGGCAGGTTTTATTATACTGCCCGCCGCCATCACATGAAATTAAATTTCTTGTAATTGCTTCGCGTAATGCTTGAAGAAACACGTAATGCTTGAAGAAAACTCTGGACGACTTCCATCCAGTATAAGCCCGAAGGCTTTCAAACGACATCATCTGAAAGAAATTCAGACGCGGCAACTTTTCTCAGATCGTGAACTGCGGTTGTATTGTCTGGATCCACGCTGCATATAAAATAGGTGATTTTCAACCTTATCTGTTTCAAGGATAACGTTGAACCAGAAGTCTCTCCCCTGAAAAGCTGACCTCCCTTAAAGTCTGAAGTTCTACGAAGATAGACCTTTAGGCATTCCACTGGACAGAGGGATGCTTCTTCCTTCAGAGGGCAGATTCTCCAGGGACCCCATCTCTTTGTGGGCACCTCGTTCTTGGCGAGAAACGTCGGGTCCGGAAAGAGGTTAAGTTCTCCGTTGTCTGTGAATTGAATGTGGCCATCATCCCTCAAGAGGGCCACTATTTCGCTAACTCTGGCTCCCTAGGCTAGTGCAAATAAGAATATCACCTTTTGAGTCAAGTCTTTCAGCGAGCAATCCTCCTTGTTCAGGGTTGATGCTAAGTGAAGAATCTTATCCAAAGACCATGAAATGGGCTTAGGAGGAGCTGCGGGCCGAAGTTTAGCGCAGGCTTTAGGAATTTTGTTGAAGATCTCATTGGAAAAGTCTACCTGGAAGGCGTAAAGCATTGGTCTGGCTAGGCCAGATTTACATGTAGTAATCGTATTGGCTGCTAAACCTTGTTCATGAAGATGGATGAAGAAGGACAAACAGAAATCTGTAGAAATCTCCTTAGGTTTCTTCGCCATGACAAACGCCACCCATTTTTTCCAGGAAGACTCATATTATCTTCTTGTTGACTTTGACTTGTATTCTTCTAAGAAGTTAACTGTCCCTAGAAATCCCGAACAGTTTCTTGACCGCTAAGGCGAGAAAATCACGAGATGAAGGTTCTGGGTTTTCACCGATGAAGCTGAGACAGTCAATTTCTGCTCTTGCTGAGTCAGAACTGGGTCCGACAACGGGATCTGCTTCAGGCATAGTTACATTACTAGAGGGAACCAGACGCTGTTGGGCCACTTGTGGGCCACTATTGCTGCTGTCCCCCGAAAAGATCTGTTTGTCGAGGACTTTCAGCAGAAGGTTGGTTGGAGGGAATTGGTAGATCTTGGACCATCCATTGCTTCCGCTAAAGGATCCTCGTACGGGGCTACATACCGCGGTAGCTTCTTGTTGTCACTCGTTGCGAAGAGGTCTATCTGCAGTCCTGGGACTTAGCGTACGATGAAGGAGAATGATCTTGCATCTAGGGACCATTCTGACTATCGGTTTGATTCTGAGTAGAGTGTCCACTGTCACATTGTGGTACCCTTGAAGGTGGACTGCTGACAAGTGCCATCTCTCTTTTTCTCTGCTAGGCGGAGGATGGCTAGTATCACTTGGCTTATGTGAGGCGATCTCGAGCCCTGTCGGCTTAAGCATCTCATTATGACTTCGCTCTCTAGAACCAGACGGATGTGGATCGAGCAGCGGAGTTTGTTTCTTCAGAGAAAGAAAAACTGCTATGGCTTCCAGAAAATTGATGTGGAAGGTTTTGAAGAGGGGAGACCAGGTTCCTTGGACTTTCCGGTGACAAGAGTGACCTCCCCACCCTTCTTACAAGGCATCCGTGTGAACGGTGACTGACGGTGGAGGTGGTTGTAAGGGAACCTTGTTCCTTAGATTCTTGGCCTCCGACCATGGCTTGAGTAGCGATTACAGACGATTTGCTATCGGTCTTTGTAGATCTCTTCGAGCGTTTGATGCGTATTTTCTCCAAACTCCTGATGCATCTTTTAATTGTGCTCTCAATACTGGATCTGTCACTGAGGCGAACTGGAGGGACCCCAACATACTCTCCTGTTGTCTTCTTGATAACCTTGCGGACAGAAGGAGTCCTTTGAAAGATCCCGCTATCTCTTTCCTTTTCTTTGACGGAATGGAAAGGCAGTGTGACTACAAGTTCCAGCGGACGACCAGCCACTGAAACTTTTGAGCTGGAGATAGTCAAGATTTTTCAAAGTTGATCTTGAATCCTAAGTGTTCCAGTAACCGGATCACTTCCTTGGAGGCTTGCTTGCACTCTTCCTCGGATGCTGCCCACACCAGCCAGTCTTTCAGGTAGGCTACTACCTGCATTCCTTTTAGGCGTAGTAGATGAATGACTGCATTCGCAAGCTTGGTGAATACCCTTGGAGCTATGTTCAGACAGAAGGGCATGGCTCTGAAAACGTACTTTCAATCCCAGGTAGGTTGAAATTTGACGGCTGATTGGAACATGCCAGTACACATCCGTCATGTCTATGGAGACTGTATATGCCCGTTTGGGCAAAAGGGTCCTGATGTGTTGAAGCGTCAGCATTTTGAACTTGTAGTTCACTAAGAACTTGTTGAGTGGTGAAGTCCAGAATGACTCTGAGCTTTTCAGAGTCCTCCTTCGGCACACAAAATAGCCGAGAGGGCACTCTTGGTCGTTTCGACTTATTCTCCGGCTGGGGACCCTCATCAGCTGAAGATTTTCTTTTAGAGGACAAGCCCCATTTAGAGAGGAGGTTTCTGTTCTCTGTGGCGGCTTTGTCCACGACCTCTTTGTCCACTTTGCTTGGGAAGAGGTCTTTTCCCCAGATGTTGGAAGCTATCCGCTTCCTTGGTTCGTGTCTCACCACAGCCGAAGCGAATACAAACTCTCTGCAAGCCCTTCGGGCTTTAGTAAAGTTGTACAGGTCCTTGGTGACTGTCGCCAAATGAGATTTGGCGAAGACAATGTACATGTCTGGGGTATCTGGGACGCTTGCCATAGTCTCTAGGACTGTCTGCAGAGACAAGGAAGCAGCAGGATGTTCTTTTTTCTCCTGTTCTCTGCACAGAAGAAAGTCTGACAGCTTCGGGAGGTCTTCGCCGAACTATCGTCCGGCAATATCTGCCACCAGCTTCCCAACTATGAAGGTGTTATGAACATCCTTCCAGTCTGCATCGTCTGATGGAAAGGTGAGGGAGAAAGGTCTACACACTTCCAGTGTAGGGCATGGTTTCCCTGCCTCAACTGCCTTAAGCCCCTTTGTCCATAAAGGGAAAGGCACGTTTGGGGTCAGCAATGAAGGACGGGTGCCTCTTGCTGAGAGCCGGCACCTTTGAGCTAGTAAAGGCCCTCTCCTTCAAGGTGTACAAGGCCTGGGCCTTGTATACGAGTTCAAGGACGATGGTTTCCTTCGGCTCTGTCTCTTCTTTGGATGCAGGTTCCGTCTTTAGACGGACATAGCAATCCGGGTAGGCCCTTTGCTGGGCCAGAACTCAATTTCCTCTACTGGGACAGTGCCCAGTTTCTCTGAGCGACGCCCATAGTAAGTGGCAGCAGAGTAACTGCCGGCCAGCGGACAATTGACATGGCCCAGTAAAACGAAAGGTAGAGAAAAAGAGAGGATGGAGGAAGAAAAGAGCTCAGCCTTGCCGGCCTACATCCAGAATGAGGGTTCAACTGGAAGGGGGAAATTATATTCGGGCTTCCACCCTACCATATCCCATCCGTATGGGCTATGGAAGGCAGTCCAAGGGAGGACTGAAGAACACATTAAAGAATACGAGGGTACCTGCCGGCAGCCGGCAGACAGGGAACCTCAGGCCACTTCTACAAATAACCCTTAGGGTCAAATGTAGAATGACGGCCACGAGGGTGTTGGCTCGTTCAACACGAAAGAGACAGAGGGGAGGGGGTAGATATCCTACAAGTAAGGTAATGCCCGAAGGCACCACCCAACTTCAGGGATTCTGGTCTCGTGGAGTAACATCAGGTAGGAGAAATCATTTCCCCAGGTTGGGTTAGTCAAGTGAGAGTGGCCCACAGGACACAATCTCACAAGAGAACAGAATCTCGTACCAGAGACCTTAGGCAGTGAAGAAGTCATTTCTTCGGTCTTAAGATCTACCAGCACAGGACTGTCTGCTAGGCCAAGGAAGGAGGAATTGTCATACAATACCCTCCACGTATGGACTAGGGAGGTCTAGCCTCCTGTAAGAGCATTTTAACCCGACATGAGAAGTCATTTCTTCGATCTAAGATCTATCAGCACAGGACTGTCTGCTAGGCCAAGGAAGGAGGAATTGTCATAAAAACCCTCCACGTATGGACTAGGGAGGTCTAGCCTCCTGTAAGAGCAGCTTAACCTGACATGGGAAATCATTTCGCCAAGACAGTAAGATGCCTAACACAGACTATTACTCTGAACTCAAAACAGACTCGGTGGTTAGGAGAAAGAAAACTAAACGTCTCAGTAAAACTTTGCCAGAATTTGTTTTGCAGCAAAGTAAACTGAGAATAGAGGCTAATCAGAGGGAAGGAGGATTGCTCTTAAATCTCCTGGTCGATTAGTATCGACTTAAAAGGTATAGGAGGTGTCAGTCTCCCCTTAAAGACAAAACAAGAGCAATGGAGACATGTATGAAAGAATACTAAAGCCCCTAGGCTAGTAGCCTAGGAGCATAGAGAATCATTCACCGAAACTCTGTATACTATCTTGGAAGAGGAAAACATAAGGCAGTAATATCATAAATGTGTAAAATATTGCCTGTGCTTCAATAAAACTTTACCAGGAAAGTTATATCATGCATGAAGTGTGTAGGTGCCTAGGCTAGGAAGCCTAGCGCTCATGAGGCTCGATATAAATAGGCAAATCCACGACAACAATGACATACTAGTATCCCTAGCTAAAATCCTAAATAGCTTAAGTTATTAAAGCAAATAATGCCGGGAAAGGGTCATTCTGGCTAACTAAATGTACAGAAGGAACGACCGCGTTCATGACGCCATTCGGCTGGCAACAGCTCTTGTTACGTTAATTACGATCTCAATCAAAAAGCAAAACTGGAAAGAGCTAACATTTACATGATTCAAAGATAAGTAATAACTTTCCAGAAGCTGATGAGGCTGGTGAAGACATCATAGCGACAAATAACTCCAAAATAGCAAGAGATAACACTGGATAACACCGGTCAACGAAGATACGAGAGAAAGAATGGCTTGGTGGCGCCTCGCGGTGGCAATTTGGCGCACTATTTACAGTACAGTAGGAGTGTCGACAGCATTGTCTCTTTAATGACTCTCTCCTTATTCTTGCCACTATTTCCCCTTGCAGCGAAAGCGCTATTGGGGGTGTAGATAGCCATGTGTCAAGAATACGTCCTCTGATATTACGCGATATCCCTTTTAAAATTTTAAGGGATATTCGCTCCAGGAGTTAGAATTCTGGATAGCTTTGGTAAATTCTCTGGGATATATCACTGTAGTCAAATATACCTAGGAAGCTACTAATGAAGGAACTTCCATCACGACAACATGGCCTGAGCCCAAAAATTAGCGTGTATATTCATCACTCTGCTTAACTGCATGATTGCATTTATTTCAAATGATACTTGATTTAATTACACTTTGGTTATGTTGAAGTGTTTCATATGTAACTTTTCACATTGCAGCACTGCACCTATGGATTATAAACAAAACTAATTATTACATTGTAATTTTTTTCTGCTGGGTTGCATTTACTTTACTCTCCTATCACTAGGAGAGGTAGGCGATACGTGGGAGCGTAGATTAGGTTGTTATACACTCTCATACTGGTATGTTCACGTACTGTTAGGCTGGGCTGTTTTACTCTGCACATATTCTGAAAATAACCATAAATTAACTGTACAAGATTTGAAAATTATTTAGATTTATATAGTGCAAATTTGAAAATTAGGAATACTTATATAGTAGCAAAATAACAGTATTTTGAATAGCTATTGTAATGGAACATTAATTAGAAATTATAATAAATTATGAATTAGTAGAATTTTTTTTTAAAATGTATTACCCTATTCTGAAGTACACAGTATTTATTGTATTACATATATTTTAAAAATTGATGTTTTCTGCATGCTAGTACTTCTGACAAATAATATTATGCTGCCACCTGAATAAAAAATAGAATCTATGCTGCTACCTGAATAAAATAAAAATAAAAATACTTTCTGCCTTTTCATTACTTAGTGTTCTTTCAAGTAACTTGTAAATTTTGACGAAGGAAATATCTATTTCTGGGCTTGAGACCTGTGCCGGCCAGTGAAATGCTCCTATAGCACCATTTCTAAGAAATATAACTGTTAAAATATTACCAGAGAAAAAAATGTATAGGAATGCTAGGTTGAACTAGCTCGCTCACCTATTGGTGTCGGTATAATCTAGGGCGTAACAGACCAGAGGTCTCGTACCATTTAGATATCTCGTCTTCAAAATCCCTCAATAGTGAGGTGCGGTTCAACCTCCCCTGCCGCGCAGACTAGTACTACTAACTCTACCCACACTTGCCCAGCACTCCTTATAGCACCCCTAAGTTTGGGGTCTGATCAGGGGGGGACAACTAGGGTGGGTTCACTGGGCGGCACAGGTCTCTCGCCCAGAAATAGATTTTTCCTTCGTCAAAATCCCTTTTCTGGGCTCAACCTGTGCCGGCCAGTGAAATGGTACCAGAGAAACGAACCCAAACTTCAGTAAATATAAGGGAACGAATTAAAATCAACATAACATAAGTGGTTTAAATAAAGAGTTGCAGTAGTAGACGATAGTCTTTTATAACATCAAAAACTGACAGGGTATAATATCCCAGGAAGGGATGACAAAATGTAAAAAATATAACTTGAAAACAAAATATGATCTGAGGTCAGAATATCTTAGATAAAACCATATAAAACTGGACATAAAAGAAATATAATTCGCAGGACAAAATGTAAATATGACAATTAATAATTGAGATAAACAATATCCAAGACATGGGGGACACCCATGGGTGACACAACAAACTGAACTCAGGGAGGAACTGTAAGTGAGGCAGGTAAGAGGAAGAAGATGGCAAGACATAGTACATTCAGGAATTAATTTGTTCGGGGGATACCACGCTCCCTGCGGCTACGGTAGCGAGCTGAAGGGCCTCTAGATGTTTAAGATAGTACCGCCTGAACACTGACGGGGATTTCCATCCGGTATATTTAGTAAGATCTGCAAAGTTCATGTGATGGAAAAAATTTATTGAGGTTGCTACCGCCCGTATGTCATGGACGTGAGGGAAAGACTCGGGATTAGCCGGTTTGATAAAATACAAAATCTGTTGTCTGATTCCTTTTAAAGTTATAGTCCCTCCCTGTTCACTGACGAACAAGGGTCCTGAGGCCTTATAGGAAGTCCTTGATAGAAAGGACTTTAGAGTGGTAACAGGACACAGGGAAGGATCCTGAGGGAGCAGGATAATTTTCCAGGAGGACCATCTGTTATGAGGGTCTTCATTTTTGGCCAAGAAGACTTTGTCTGGGGGAGAGGAGGACTTCTCCTGATGGAAGGAACTCGATGTGGCCTGGATCTCTTGACAAGGCCGCTAATTCTGAAATTCTAGCACCAGATGCTAAACTCATAAGGAATAGAGTTTTTCTGAGTAGAGGTATATACTCACATGAGTCGTTGATGGTTTCTGATGCCAGTTTGAGGACATCATTGAGAAACCAGGAAACCGAGTTAGGACGAATGGATGGTTTCAGTCTGGCACAAGCTCTTGGAATTGAAGCTAGCCATGAGTCTGTTAGATCTATATTAAACCCGACCAGGAAAATTTTCTTCAAGGCAGACTTAATGGTAGTGATAGTGTTAGCTGCCAAACCTGACTCAAACAAGGTCCTGAAAAAGGTAACTGTTAGGTTTAATGTTATAAAGACAACATTAGAATCCTTCAAAAACTTTGCTAGTTTTTTGACCGCTGAGTCATATTGACGAAGAGTGGAGTCTCTTTTATCTGATTCTAAGAATAAAGTATTCTGGGGATCTATGTTAGCCCCTTTGTGGGCCGCAAACTTTATGAAGCCCATAAAGTTAGGGCGTTCCGAATGTTTGAGGAAGCGAACACAGTGCGCGTTTGTACTATTTGGGTCAAAGCCGGGTTGGGAATCTGGCAAGGGCGGAGACTCAGCTCCAGTAAAAGAGGAAACCAATTGCTCTTGGGCCAATTGGGGCCCACCAGGGCTACTTGACCTTTGAAGGTTCAAAGTTTGTCCAGCACCTTCATCAATAGGTTCACCGGTGGGAAAAGATAAATCCTTTCCCAGGTGTTCCAGTTCAGAGACATGGCATCTGTGGCGTAAGCCCGAGGGTCCAGGTTGGGGGCCACATAACATTTCAGTTTGTGGTTGGACTCCGTCGCGAAGAGATCTACCTGGAGGTCCGGTACCCGGGAGAGGATCCACTGAAACGATTTTCGGCCTAGTGACCATTCTGATTCCAACAGGGTCGCCCTTGAGAGTGCGTCTGCCACAACGTTCCGAACTCCAGCCAGATGGACAGCTGATAGGTGCCATTGGTTCGAGGCTGCTAGGGAAAAGAGTGCTACCATCACATGGTTGATGGTGCCTGACTTGGATCCCCCTCTGTTTAGGCAACGAACTATAACTTCGTTGTCGAGAACTAGTCACAGGTGTTGCTTCTTGGCCGGGGAAAGACGTTTTAGAGTTAGTAAGACCGCCATGGCTTCTAGGACGTTTATGTGGAACTGTTGGAACATTGTGGACCAAAGGCCCTGAACCTTCCTGTGTTGGGAATAACCTCCCCAACCTGATAGGGAGGCATCCGCGTGGATGACTATCTTTGGAGGAGGGTACCGTAGCGGGACCGATTTCGACAGGCTCTTGGCGGTTGTCTATGGGAGAAGCCTCTTCCGAAGAATGGGAGTAAGACTGGTCTTCTTGTCTCGAAATTTGTTGTTCGCTCTGGAGCGCCAAACCCGGTTCAAAGGTAGTAGGTTGGCCTGGGCACCAGCCACCCGTTGAGATACTACCGCTAGAGAGTTATGGGGTCTTTTGACTGGCCAGACAGTACTACATTGGATCCTCCTCTCTGGTTACGGTTCATTTTCCCTTTGCCTACATAAACACTGAATAGTCTGGCATATTCTTTACATATTCTCCTCTATCCTCATACACCTGACAACACAGATTACCAAACAATTCTTCATCACCCAAGGGGTTATTGCACTGTAATTGCTCAGTGCCACTTTCCTCTTGGTAAGGGTAGAAGAGACTCTTTAGCTATGGTAAGCAGCTCTTCTAGGAGAAGGACACTCCAAAATCAAACCACTGTTCTCTAGTCTTGGGTAGTGCCATAGCCTCTGTACCATGGCCTTTCACTGTCTTGGGTTAGAGTTCTCTTGCTTGAGGGTACACTCGAGCACACTCTCCTATCTTATTTCTCTTCCTTTTGTTTCGTTAAAGTTTTTTATAGTTTATACAGGAGATATTTATTGTTGTTACTCTTCTTAGAATATTTTATTTTCCTTTTTTCCTTTCCTCACTGAGCTATTTTCCCTGTTGGAGCCCCAGGGCTTATAGCATACTGCTTTTCCAACTAGGGTTGTAGCTTAGTAAGTAATAATAATAATAATAATAATAATAATATGTCCTTCAGTTTCGCTTTCAGAAGGTCTGTCACTAAAGCGAATTGTAGGGATCCTAGGATCATTTCTTGATTCCTTCTGGATGTTATCTTTTCCCCGAGAAAGCGTTTGGTATTCTTCGCAATCTCTATTCTCTTGGACCTGGGGAGACATAGGGTGTGAGAGCGTAGGTCCCATTATAATCCCAGCCACTGAAACTTGGTCTTCGGTGTTAGGCGGGACTTTTTGAAATTTATTTTGGATCCCAGAGACTGAAGATACTGGATCACTTTGTTTGTCGCTTTGAGACAATCCTCGACGTTGTCTGACCAGATTAGCCAATCGTCCAGATATGCGACGACTTGGACCCCTTGGGTTCGAAGTTCTTGAATGACTGATTCCGCCAGTTTCGTGAAGATTCTGGGCGCGATGTTGAGCCCGAAAGGCAACACTTTGAACGTGTAAGCCTTGTTGCTTAGTCTGAATCCTAGGAATGGGCGGAAATGTCTCGCTATTGGAACATGATAGTAAGCATCGGTAAGATCGATGGAGGTGGTGACGGCCCCACGGGGAAGTAAGGTCCGTACTTGCGAGACGGTAAGCATGTGAAACTTGTCACATTGAATGAACAAGTTTAGCCGGGCAAGATCGAGGATGACTCTCCGGCTGCCAGAGTCTTTTTTCGGGACGCTGAATAAGCGACCTTAAAACTTCAGATGTTTTGTTTCTTTGATCGCGTTCTTGCGCAATAGATCCTGGGTAAACAGGGTCAGATCCGGTGGCAGGAGTTGATGGAATTTGTTCGGTGGAGGAGGCCCTTCTATCCAACTCCACCCCAGGCCCTTGGAAATTATGCTGAAGGCCCAAGGACTGAACCTCCAGAGACCCCTGAATACATAAAGCCTCCCTCCTACCTGAAGAATCTCAGTAGGTGGAGGGTTTTCCGCCACGGCCTCCGCGTGATCCCTTTCCACGGGAGAAATATCTCCCCTTGCCTCTGTTCTGAAAGGACCCTCGTGAACCAAGGCCCCTGCCCCGCTGGTATCCTTGAGAGGAACCCCGGGACTCATAGGCAGGGTTATAAGCCGGTGAGGTGAACGAACTCGAAGCCACTTGGATTTTAGGGAAGAGAACATATTCCTCTTGGGGCTGAGGCTTGGAGGTGGAAGGTTGGATGGTCTGAGCAACCGGGACCGGCTGGACTACCTGGAGAGGCTGGCGGAAGTGGGCAGAGTTATAAGGACGTAGCCTTTTCCTGCCCCGGGATTGAACGTTCGACTGTTCGAACTTCCGTTTGGGAGTGAGACCCCAACGGACTTTGAGGCTCTGGTTCACCTTGGCAGCTTCGCTTAACACCGAGTTGACCATGTCCTCCGGGAACAGGTCCGGGCCCCAAGCGGAGGCTTTAATGAGTTTATTTGGCTCATGGCGGATAGTAGCCTCTGATAGAACATGTCTACGGCAACGTCTTCTGGCTACCAAGAAGTCACAGCAATCCGATAATGAGGATTGTAAGGTGGCCTTTGTCATGACCTTAAAAGCATGTTCCCCATCATAGTCGAGGGAAAACATCTCCGCCACCATCGAGACGTTTAGACTCCTGCTAAACTTAGACCGGGACTCGAACTCGAGTCGAATTAAGGTTTCAGGAAGTCTTGGAAGTCGTTCGCTAAATCGCGTCGACGCACAATCAGCAGATGACTTACCAGAGGTAAATGTTGACTGAATGTTAAGCCAACATTCGTTACCTGATGGGAGCAGAAGAGATGTAGGGTCTGTCTCCCGAAGCTGGGGCAAAGGTTTGTCTTCGGCCACTGCCTGAAGAGTTAAGTCCACCATCTTGGTGACGCCAGGAGTAGGGGTCTGCTCGTCCACAAGAAACATAGTGTATGTGCTCTTGTGGGGAGTCAGCATGGTGTTTGTGCAACCCCACTCGTTCAGGGTTCTAACCCAAACAGATTGAGCCTGTTCTTTTGGGAAGGTAACGGTCTCCTTAGGGACCTTATCTAGCCGAGGTCCCTAAAACTTAACTGGTTTGGTGATTTGGAAGACCTGCGAGTCTTTGATAGGGGCTGGCGGGTAGCTTTAACTTTAGGGACAACAGGACGTGGGCTGGCATCAGCCACGTGCTTCCTTGAAAACCCCTAAAAGGAAGAGACACAGGGTCTCTTTGGCCTGTCACTCCGGGCGAACCCGCCAACCCAGATCTAAAGAGTCGGCAAGGTAGAAGTCATGGAAGACTGCGAGCTCCGAAAGAGGGTATATTGTTACTAATGAACAAGGTAACACCGTTGGGAATGTAAAATAAATAGATCGCGAATAAATGTTTAAACCGATCAATCACAAAGGGAATAAAATGAAAATCCCAAAAGATTATATCCAAAGTGAAAATTATAGATAGTAACGACAGGGGCACCTACAGTGTGTCCCATAGTAAGGTAGTAACCCAAAAATGTGTCCCATAGTAAGGTAGTAACCCAAAAAGATCCGGGTGCTCCGAATTCTTAAAATAGACCGGTATGAAACTGGGATCAAAGGCTATGAACAAAATTTCGGACCGGTATAGTAACCGGGGAAAAAATTTTTCATAAATTAACTGACATTATTAAAATAATTCCGTAAAAGGTGAAGATCATCAATGAAATAATATTGTCATAGCGAGAAATATGCTATCCCGTTGCTACTTGGGAAATATAGAATGAAATAAAGATACATGAGTATCCCATAATAGGTTAGTAACCTAAAAAGATCCGGGTGTTACGGATTCTTAAAATAGACAGATATGAAACCGGGGCAAAAGACTATGAACAAACTCTAGGACGGGGAAAAACTTATAAATAAACTGACATTGTTAAAACAATTCCGTAATAAGTTAAGGTTATCAATGAAATAGTATTGTCATAGCTTGAAATACACTATCCCGTCGCTACTTGGGAAGTATAGAATAAAATACAGATACATGAGTATCCCATAATAGGTTAATAACCTAAAAAGATCCGGGTGTTCCGGATTCTTAAAATAGACCGATATGAAATCAGGACAAAAGGCTATGAACAAAATTCGGACCAGTATAGTAACCGGGGAAAAAATTATCAAAAATTAACTGACATTGTTGAAACAATTCCGTAATAAGTTAAGGTTATCAATGAAATAATATTGTCATAGCGAGGAATATACCATCCCGTCATTACCAGAGGTATAAAAAGGATGTATAAATAAGGGATTAAATAGTAGAAAATAAGTCCCGGACTGGGAACAGAAATACTTAAAGTAAACTTAAAGTTACATCCTTAATACATATAATAAAAAACTCCTATTATTATGATCCAATACATTAACATCCGTGAAAATATAGGGTTCCCGTAGGGAAAGTAGGAATCATAAACTGTGTCAGTGTCATCAGATCCGGCAGTATTGTAAGCCCGGAGGTCCCAATGTCTGATGACGGGAGGGTACAGTGGGAGAATGTACCGGAACGAAGGTAATGATTCGTGTAGAATGCTATGATTGTAGGTTAATAATATGTCCTACTACGAACGATAATGGCAGGAGGTACCGTATGATGGGGACACTCCTAACCTATAGATAAGGTCTCATTCCTAATTCCATTAAGCTAAAAGCAAAAGCCATACTAAGAAGGCGTAAAGTAGACTGCCAGATTACATGGATAGGGCACGTGATATAGTCCTCGGCTGTCCCGACCCTCCCCCTCCCCCGACTGATGGCCAATCGAGACGACGGGAGGGGGGGGGGACGAGAACCGCCTGGGATGAATGAGACTATGTAGCACCCCGTGAGATAATCTCGGTCCTCAGGACGTCGAAATGTTGAGGGAAGACTGAGGAACAAGCATGCTTGGCCCGTATGTCATAGCCAACAACCATCGAGTGAGAGGAGAGACGTGCTCTAGGCGCGCGGGGTGGGGGGGGGGTATTGGGGGTGTTTGTACAGGGGAATCACGTGGACAGGTGGTGATAGGCAGGGCTACCAACTGGAGATCCCCTCAATACAACATGGAAAATCCCAAAAATATGATCATAATGGAGTTTGTCAATAAAAACAATATGAACTGTTAAAAATACTTAAAAGTAAATAATGAAAAAAGCGTAATCACGTAAAAATGGCTAGGCATGCTAAGTTGATAAGGCAAGAGAGGGACTCAAGGGAGGAGGCATGACGTCATCTCGGAAGATTGAAAACAGGGGTACCAACCTTACTACTGAAGTGGGTAGATACCGAACAGTAACACAAATAAAGAACTACGCGAGAGTCCTACTCGAACCAAAACGTAAAACTATGTGGAGCGAAAATAAAACTAATAGTCAATATAACATCAAAGTGAAATGCTCCTAGAAAAAACAGCAAAACAGTTCCCGCAGGAAAGCTATCCACTATATGCACGAAGGCAGGCATGCCAACATAACTGAGCCTTAATGATACGCTAACACTGATTCCATAGTATAATAATGATAATGATACGCTAAAGTTACAAGAATATAATCGGTGTACAGTAAAGGTAAAATCTCCCAAAAAGTTCGAATGAATAACAATAATAAAAAGACCAACGAATGAACTAGCGAGAAAAGGCAGGACCGTGGAACCATGAACGGTTAGAAGGAACGCTAACACTATAAAACACTTCTGAATTAATAAAACAACGGTTACACTGCCCATTCACGCTTAAAACTCATGGATAAAGTACTTAACTTCGATGGAGTAACTTGAGATTACGCCATCGATGCGTAGAGAGGAGAAAATAATGCAAAAAAAAAAAAAAACACCGAGAAAAACAAAACTAACTAAACTGTATCAGGTGCTAAAAGGGAGTGATGGGCAAGTGTGGGTAAAGTTAGTAGTACTAGTCTGCGCGGCAGGGGAGGTTGAACCGCACCTCACTATTGAGGGATTTTGAAGAGGAGATATCTAAATGGTACGAGACCTCTGGTCTGTTACGCCCTAGATTATACCGACACCAATAGGTGAGCGAGCTAGTTCAACCTAGCATTCCTATACATTTTTATCTCTGGTAATATTTTAGCAGTTATATTCCTTAGAAATGGTGCTATAGGAGCATTTCACTGGCCGGCACAGGTTGAGCCCAGAAAATAATATATACTGTAGTTAGTTTGAGCAAACTGTACACCTGATCTTGCATAAATTATTCAAGCATCAACGCAACTACTGAAAATAGTCTAGGATTAAATCAAGATGTTTACACATTATATATACTTCCTTTTAACCAAATTTGTTACAAGTTTCATGTTGGCCTTACCTTCTGCTCATTATAATTGTTACCCAAGATGGAACCTTTTAGTAACTCACTATCTTGCCTGTAAGTAAATAGCTTGACAGTTAAACAACACTGGAAGTTGGCCGAAATAATTGAACCTGCATTGTTCAGACGATGTCTGCCAGCTGTAGCACAGATGATGTATTTCGTATTTTCATAAAATATACGGGGGAAAAAAAAAAAAAAAACTTAGGGAGTGGGTCATGATTTTTAGTTTTAACAAGGCTATCTTCCACAAAGATAAGGTTCTGGAAAAGGGAAGTTAAAAAAAAAAAAAAAAAATTCCACAATATGCCAAACTAAATATATAAAGTATCAAGAGCCTTGTTAAGTAAAATAAAAACTGATCTGGTATTAACATTCTGGGAAGATCTGAGAGCAATTAAAATATAATAAAAAATCTTAATGGATCAGGCATAAGCTATTTTGTTAACAGATTTACATTCGTCTATTTTAGAAATTTTTAATGACCTAAATTTCTTTTTCTCTCCACCAATCGAGATGAGAACTGGCCAAGGTAATCCAGCTCAAAAGAACTACTGTATATTCAACATGGACACTCTATGAAAATAGACTAAAGTCAACTTGTTTAACAGAATAGCACTTGCAACAAGTTTGCACTAAAGAAATTCCACATATTCAACTACCAGATCAGGAAACTCATTCCACAATCTATCACAGCTGGAACAACTTCTTGAATACTGTGTATCATTGAGCCTTATGATGGAGAAGGTATGCCTTTTAGAATTAACTGCTAACCTAGTGTTAGCTATGAGATAATAGTTAAGGAAGATGTGAATGCAAAGATTGGTCAGAATTATAAAAAATCTTATGCATCATGCAAAAAAAAAAAAAAAAAAAAAAAAAACTGCAAGAGATTAATCTCCAGATCAGGAGTAGTAAGGAATTTAGTGTTTTGTAAAGAAGACTAAAGCCAGACAAGAGAACAATACTGTACTCTAAACATGAGTTAGCTGGCTGAAAGAAAAAAAAAATTCTCGGGATAGACTGATCACTGAAAATCTTTACAGAAAATTCTCAATAAGCCAATTTTCTGTGCAATGAAAGAAGAAACATGAAACATTCGGAGATGATTTGTATTTTTCCTAACCATACAAACCTTAGCTATTTACATGGGGTACAGTATTACTTTCGGCGTAGCTGAAATGACGAGCCATTAGATTTTTAACGAGGGTTAACTACCCTCTCGCTTAGAGGTAGGACTTCACGGGGGACAGGGCTGGCGGCCAAATATGTGTAAATAGCTAAGGTTTGTATGGTTAGGAAAAATACAAATTATCTCCGAATTTGTCATTTGTTCCATAACCGAAATACAAACCACGCTATTTACATGGGGTGACTTAACCCTTAGGTAGGGTGGAAAGTCCCAGCCTTACTGGCTTTGGCTTTCGCCCGGGAATTCAGAATCTGAGTGAGCAGCACTCGAGAAAAGTTCTGAATCTGAGTGAGCAGCACTCAAGAAAAGGAGTCCCTGCACCTCCCAAATTCCTTGCTCCGCAAGGAACGTGCGGCTTACATAAGCTTGTGTGTGAAGGAATGAAGTGTGACTCGTCTTAGGAAGTTGACCTGAAGTCCTTTAGATGGAATTCTAGGTTAGGACGTTCCCAATACCACCTCGTCAGGGTATGGGGGACGCGACAGTATTACATTAATATTAGGAACACAAGGAAGCATGGTTTACCTGCAGTGGTTTGAGGTCAGCTATGCAGAGAACCCAGGATGCTGCTTTCCCCAAGAGAGGGGAGGATGAAGAAAAGAGTAAGGGCCAGACATACCTTTTCATTCATGCAGTCTAAAACCGGGTAACAATGCCCTCAACCTTCTGCTACCTGTCCATTAAGGAGCCTGAGGTTAGACCAGCTGTTGTGCAGCCACCACAGGGCCGATAAAGTATCGAGGCTCCTGTGGGTCACATCCTGCAGGTAGTGGGCTGTAAAGAATGTTTGACACTTCCAGACCCCAGCTTGTAGCACCTGCGTCACAGAGAAGTTTCTCTTGAATGCCAGGGACGTTGCGATGCCTCTGACAACGTAAGCTCTAGGGCGACGTGACGGAGGAGGGTCTGGATTCAGGGCATGATGGATGACCCTTCGAATCCAAGCTGAGATGGTATTCTTGGTGACCCTCCTCTTCGTCCTTCCTGTGCTCACAAACAGGGCTTGCACGCGAGGACGAACTGCAGCTATTCTTTTAAGATAACGCCTCAGACTCCTTACTGGGCATAGTAGGAGATGGTCCGAGTCATCTGTTACAGAACGAAAACTCGAAATCCTGAAGGAGTCGAACCATGTTTCCGGAACTCCAGGATTTTGAGTCTTGGCAACAAACTCAGGGACGAACCTGAACGTTCCTCCCCCCACCCCCTTAAATGGGCGACGTCGTACGAGAGACCATGAAGTTCACTGACACACTTGACTGAAGCCAGAGCAAGCAGGAACACAGTCTTCCAAGTCAGGTGACGATCAGAAGCCTGGCGTAATGGTTCGAATGGAGGTCTCTTAAGAGCCCTGAGAACCCGAACCACGTTCCATGGAGGAGGTCTCACTTCCGACTGAGGGCAGGTAAGTTCGTAGCTTCGTATGAGCAAAGAAAGTTCCAGCGAGGAGGAAATATCTATTCCTTTCAGCCTGAAGGCCAGGCTTAAGGCTGATTGATAGCCTTTCACCGCCGAGACCGAAAGGCGCATTTCCTCCCGCAAATATACAAGAAACTCCGCTATTGCTGGAATAGTGGCATCGAGGGGAGAGATGCCCCTCCCACGACACCAACCACAGAAGACTCTCCACTTCACCTGGTAGACCCCCGCAGATGACTTTCGCAGGTGTCGAGACATCCTCTCCGCAACTTGTTGCGAAAACCTCTCTCTGTGAGGAGATGCTGCATAGTCTCCAGGCGTGAAGCCGAAGCGATGCTATGGCTTTGTGGAAGATGTTGCAGTGTGGTTGCCCGAGTAGCTCATGTCGTGGGGGGAGTTCTCTCGGGAGTTCCGTCAGGAGCTGCAGAAGGTCCGGGAACCACTCTGCATGATGCCATAGCGGAGCTATCAAGGTCATAGACAGGTTGACCGATAGTCTGGTCTTGTTGAGCACCCTTCTCATCAGACAGAACGGTGGGAAGGCGTAGATGTCGATGTTGTCCCACCGTTGTTGGAAGGCATCTTGCCAGAGTGCCTTGGGGTCAAGGACTGGGGAGCAGTACAGCAGCAGCTTGAAGTTCAAGGCTGTCGCGAACAAGTCAACTGTCGGGGAACCCCACAAAGTCAGGACTTTGTTAGCTACTAGAGGATCCAAAGACCACTCGGTACTCACTATCTGCGAAGCCCTGCTCAGACTGTCGGCGAGCACATTCCTTTTACCCGGAATGAAGCGAGCTGATAGTTGTATCGAGTGGACTTTGGCCCATCTCAGAATCTCTACTGGAAGATGGGATAGCTGTTGTGAAAAGGTACCTCCCTGCTTGTTGATATAAGCCACTACTGTGGTGTTGTCGCTCATCACCACCACAGAGTGACCCGCCAGGGTCTGTTGGAACTGTTAAAGGGCCAGATATACAGCCTTCATTTCTAGCAGATTGATGTGGAGGTACTTTTCTGATTCTGACCATAAGCCTGAGATCCTGTGGTTCAGAACGTGGGCCCCCCACCATTCTTTTGACGCGTCCGAGAACAGCATCAAATCCGGGGGGGAGGACGAGAAGATCCACTCTCTTTTGAAGGTTTCCGTCGGTCAACCACCACTGCAGGTCCATCCATTCCGCAGGCCCCATAGGGACCAGAATGTCCAGGGAATCGTAGCCTTGATTCCACCGGGACTTGAGCCACCATTGCAGGGATCTCATCCTGAGACGGCCGTTTGGAACTAGACGGGCCAGGGAGGACAGGTGACCTAGGAGACGTAACCAAGACTGGGCTGGAAGCTCTTCTCGTCTGAGGAAAGGCTCTGCGACCCTCCTCAGCCTTGCTATCCTGTCGTCTGATGGAAAGGCTTTGTGGAGATTGGTGTCCAATATCATGCCTAGATATACCAGTCGTTGAGATGGAAGCAGAGCAGACTTCTCGAGATTTACCATGATCCCTAGATCTTGGCAAAGTCCCAGACGCTTGTCTCGGTGTCGAAGAAGGGTCGACTCCGAGTCTGTCAGGATCAGCCAGTCGTCCAGATAGCGAAGGAGACGGATGCCGATCCTGTGTGCCCATGAAGATATCAGGGTGAACACCTGCGGTGCTGTGGAGAGACCGAAACACAGCACCTTGATCTGGTAGATCTTGTTGTCTAGGCTGAATCTCAAGTACTTCCTGGAAGACGGATGGATTGGGATCTGGAAGTACGCGTCCTTTAGATCCAGTGTGCACATGAAGTCTCGTGGTCTCACTGCAAGTTTGACCGTCTCTGCTGTCTCCATGCTAAACGAAGTTTGTTTGACAAACTTGTTCAGGGCTGAGAGGTCGATGACGGGTCTTCAGCCTCCAGACACCTTCTTCACAAGAAAGAGTCAACTGAAGAAGCCTGAGGAGCCGTCGATGACCTCTTGGAGAGCATCCTTCTTGAGCATGGTCTCGACTTCTGGCATAGGAGCTCAACGACACTGGATTCGCTGTCAAGGGAGGTAGAGATGTTATGAACGGGATGAGATATCCTGGCAGATCACGGAGATCGTCCAGGAATCGGCCCCGAGTTGCTGCCACCTGAACGCGCAACTTTGCAGGCATCCCCCCACTGGTGGACATGCAGGGGAATTGCCAAATCTAGCCTTTGCAGCCTCGGCCGCTATCTCTAGGATTCTTGCCTCCCCTGGAGGACTTTCCGCCCTTCCTGTCCTTGGCAGGAAAGGGCTGCTGTTTGGACACCTTTGCCTTTGCTGCCGGAGCCGGTTTCGATGTCCTAGACTGACGAGGCTGTTGTTGTTGAGGTGCTGGAGGCTTGTAGGGTCTGGATGTAAGAGCCCTTTGGAGGAGAGAATCGTGATTCGATTTCCTCCACCTCTCAGCTGTCCGTTCCACATCCTTGGGCTCAAACAGGCTCTTTCCAAGGATGGAAGTGTGTCTGAGCTTGCAGACATCCACGACTGAGACCTTCGCATGGAACCTCTCGGTCACCGCATCACGACGCTTCAAGATCGAGTTTGCCCACAAGTTCAAAACTTGGTGAGCTAGAACCTCAATGGTGCACGTGCCCGAGAGGAGAAGTCTCCATGGCCTTCCTGGTGCTCTCCTTGGACAAGTCCTCGGATTGCAACAGGATGCCCAGAGACCCCAGCCAGACATCCAGCCACGAAGTGGCCAGCATGGCACACTTTGGGACTTTCTCCTGGCTCAGGATCTCTGTAGTCGAGAATGTCACCTGCCGGGCGGAGAGTTGAGAAATTCCCCTGGAAAGCTCTTCCACAGAATGGTGGAGAGGAAGAGCTAAACAAGATTCCCCCATGATCTCAAAGTACCTCCTCTGTTGTACATGAGGAGGTGGGAGGAGTTTGTTAGCGGCAGAGGAACGGCTGGAGGAGGCGAGTTCGGAGAGCTGGCTCTCAACCTTGTCTCTGGCGCTTTTCACCCCCGGGGACCAGGGCAGAGCCGCACTGGCCTTCGGAGGTTTCTGAGTGCCGTAGACTTGGTCCAGAACCGTATCCTTGCCTTCGCGAGGGCTGGTCTCCAGGTCCTCGAACCTGTTGAGTTGCCTCATCAGATTCAGGACCTGCCAAAAGGCATGCTCCGGCTCATGCAGCTCTCCTCCTTGTGGACTGGCAGCAATGTCTCCTGTCCCCAGCTGCTCTACTTGGGGGGACACGTGGACGTTCTCCTGGGGTCTTGCTGGCTCTGGTCGAATCCGGGATGAAGACATAGGGACGGTCTTCGAGTCCTTGGGCTCCCTCCTAAGAGCCATACAGGACTCCAGTAAAGAAGTCTGAGGGCTCCTCTCTGCTCCCACACGAGACGATTCTCCTACTCGAGGTGGGGTTCCTCCCATTGGTGCCGTGGGAGAATGTCTCACCTCGCTGGACTCTCCTGAGGACGGAAAGGCTTCGTCCACAGAAGGAGAAAACGTTTGAGAGGGGGAAGGGGCCTTCCTGACGGACTTCTTGGGAGCCAGTTTAACCCTAGGAGAAGTCATCACGTAGTCTTCTCCTCTCCTTCTCTTCAGTGGAGACGAGGCTGCCGTTGGTTTGAGGCCTAGATCAGCGAGGGCCGGCTTAACAGCCTGGACAACCGCTTTGATCAGAGACCCAAACCAAGGCTGACGAACGCAGTGTCAGCGACTCCAGCTGGAGGGAAGGGGATCGGGCGATCCTTAGGAGTAGACACCACAGGGCCTGCCTGAAAAGAAGAAGAGTGTTGCCTAGACCTCGCTGAAGATTCTTCCTCCTCCTGCAAGTGCATTGCTCTGCGCTTACGGGGTGGAGATAGTGACGACGATGATCTGGAAGTACGAGCTCCAGAGGACTCGCAAGGTTGCCCGTGCTGCGAAACCCGGCGGGAATCGCGGTCGGGATCGCGGTCGGGATCGCGCTGGCGCTCGCACGATGGTTGAATCGCGGGCGAGCGAACGTGGGCGCGTGTAGATCAAAGCATGGGCAAGGGTGCGCGGACGAGAGGGCGCGTGGGCAAGCAGGTG
The DNA here is from genome assembly GCF_036898095.1 of Palaemon carinicauda. NCBI lineage: Eukaryota > Metazoa > Arthropoda > Malacostraca > Decapoda > Palaemonidae > Palaemon > Palaemon carinicauda. The sequence continues at coordinate 15,500,381 of NC_090751.1, forward strand.
CCAGTGGTTGTAAGGGTGAGCGCTGGCGGCCGGGAGAACGACGGCGCGCAGGAGAGTGAGGGCGTGTTGGCGATCGAGGGCGCGTTGGCGATCGAGGGCGCGTTGGCGAGCGATGGCGCGTAGGGCGAGAAGGCGACTAACTGCGCACAGGCGAGTTAGCGCGTGGGCGCGTAGGAGACCTTCGGCGATCTGATGTAAGGGCGCGCGGGCACGTTGGAGAACGCTTGCGCGCAGGCAAAAGATCGCGCAGGTGCGCGGGAGATTGCTGGCGCGTAGTGGCGCGGTCAGGAGATATCAGCTGGGACGCAGGACCAGAAGGTGTAGTGGCGTGCAAAAGCGAACACTCGCGGGCTTGCACAGGAGACTTGTCGTGGGCGCACGGGCGCGCAGAGACTTGTACCGTTCTAGAAATGCGCACAGGTGTGCGCGCGCGATGGCGTGCAGGCGAAGGCTGGCGCGTGGGCGAGGTCTGCGGGCGCGCAAGAGATCGACGGCGAGGGGCCAAAGGAATAACCTCCTTGCCTGCGCCCAGATCCGGAGATCATTGGCGCGCAGATGTTCGCTGGCGAGTACGCGATCATGGGCGCTCAGGAGAACGTGGGGGCGCAAGGCGCACAGCAGGAACAGGGTGCGCAGATGTGCGCTGGCGCACAGGAGATCCCTGACGAGCAGGAGAGCGCTGATGCGCAGGCGAGCGCTGGCGCACAGGCGAGCGCTGGCGCACAGGCGAGCGCTGGCGCACAGGCAAGCGCTGGCGCACAGGCAAGCGCTGGCAAGCAGATCTACGGCGAGAAGACATGGCTACAGGAGATCGCTGGCGCGTTGAGTCCGAAGGGTCCACAGCAGGAGAGCACTTGCGCGCTACTTAAAACCTGGCGCTTAAGGGACTTACTCTCATTGAGAGATAAGCCCTTTTGCCCAGAAGGAACCGGTGCCCGTTGGAAAACGGGGTGCGTTGGCGTCCACTGCGCATCTGCGTCCAGGAACGGAGAGGGAAGACTAGCAGGTCTGGCAGGCATGGGAGATCGCGAACGATCAGCTGAGGGCTCTAGCGATGCAGCTGCAATGGTCTGCTCATGTCGAGGAGGATTCTCTGCGGGGGACGTCGAAGGCGATGAACCGAAAAGGCGCCTCCTAACCCCCTTATAAGGGGAAGGAAGGCCTCTACGGCGAAGAGGAGGGCGAGCCTTATGGCGAAGACGACCTCGAGGGGCAGCAACACCATCGTCGGTTGTCCGAAGAGGAGTCTCCGTCAGTGAACTCCCCCAAGGGGGAGAATCACCCGCAGGAGAGACCGTTGGACCCAGCTCCTTCCTGAAAGGATGTTTGGAGGGGGAACTGAACCTTCAGCAACATCCGCAACAACAGCAGGGGTTTGGCCTGACCCGTCGGAAGCCTCTGCTACAACAACGTCGACAAGAGACAGGGGATCAACCTCTGCTATTACCAGCGACTGTTTGACAGCTGCACCCAACTGGATCAGGTCAAACAGGGCTTCCCTGGAGGGTGGCCTTAAGCCCCAAGGAACCCCAAAGCTGCAAAAGATCATTGTTAGCAACAGTCATCAACATCAATATCCTCCCCCAGAGGTGGAGGAGGAGCTGCTGCCTCGCTATGGGAGGCAACTCCCTCTCCCGAACCCCGAGGTTGGTCAACAAAAGAAAGGCCTACGCTACCACTCGACTGCCCCTCCTGAGAGACCGATCGAGTGGGAGCTTCAGAAGAGGTTCAGGCAACGGAAGAAGTCTTTGGAACCTTCCTTCTTCAAGGCAGCCCTTGAAGGAGAAAGGTCACACTTAGACTTCACATGTCGCCGGGAAAACCTCTCCCACTGGGAGGTAGACCACTCCCTACACTCACTACAAGTTTTATCCCTAACACACCGTTGACCTCTGCAGTACGGACACAAAGTGTGAGGGTCCGTCTTGACCGCCGACATGAACGTCCCACAAGGGCGGTCGGGTAGTCCAGGGTACTTCTGCATGATACAGAGAGGCCAACTTCCAAACACACGTGCTGTAAGAAAAAGCAAAAAAATTAAGGCTGTCAAAAATGCGAGGGTGCGACAGACAGGTCTGATCATCACCCGAGCCAAAAGAGAAGTGAATCAGTTCACCGGTGTGCGAGGGGGGAGGGGTAGCTAGCTACCCCTCCCCTACCCCCTCGCTAATTAGCGAGAGGGTAGTTAACCCTCGTTATAAATCTAATGGCTCGTCATTTCAGCTACGTCGAAAGTAATACCCCATGTAAATAGCGTGGTTTGTATTTCGGTTACGGAACAATATCCCAAATAAAATTCCCAAAAGTAAATTTATAATTAAAGAATTATGCCAAGAATTCCAAATTAGTTTTATAGATTGTCAAAGGGAAAAATAGCATTAGTGTATACAGTACCTCTGTTAAAAGAATCAGCAACCATAGGTCTACATTCTGGAGAAGGAATTGATGAAAAGTGTACCATCATTTACATATTCAATGAGTTTGTTTTCTAGACCAGACCCCATATCATTCATATATATTGTAGTATTTAAAGTAATTGGCTGAGAAACAAAATATTACCAAAAATTTCTATGGTGCCCATCAACAACTAATAATTGCAATCTATTCTATAAAATTTCAGTAATGATGGTAACAGGGGATTCCTGTACAGCACTGGAAATTTTAATTAGGGTATCAAATACTCCAAGGCCGTTGCTAAAGCTAAATGCAACCTATGGAAGATTTTGATGTTTTGCCAGCAGACTTTAAAAAACTAGATATTACAGGAGTTATGGAAATTGGGCAGAGAGAGGCAAGAACACCCATAAACCCATTGGGCAGAGGGGCAAGAACACCCACAAACCCCATTTACCAAATGAAGTAGTATTACCAATTCTCCAAAAAGTACAAAAGGAGGCCCCTCTTGCTAACTTGCAAAAAATACAGTAACAGAAAACTTGGGAGCTAATTCCACTGTCAATAAAAATCAAAGGAAAATTTCAAAGGAAAATTAACATTTGGGTTTACACATCTATAAGCATCTAGGTCAAGTAAGAGTTAGTTTTAATTCCACGGGACTAAAGCTAAGCTAGTTAGTTTAGCTTAAGGAAAACTGGAATGAAGAAGATCAAGTTTCTGATTACAGTGAACCCTCGTTTATCGCGGTAGATAGGTTCCAGACCCGACCGCGATAGGTGAAAATCCGCGAAGTAGTGACACCATATTTACGTATTTATTTAACATGTATATTCAGACTTTTAAAACCTTCCCTTGTACGTAGTACTGTTAACAAACTACCCTTTAATGTACAGAACACTTAATGCATGTACTACAGTATCCTAAACTAAAACAGGCACAAATATTAAAGGCGATTTTATATCATGCGTTTTCTAAACACGCCAAAAAGCATGATAAAAAATGGCAACCAATGTTTAATTTACGTTTCTCTGATCATAATGAAGAAACAAACGCATTTAGTGTACACATCTGTGTATAGGTTAGTTTTTGCATCGATTATATTGATTATACAGTATGTTGATTTTGTTATTACCAATGTTTTACTTAATTTTTCTTAGGACTTCCAAATGAAATGTTTTTCTTTATGACGCTGCCTGAAACGACGGCGTCATAAAGTACGCTCAGTAAACAACCACGCTCAGTAAACAAAGAAGGCATTTAACGCGCATGATGAAAGGGATAAATATGTTATTTTTATTAATAAAATAAATTTTTGAATATACTTACCCGGTGATTATATAGGCTGCAGCTCTGCTGCCCGACAGAAAAACTCTACGGTCAAAATACGCCAGCGATCGCTATGCAGGAGGGGGTGTACATCAACAGCGCCATCTGTCGAGCAGGTACTTAGTACTCCATGTAAACAAAGAACCGATTTTCTCCTCGGTCCACTGGGTCTCTATTGGGGAGGAAGGGAGGGTCCTTTAATATATAATCACCGGGTAAGTAAATTCAAAAATTTATTTTATTAATAAAAATAACATTTTTCAATATTAAACTTAGCCGGTGATTATATAAGCTGATTCACACCCAGGGGGGTGGGTAGAGACCAGTATTACATGTTTACATTATAATGAGCTAAGTATTTTGTATTTCATTTTAGCAGTTATTCAAAATAACAAACATAAAATAAATAAGTACCTGGTAAGGAAGTCGACTTGAACAATTACTCTGCCTTTTTAAGTACGTCTTCCTTACTGAGCCTCGCGATCCTCATAGGATGCTGAGCGACTCCTAGGAGCTGAAGTATCAAGGGTTGCAACCCATACTAAAGGACCTCATCAAAACCTCTAATCTAGGCGCTTCTCAAGAAAAGAATTTGACCACCCGCCAAATCAACCAGGATGCGAAAGGCTTCTTAGCCTTCCGGACAACCCAAAAAACAACAATAAAAAACATTTCAAGAGAAAGATTAAAAAGGTTATGGAATTAGGGGAATGTAGTGGTTGAGCCCTCACCCACTACTGCACTCGCTGCTACGAATGGTCCCAGGGTGTAGCAGTTCTCGTAAAGAGACTGGACATCTTTAAGATAAAAAGACGCGAACACTGACTTGCTTCTCCAATAGGTTGCGTCCATTATACTCTGCAGAGATCTATTTTGTTTAAAGGCCACTGAAGTTGCGACAGCTCTAACTTCATGTGTCCTTACCTTCAGCAAAGCATGGTCTTCCTCATTCAGATGGGAATGAGCTTCTCGTATCAACAGTCTGATATAATAGGAAACTGCATTCTTTGACATAGGTAAAGAAGGTTTCTTAATAGCACACCATAAAGCTTCTGACTGTCCTCGTAAAGGTTTAGTTCGTCTTAAATAGAACTTAAGAGCTCTAACAGGGCATAAGACTCTTTCTAGTTCATTTCCAACCAAATTAGAAAGGCTTGGAATATCGAACGATTTCGGCCAAGAACGAGAAGGTAGTTCGTTTTTGGCTAGAAAACCAAGCTGTAAAGAACATGTAGCCGTTTCAGATGAAAATCCGATGTTCCTGCTGAAGGCGTGTATCTCACTGACTCTTTTAGCTGTTGCTAAGCAGACGAGGAAAAGAGTCTTTAAAGTGAGATCTTTAAAGGAGGCTGATTGTAGTGGCTCGAACCTTTCTGACATAAGGAATCTTAGTACCACGTCTAAATTCCAACCTGGTGTGGCCAAACGACGCTCCTTCGAGGTCTCAAAAGACTTAAAGAGGTCCTGTAGATCTTTGTTGTTAGAAAGATCTAAGCCTCTGTGACGGAAGACTGCTGCCAACATGCTTCTGTAACCTTTGATCGTGGGAGCTGAAAGAGATCTTTCCTTCCTCAGGTATAATAGGAAGTCAGCTATTTGGGTTACAGAGGTACTGGTTGAGGATACTGATACCGACTTGCACCAGCTTCGGAAGACTTCCCACTTCGACTGGTAGACTCTAAGAGTGGATGTCCTCCTTGCTCTAGCAATCGCCCTGGCTGCCTCCTTCGAAAAGCCTCTAGCTCTCGAGAGTCTTTCGATAGTCTGAAGGCAGTCAGACGAAGAGCGTGGAGGCTTGGGTGTACCTTCTTTACGTGTGGCTGACGTAGAAGGTCCACTCTTAGAGGAAGAGTTCTGGGAACGTCCACCAGCCATTGAAGTACCTCGGTGAACCATTCTCTCGCGGGCCAGAGGGGAGCAACTAACGTCAACCTTGTCCCTTCGTGAGAGGCGAACTTCTGCAGTACCTTGTTGACAATCTTGAACGGGGGGAATGCATAAAGGTCTAGATGGGACCAATCCAGTAGAAAAGCATCTATATGAACTGCTGCTGGGTCCAGGATTGGCGAGCAATAATTTGGGAGCCTCTTGGTCATCGAGGTTGCAAAGAGATCTATGGTAGGTTGGCCCCATGTGGCCCATAGTCTCTTGCACACATTCTTGTGTAGGGTCCATTCTGTTGGGATGATTTGACCCTTCCGACTGAGGCAGTCCGCCATGACATTCATGTTGCCTTGAATGAACCTCGTTACTAGAGACAGGTTTAGATCTCTTGACCAGGTGAGGAGGTCCCTTGCGATCTCGTACAACGTCATAGAATGGGTCCCTCCTTGCTTGGAAATGTACGCCAAGGCCGTGGTGTTGTCTGAGTTCACCTCCACCACCTTGCCTAGAAGGAGGGACTTGAAGCTTTTCAAGGCCAGATGAACTGCCAGTAGCTCCTTGCAGTTGATATGTAACGCTCTTTGATTCGAGTTCCAAGTTCCCGAGCATTCCCGACCGTCTAATGTCGCACCCCAGCCCGTATCCGATGCGTCCGAGAAGAGAACGTGGTTGGGGGTCTGAACAGCCAGGGGCAGACCCTCTCTGAGGTAGATGTTGTCCTTCCACCAAGTCAGTGATGACTTCATCTTCTCGGAAATGGGGATCGAGACCGCTTCTAGCGTCTTGTCCTTTCTCCAGTGAACAGCTAGGTGAAATTGAAGGGGACGGAGGTGCAGTCTCCCTAACGCAATGAACTGGTCCAGGGATGAAAGCGTCCCTATCAGACTCATCCACTGTCTGACTGAACCTCGGTCCTTCTTTAGCATGTTCTGGATGCATCCTTGGGCTTGACTTGTTCTGGGGGCCGACGGAAAAGCCCGAAAAGCTTGACTGTGAATCTCCATCCCTAAGTACACTATAGTTTGGGATGGGACCAGTTGGGACTTTTCCATATTGACCAGAAGACCCAATTCCTTGGTCAGATCTAGAGTCCACTTTAGATTCTCCAGACAGCGACGACTGGAAGAAGCTCTTAGAAGCCAGTCGTCCAAATAGAGGGAGGCTCTGATGTCCGCTAAATGCAGGAATTTGGCAATATTCCTCATCAGTTTCGTAAAGACAAGAGGCGCCGTGCTTAGGCCAAAGCACAGGGCTTGAAATTAGTAGACAACCTTCCCGTAAACGAACCTTAGAAAAGGTTGGGAATCTGGGTGGATAGGGACGTGAAAGTAAGCGTCCTTAAGGTCTAAAGAGACCATCCAGTCTTCCTTCCTGACCGCTGCTAGAACAGACTTTGTTGTCTCCATGGCGAACGTCTGCTTTGTGACAAAGACATTCAGAGCACTGACGTCTAGCACCGGTCTCCACCCTCCTGTCTTCTTTACCACTAAGAAGAGACGGTTGTAGAAGCCCGGGGATTGATGGTCCCGGACTTTGACTACCGCTCCCTTTTCTAGTAAGAGAGACACCTCTTGCTTCAAAGCTAGTCTCTTATCCTCCTCTCTGTACCTGGGAGAGAGGTCGATGGGAGACGTTGCTAGAGGGGGCTTGCGCATAAACGGGATCTTGTACCCTTCTCTGAGCAACTTCACAGATTGTGCATCTGCGCCCCTGTTCTCCCAGGACTGCCAGTAGTTCTTGAGTCTGGCTCCCACTGCTGTCTGAAGAAGGTGGCAGTCAGACTCTGCCTTTAAAGGACTTGGTACCTTTCTTCTTAATCCCACGTCTCCCTTCGGCACGAGCACCTCCTCTGCTGGAGGCTCTGCCACGAAAGGGCGGAATAAATCTGGACGCTGGAGTGTCCATCCTGGGTCTAGACACGGTAGGCAAAGGGGTGGCTTTGCGGGCAGATGACGCAACCAGGTCATGCGTGTCTTTTTGAATCAAGGAGGCAGCAATCTCCTTGATCAACTCCTCTGGGAAAAGGCACTTTGAGAGAGGAGCAAACATAAGCTCCGATCTCTGACATTGAGTTACTCCAGCTGACAAGAAGGAGCAAAGGTTTTCCCGTTTCTTGAGGACCCCGGAAACGAACGAAGCCGCAAGCTCACTGGAACCGTCCCGTATGGCCTTGTCCATGCAGGACATAATGAGCATGGAAGTTTCCTTGTCAGAAGGGGAGGTCTTCCTGCTCAACGCTCCCAAACACCAATCCAAAAAGTTAAAAACCTCGAAGGCTCTGAACACTCCTTTCATCAGATGGTCTAAGTCTGAAGGAGTCCAACAAATCTTGGAGCGTCTCATGGCTAGCCTGCGGGGAGAGTCTACTAGACTTGAGAAGTCGCCCTGGGCAGAGGCAGGAACTCCCAAGCCGAGAACTTCTCCCGTGGCATACCAGACGCTCGATCTGGAAGCGAGTTTCGCAGGGGGAAACAAGAATGCTGTCTTCCCAAGGTGCTTTTTGGACTGCATCCAATCTCCCAACACTCTTAAAGCTCTCTTAGACGAGCGGGCGAGGACGAGCTTCGTAAAGGCAGGCGCGGATGACTGCGTGCCTAAAGCGAACTCAGATGGAGGAGAGCGTGGGGCTGCAGAAACAAACTGATCAGGATACATCTCCTTGAACAGTGCAAGAACTTTCCTAAAGTCCAAGGAGGGAGGCGTGGTCTTGGGTTCGTCGATGTCCGTATGCGGGTCGTCAAAGTGTGCAGCGTCGTCATCATCAGAGAGTCCATCGTCTGAATACTGAGGAGGAAGCGGCAAAGGAGTAGGAATTGGCTGGTCAGCTGAGTCCGGCAGCACGGGTGCATGCGTGACTGCACTGGACGCAACGTCATAGAACTGTTGGCCAGTCTGTGAGCTGGCAACAACCATAGCAGCGCGGGGGCGCAAAGCGTCTACTCCTGACTGTCTAGTCTGCTGTGGGCGAGTAGCGGTAACCACACTGGGTTGCGGAGGTTGACGCACCGCGTCAAAACAAAACAACTTAGGTTGTTGTTGTAACTCGCGAACGTCAACGGAGGGTTCCGTGCGTCGCTGAACGTCAACATGCGGCTGGCAGGGTACACTGCGCATGGGTGGCGGGACTCTCACAGCTGAAGTGCGGGAGAAGGTAGCCTCAGCGTCCACTGGACGCACAACCGTGGTTGGTTGTAGGCTAACGGGTGGTGCAGCGTCAACCTTCTCCGCACGAAAGTCCTGCATTAATGACGTTAACTGCGTCTGCATGGTCTGCAGCAAAGACCACTTAGGGTCTACAGTAGCAGGTGCGGCAACAGACGGTGTTACTGCCTGTTGCGGTACCGCTTTGCCTCTCTTAGGAGGTGTGCAGTCATCGGAAGACTGCAGCGAGTCCGAACTGACCCAGTGGCTACAGCTGGGCTGTTGGACTTGCGCGGAAGGGACCGACTTGCGTTTAAGAGGCCGTGAGACCTTGGTCCATTGTTTCTTCCGAGAAACATCTTCCGCAGACGAGGAATAAATGGGCTCTCTCGTCTCCTTGTGGGTGGGGCGATCTTGGTAAGATACGTCCGAAACCACGGAGGGAACGTCTGTCCGCTGATTAAAGCCTGTCGAACCCTTTGGTCGTACGACATTGCTTCTCCCCTGGGCTTGGGAGCTTGCAAGAGGTCCCGGACTGGGAGGACGACAGGCACGAACAGACGCACCCTCCAGCGCAACACTAACACTTTCCACAACACTACCACTCACTTTGTCACTACCCACTGCACTCTTACCCTTCAACTCCTTGACGTCTGCCATGAGTTGGTTACGGTCACTCGCCAATGACTCGACTCTCTCACCCAGAGCCTGGATGGCACGCATCATATCTGCCATCGAAGGTTGTTGAGTGCTAGAAGGGGGATCAGGAGCAACCACTACAGGGGAAGGAATAGGTTGTGGGGCATGAGGAGAGGAAATATCAACGGAGCGAGATGAACTTCTCCTGACTCTATCTCTCTCTAGCCTACGTGAATATTTCAGGAATTCGAGAAAATCGAATTGCGAAAGCCCAACGCATTCCTCACATCGATCTTCCAATTGACAGGTTTTATCCCGACAATTGGAACAAACGGTGTGCGGATCGATAGAGGCCTTCGGAAGACGCCTTGAACAGTCCCTAGCACTACACTTTCTGTATTTAGGGACTTGAGAAGGGTCAGCCATCTTGAATTAGTCAAAGGGGAATTCAAAATCTATCCAAGTCGTCAACAAATAATCCAAAAATCAATAAAAGAATGCAAGGATGTATTGAAGATAACCTCTGCAAAGTGAAAGCTAATAACTAGAAATGTGTACTTCACCAAAATCTGTGAAAACCAATCCAGTAAGCAACAGCGAATTTAGTAGGTCTTGCCGGTGGCACGACAGAGAGAAAATTGGTTCTTTGTTTACATGGAGTACTAAGTACCTGCTCGACAGATGGCGCTGTTGATGTACACCCCCTCCTGCATAGCGATCGCTGGCGTATTTTGACCGTAGAGTTTTTCTGTCGGGCAGCAGAGCTGCAGCTTATATAATCACCGGCTAAGTTTAATATTGAAAAAATGATATTACAGTAAAAGCTTTTAGAAAATATGTTATTACAAATATTATTTACCGTATCTATATAAAATCATACAGTACATACTGTACGTAGCAAAGCAGGAAAACAATTTATGAGAGAGAGAGAGAGAGAGAGAGAGAGAGAGAGAGAGAGAGAGAGAGAGAGAGAGAGAGAGAGAGAGAGAGAGAGAGAGAGAGCGAGAGAGAGAGAGAGAGAGAGAGAGAGAGAGAGAGAGAGATTGTTTTACGTACGTAAATGTAAATTTTAAACAAAAAAAAATATGATAGGTTACAACATGTATACTCTTCAGACTTTTAAAACCTTCCCTTTAACTTAATGCATACAGAACTAAACTAAAACAGGCACAAATATTAAAATGTTAGAATATTAAAGTAAAAAATAAAGATTGTTACTGTACTCCCCACGAAAGAAGTTGAAGAAAAACTTGAATGATGATGGCGATGAATTTGCTGCACAGTAGAAATGATGATGATAAAGCTGATGATGTCTTCTATTGTGCAGCCAATGATAGTATTTTACGTCTCTTCAGACGGAGGTGTCTTTTCCTGGGACACCTCTTCAACTTCTTCAACTTCTTCCGAAGGCATACTAGCAGGAGGAACTGGCTCTTTTTTGCGAGGCTGGAAGAACATTGTGATCGGAAGTTGCTGCCGCTGCTTCTTTTTTCGCTCTGAGAGCATCCTGTAGGGAGTCATGTCTTCATCGATCTTGTTGCAGAATTGCATAGACCGAACCATATCCTCATCCAACTCTTGCAACATTTCTTTCACCTCCTTTATATGGTTGCAGACCTTGGCAAGCCGTTCTAATGTTAAGCCCGTTTCTTCAACATTTTCTTGGGTCTCTTCCTGTGTTTCGCTCTCTTCTTCACTGGCCGATTTCGTCAGGTCTTCTAGGTCTGCGTCAGTTAGCGGCTGGGAACGGCAGTCCAACAACTCATCGACGTCTTCAGTCGTCATGTCGCCAAACCCGTCACCTCCAATTATGGCAGCCAACTGCACAGATTTGCGTATTGCAGAGTGTTGGATTTCCGACGGAGTAAATCCCTCGCCTCGTATACAATCTGGGGCCACAACTTCTTCCAGCTCGCATTCACGGTTGCAGGTTTCATTTCTTGCAGTGCCTTCTGAATGTTCTGCAGGCACGTGGCTATGGTGTACTGCCGCCAATACGCCTTCAAATTAAAATCTTCATCTTCATCTTCTTAAAATTCTAATGGCTCGTCATTTCAGCTACGCCGAAAGTAATACCCTAAGTAAATAGCGTGGTTTGTATTTCAGTTACGGAACAACTGGGTAAAAGGCAAACAATCAGGGATGAACTGGGCACCACCCCTTGATTTTATACTGGGAAAGGGGACCCAGCAAGAACCTTGCTTCCTATATTCCCATGCCTTGAGCTTGCTAAATATAAGTAAAATATCAGAACATTAGGTGAAAGGGACAAATTGTTTCTACTGATAACAGGACACAGTGTGGGGGGAAAAAAATTATGATACTACGAAAAAAAAAAAAAAAATGGCTGAGAAGGGAACACAATGGTGAAAGGTTCTGGAATGAAATTCTGTCTTCATAAAAACAAGCACAAAATATTTATTTGTAAATGAAACAAAAAAAAAATCTATATTCCAGATATTTTCCGAACGCTATACCACTAACATCTACATGTTTTAGTACATGATAAACGCAACCGTGTGTATTGCCTGGGTAGTCCAAATATCTTACAACAACTCTAATCAACCAACTAAACGAAAATATAACACTGAAAATACTGTACTGCAATAATTTTCCCTAAAGCAATACTGTCCTTATCAATATCCAGTCTACCATTAGGCTGCAAAGTTACTTGAAAATTCTTAGCTTCTGAACAGTATGGCCGCATACGATGCTGTGCAGGTCTCTGTGGGCTTATAATAGCAATGTCTTGAAAATCTCCAATTGTAAACCTGCACTGTGATAAGGTTTCGTTGTCATCAAAACTTTTCTGACCAACAACAATAGTGTCTACATCTCTCATTCTTGGAAGGGGTTTTGATAATTCTGGAACGACCAGACTAAACTCGAACACAGTCCCTCTCTTCCTAACCCTTTTACCCCCAGGCTCTTTGGAAATTTCCAACCCTTAACCCCCAGTGGGTTATTTTTTTCCCAGCACATTTTGCAGTATATTTTTTTTTTAAATTGCTCTACTAGCCTCAATTTTTGTCATAGAGAGATCAGGTTGGTCTTATTCTCTTGGAATATGCCTGAATTTTCTCAAAAAATTATCAAAAACATTTTTTTGCAAGGACGTACCGGTACGTCCATGGGGGTAAAGGGGCGGGTTTTGTGAAACGTACCAGTACATACTTTGGGGGTAAAAGGGCTAACATCTGAATTCACTTCATTTTACACCCATGAAAATATATATATATATATATATATATATATATATATATATATACATATATATACATATATATACATATATATACATATATATACATATATATACATATATATATATATATATATATATATATATATATATATATATATATATATATATATATATATACACAATTTCTGAAGCTATTCACTTGCAACAGGAACAAGTGTCATTTTCGAAGAGAGCGGACCTTTTTCTATAAAAAAAAAAAAAGTATTTTCTTCTCTAGGTTAGATTACCCTGTAATACAGTACAATAATACCCAAATTATCTGGTATATCACTCGTAGAAATATCCCGAGTAGAAAGCTGTCATTAAGGTACTTCCATCAGGACGACATGGCTATCTCACCACAAATACGAATTTTCTACAAATAAGAATTTTCCAAGTCAAAATCCGTTATATCACCAATAATGAAGAGACCCAGTGGGTACCTGGCACTTAAGGTGGGGAAAATATACTGGGGAAAATGGAAAATAATAACGGGAAAACAAACCTTTTCTTCTCTACTGTATACGTAACACAGTTGTTCCTGTGGTTCCACGACCGAAGCCCCGGTTCCCACATGTGGCCAAAGGAAGGAAGGGGGTCCAACAGGTTGCTGTTGAAATAAGGATAAAATTCAGTGATAGCACATTGTTTCCTACAAAACAAACCATTTTCTGTTCAAAGTGTTATTCCATCCATATCGATAATTCTACCCTACGAATCAATATGCTCGATTCTTAGATTTACAGAAGCAATATTATAAAAAACTATACTTGCATATTCAATAGGTCTATTTTTACGTATTTACTCTTCTTTAAAAATCGAACTCCAAATGTTATGTCTAATATGGCAAACTATATTTAAGATTAAATAGTAATGATCATGAGCGGATGGTTACTAAACATCTTTGATTAAAGACACGTAAACCAATCAACATCAGTGAAATAACTAGTAGAAACATTGAGCTGGTATTTATGGGAAGAGCATATAGCGTATAGATTCAGACAATCCATATATTCCAAATTACGTTTTCTTTCTTATGAAGAACCCAAAAAGTCAAAATAATATTCCTCTCCCTATGAAAACTCATGGAATCAAGACATACAACTAGCCATAATTTTGTAAGAGGCAAACTAAAACACTCAAACATTCTTACTACCGCTACAGAGTTATGGGGTCCTTTGACTGGCCAGACAATACTTCATAGGACTCCTCTATCTAGTTATGGTTCTTTCCCTTTGCCTACACAGACACCAAATAGTCAGTCCTATTCTTAACAATCTCCTCTGTCCTCATACACCTGAAAACACTGAGATTGTCAAACAATTCTTCTTTACACAAGGGGTTAACTATTGCACTGTAATAATTCAGTGGCTACTTTCCTCTTGGTAAGGGTAGAAGAGACTCTTTAGCTATGTTAAGCAGCTCTTCTAGGAGGACACTCCAAAATCAAACCATTGTTCTCTAGTCTTGGGTAGTGGCATAGCCTCTGCATAATGGTTTTCCACTGCCTTGGGTTAGAGTTCTCGGAGCGTTTGTAGGGTGACAGCCAGATCCCGTAGAAAACGGGAATATTTTGAACTGTGGCCGTCGTTCTAAAAACGATTTTGGCTGGAGAAGCCGACTTAAAAAACCCACCTAACCTATGCTAAAAGCCGTATCCTTACCCAGGGGGGCTTCGCCCCCCCAAAACCACCCCCCCTTACACAACATATTTAAGATCCGTAGACCATTTCCAAACGTTTTTAATCTATACAAGATAACAGTCGGAGCGATAAGCAAATTAGGACGATTGGCCGTAGCGCTACAAACTACCCAAGTTCTCTTGCTTGAGGGCACACTCGGGCACACTGTTCTTCCAGGTTTCTCTTCCTATTGCTTTGTTCAAGGTTTTTATAGTTTTAATAGGAAATGTTTATTTTAATATTGTTACTATTCTTAAAATATTTTAGTTTCCCTTATTTCCTTTCCTCATTGTGCTTTCCTTGTTGGATCCCCTGGGCTTATAGCATCCTGCTTTTCCAACTAGGGTTGTAGCTTAAACAACAACAACGATAAATAATAATAATAATAATAATAATAATAATAAATAATAATAATAATAATAACAACAGCCTTCAACTAGCATAGATGAAATGGTTATATTCACAAGTGATAGTGATGCCAAACTAAAAAATGGTAGCTTCATATACAGTACGTCGAGACAGTATTAATCCGGCCACGTAAAACGGATTTTGATCGAAGCGAAAAATCTATTTTTGGGTGAGATAGCCATGACGTCCTGATGGAGTTAAATATACCCCCAGGAAGCTACTGAAGGAACCTTCCATCAGGACGTCATGGCTTGAGCCCAAAAATCCTTATTGATGAAAGAATCATCGTATGCACAGCTACAAATGTAGAGAACCCAGACCAATACTGGCGTAATAAACACTCATTACGTACCCCTAACAAATGCTAATAAGCACTACACACGTGCACTTGCCTTATGTAAAGTGATAACAAAATATATCACGGTTTTAGGACAATCACAACGTTAGACCGTCAAGGCCAAGAACTAAACTGATGACGTAACCAACTTACCAAGTGACAGACAAGGTAAGTCAGTGTACATTATTTTGCTACTTACGTCGCCGAATAATTTCCGCCAATCACGAACGACAGAATACATTTTTCTAAAGCAAAAATCGATTAAACGACCGTTGATTGGTTGGAAGCTAAAATAAGGATCTTCAAGGATGTAAAACAACTTTTGGTTGAAGACTAGTGACATCTGTTCACTGGTTACTCAACTATGCAAAGAAAACTGAACTAACTGGATAGTTTTGATATTTTGAGGCTAGGGATATGTAAACGATGCAGTCTAACTAAAAAATTGGAAATAAAAAAAGAAAAACATAAAATTAACTTTTTTGCCAAACTGGCAAGTGTCGAGTAGAGTACTATACATAATCTAGTGTCGACCTGGGAATATGTGCGTCAACATGGCTCAGTAGCATATCAGTGGTTCAACTGTTGCATCATGTATATATATATATATATATATATATATATATATATATATATATATATATATATATATATATATATATATATATATATATATATATATATATATATATATATATATATATATATATATACATGATGCAACAGTTGAACCACTATATATATATATATATATATATATATATATATATATATATATATATATATATATATATATATATATATATATATATATATATATATATTACTTGATAAACTACAACTCTAGTTGGAAAAGCAGGATGCTATAAGAGCGAGAATGATGAACAACAATTTAATTAAAGCCAATAATGCAGGGGCGTGCGGGGAGTATTATTATTATTATTATTATTGTTGTTGTTGTTGTTGTTACTTGCTAAACTACAACCCTGGTTGGAAAAGCAAAATGCTACAAGCCCAGGGGCTCCAACAGAGAAAATAGCGCAGCGAGGAAAGCAAACACAAATAAAATATTTTAAGAAAAGAAATAACATTGAAATAAATATCTATATAAACTATGAAATATTTAACAAAACATGAGGATGAGAAATAAGATAGAATAACTCCCATATTATCTAAAGTTTTTGAACGTCTTCTGGCAAAACGTCTTAATAGGTTTGCTGAAGGTAATCATCTATTCCCTAGTTTGCAATTTGGTTTTCGTAAAGGCCTTGGAGCATGTGATGCCCTTCTTACAATCTCCAATGCAGTACAGAAATCCCTTGATTGTGGTCGTGAAGTTCGTATGATTGGCCTTGATTTTAGTGCTGCCTTTGACCGTGTTAATCATGAGGCCCTTGTTTTCAAACTGAAACAGTTGGGAGTGGGTGGGTCGTTTCTTAGCATTATTATTGATTTTTTAAGTAGTAGATCTCAAAGAGTAGTTGTTGATGGGCACCATAGTGAATATAGGAATGTGATATCCGGTGTTCCACAGGGTAGTGTTCTTGGCCCATTACTTTTCATACTATATACACATGACATGTGGTTTGGCCTAGAAAATAAGCTTGTTGCATATGCAGATGATGCTACTCTCTTTGCATCAATTCCATCCCCTGAATGTAGACCTGGGGTTGGTGAATCCCTTAATAGAGATCTAGCTAAAATTAGTGCATGGTGCAAGTTATGGGGTATGAAGTTGAATCCTAACAAAACTCAAAGTATGATTGTAAGTAGGTCAAGGACGGTGGCTCCTCAACATCCGGATCTCAGTATTGATAATGTTTCCTTAAATTTGTATGACTCTTTCAAAATTTTAGGTGTGATTCTCGACAGCAAATTTACTTTTGAGAAACATATAAGGTCTGTGTCTTCTTCAATTGCACAAAAAATTGGCTTATTGAGAAAGTCTTTTAAGATATTCGGAGATCAATCTATTCTGAAGAAGTGTTTTAATTCTTTTATTCTACCTTGTTTTGAGTATTGTTCTCCTGTCTGGTCTTCAGCTGCTGATTCTCATCTTAATTTGTTGGACAGAAACTTACGGTCTATTAAATTTCTTATTCCTGATCTAGATATTAATCTCTGGCACCGTCGTTCAATTAGTTCATTATGCATGTTACATAAGATTTTTCATAACTCTGACCATCCTTTACATTCAGATCTCCCTGGACAATTCTATCCTGTTCGTAATACTAGGCTGGCAGTTAATTCTAATAGCCAGGCCTTTTCCATCATAAGACTCAATACCACGCAGTACTCTAGAAGTTTTATTCCAGCTGTTACCAAGTTGTGGAATGATCTTCCTAATCGGGTTGTTGAATCAGTAGAACTTCAAAAGTTCAAAGTTGGAGCAAATGCTTTTTTGTTGACCAGGTGGACATGAGTCTTTTTATAGTTTATATATGACATATTTGTTTTTGAAGTTGTTCATAGTTTATATATGACATATCTGTTATGACGTTGTTACTTTTTTTTTAGAATGATTTACTGTTAATTTGTTCCCTTCAGTTATTTATTTCCTTATTTCCTTTCCTCACTGGGCTATTTTTCCCTATTGGAGCCCCTGGGCTTATAGCATTTTGCTTTTCCAATTAGGGTTGTAGCTTGGATAGTAATAATAATAATAATAATAGTATGCCCGAGTGTACCCTCAAGTTAGACCAAGACAGTGGAAGGCCATGGTATAGAGGCTATGGCACTACCCAAACTTGAGAACAATGGTTTGATTTTGGAGTGTCATCCTCCAAGAGGAGCAGCCTACCATAGCTAAAGATTCTCTTCTACC